>NW_026596125.1:10209114-10241072 GCF_907164565.1 Psammomys obesus | reverse complement strand
TATGTATGTATGTATGTATGTATGTATGTATGTATGTATGTATGTATATCTTTATTTATTTTTGAGGCAGTGTTTTTCTGTGTGGACTGGCTGTTCTAGAACATGCTCTGTAGAGTAGACTGGTCTTAAACTCAGAGATTTTCCTGCTTCTGCCTCTGGAGTGCTGGGATTAAAGGCTGTGAGCCACCATGAAGGGGCGAAATTCCCCCTTTTTATCATACATCCGTACCGACACTGACAGTTTTTATCTGGCTAATTCTTAGGGTGGAAAAAATGAAAATGGTATTCTGTATATGCATTCAAAGAAATACTGATAGTTTCAGTTGTGGATACAGGGGCATGGTCCTATGCAGATTTGAGCATATTTTATTACAGGAAGGGATGAGAGAGTTATCCAGTGTTCAGCTTTTAAAAGTCTTTGTTTCAAATAGAAATTTATCTGAATGCCTCTCTGAGGTTAAAGACGAAAATGTCATTTAGAATTTGCCTTCATCATTCCCCTTGTGTCTTTAATGGATAGTTACATCATCTCTCTCTGTTAGCCTCAATGTTTTCATCTGTGAAATGGGAATGACAAATAGCACCAGGACTGTTCAAAGAGTCATTGACAGGGGAATGTGATCTCACTATAATGTGCCTCCATTCGCATTTCTGGAAACAGGAGTGTCCTACACTGTGAGCTTGTGACAGCTTACAGTCGCATCAATGTAGGAGGACCTCCTGAGAAGAAATATCTAGGTAACGTGTCTGGACTCCTGGGGATATAATGAATATTGCATAGTTATGGCCTGAAATATAGCATGTACAGTTAAATGAAAGTCTTAAAAGAAATTTGCTGTGTTTTGAACTTGAGAAAGAAGCATAGTAAGGGGTCTACAATACAGACTTTCCATGTGGCTAAAGTTTTGGTAAATGAATGCTATTTTTCACTCTCTTTCACTCTATTGATATTAAGTTCAAAATTCCTACTATTTTCCTAGTTTGAGCCTGTACAGAAGACTACTCTAGTTCCTTGTTATCATGACGAGGAGAGGAAGCTTCAGTGTCCTGCATGTGGGGAAAGCATACACAGGAGCTGGTGGAATCTTTCTCAGCGTTGCTGCCTTTTAAGTTCTTTGCAAACTGCAGCTCTTGAGAGATGCATGGAGAAACAAATCACAAACAGGCATCCAGCAGCCTGGCCATTGTGCCCACGTGCTGATTGCTGAGCCCTTGCCATTTTATTCTTTCTCTTCACTCTAAGCTGCTGAGGCAGTGTTCACACCAAGACATACAATAACATACAATGCTTAATTGCATAAAATATTTCATCTCTTTCAGTTCTGCCACTGGTAGAAGTGGAGATAAAAGACCCAAAAGAGTAATTTACTTTTACGCTCAGAATTAGAATCTAAATGTAGAAATTAATGAGACGTTTGCTTAGTTCTGAGATGAAGCTGCAAAAGGAAAATGCAAAAATGACTTCATACAACTTCAACCTTATGCTCTTCTCTTCCCCTTTCTCCCCTTTCTCTCCTGTTTCCACTTATTATTTTCCTCTCCCCCTGTTTTGTATACCACATTTGGGAGTTGAAACCCATCTCTGCTTCAGAAGTAATGATTTTTTAATCAAAGACAGATAATTATAAGTGGTGTTCACAGCTGAAAATCATGCATTCATCTTTCTCTGCTTCTTTTGAATCTTTTCTAAAACCTATAACAGCTTTTGTCAGCAAAGCTGACAGGCATATGTTGGGGAAGCGCACAGAGAGGCTCTGCTTAGAGAAAATAAATTTTTATGTAATAATTGCCCACTACAATTATGTCTGTGTCCCTTCAAACACCTTGACCAAGCTTACAGTGAAATCCAAAGAAAAGTTTTCTCACTATTTCAGATTTTAATTTCGTACACTTGAGGAACAGAAAGGCCAGGACGTAGGTGTCACCCCCATCGACAGCTTGTCAAACACATCACTGTGGCATGAATGATTGAGCCATTTGGCTCCTGCAACCAGGAAGCATGAGAACTGAAATAATGCTCTCAATTCTAGAATGCATGCTAAATAGGCATTGGTGAAGGCAGAAAGCTCACATACATCCCCCGGGGCTTGCCTGTCAGATACAAAACATAAGTCAGAGGCAATGGGACAGGAAGCTCTGGGCTGTACCTGATACTTGACAAACGGCTGACCATCGCATAAATCAGATTAGCTAGTCTCAGGGAATACTGATCAGGTGACAGACAGCAGCTTGTATTTTGGCATGAGGTAGAACTGAGCTGCAGCAATCCGTGGCTGTAGAGAGCACACCCTTAAGCAAGATCATTTTAGTAACAATCAACAACTTTGAATAACATTTTTTTTTTTTACAAAGAAACTGGTATTTCTATTGTGAACATATTACTTTGGCATAGTTTGCATATTACTCAGTACTACAATTACAGTTACATAGTTCAGCAGTTTTTCTTTAGGTTCCTTCCCTTTAACATTTTCCAGAAAAGTAATCATTATTTGGGCTGGGGAAAATGTTTCAGAGAGTAAAGTACTTGCCCCAGGAGTGCGAGGACCTGAACTCAGGTTCCTAGAATTCAGTTAGAGGCTGGGTGAATTTGGGGGCATGCCTGTAACCACAGAACAGGAGACAAAGAAAGAATTCCCAGGACAAGCTTTCTGGCCAGACTAGCTTTATCTACCAGTGAGACACCCTGCCCCAGTGTATAAAGGGGACAGTGATTAAGGAATATACCTATAGCCAACCTCTTGCCACACATGCGCTACATCCACAGGTGAACACACATGTGGACACACATGCTATACATATGTACATATGCAAAAGTGCCCATTACATTCATTCTATAACAGGGTAATGTCCCATGAACTTCTTTCAGTTTTAAACCTGTTGTTACAAGTGTTCCCTTTTTTCACTTTATTCTTCTTTATTGTTTGTTTCTGACTACTGAACCTCAGATGTCGACCTCATGTTTTAACGAGGGGCAGATATGTAAAATGGATAGGATAAAGGTAGAAATGCAAACAGACAGATGGAGCATTAGCTCTAGTTTTCTTAAATGCTGTCATTCTTAATTACATCCCTTCGGTCCCTTACCTGCCCTTGGAATCTGTACTCTTACACACAGTGATAAATGTAGTAGCACTCACTCTGAATAAAGACAAATTTGTAGCATGTGCTAGACTCAAAAAGCTGGGCAAACTGTGAGAAAGGCTGTTTTTAGGATTTTAGGATCGGGCGAACATTTGCTTCAGTCAGGCCTAGGCTTGATATATACAATCTTTGGAGGGACCTGGCAAGATTATTTCTTTCTGAACTGTCTTTCTAATGGGTTCTTTAAAAGATGGGATTGGGGTGGGGTTTTACACTATTTCAAGGATGTCTTCACCACAAGAGAAATTTTGCCAGACCACCCTTTTACAGCTCTTTAAAAAGTATTAAATGAGGTTGAAATTTAAAAAAAAAAATGCGGACACACGAGGAGAATGCCTGACTTAGACTATATGGTTCTATATAAGAACTGTGTAGCACGCCACTTCTCTGGCTTACAAGCCTTCCTCAACAAAGAAGAGAAGATGGTGATTGTGGGCAATAAGAAGCTCTGCTGGGGGAAATTGCATCATGGGGAGAACCTCCGTGTGGACCCAAGAAACAGACCATGTTTCAAGAAGGCAGCAGGGAAAAGAAGAGAGAGCATTAACTTCCCATATGTCAAGGTTACTGCTGACTCTCAGTAAACTCGGCAGAATGAGGGAACCACTGAGGGAGAGAGACAGCCTTGAGGAGGGTGTCAGGGGCCTCACTTGAGATATTGTAGCATCACTTCAATTAGAGGGAAAAAGCTCTTCCTGGGGAAGATTGAGACTTGTCTCATCAGGACCAGCTTGTACTTTATAGTACGCTTCTCAGCAGTCTGTTTTGCATGCTCCTGTTTTAAGTGATAGGACTTTGGGCTGTTTCCCCGGGGAGGTTATTACAAGTTGTAAGGATATTTCGGTGTGACAATTGTCTTAAATAGGAACATTTTGAGAGTTGATTTTTATTTACTGTAGAGAACTGCAACCATTTGTAGTACTACAGTAGTGTTAAATATTAATGAATGTTTCCTGCTCTGCTAAAACCCCAACATCATGAGAGTGTTTAATTACAGAAAAACAGTCAAAAAATGCTGCTGCTGTACTAGAGAACCTCAAACAATATCCTCTTTCAAGTATTTCTAAGCAAGGAATTATCCTGGCTTGGGAGATGGCTCAATTGGTAATGTGCTTCCTGTGCAAGCCTGAGAATCCCTAGCACCCACATGAACAGTCACCTATGGCAGTGCATGCGCTGGGAAAGCAGGACCTGGGGCTTGTGGGCTTGTCAACTCAGTGCACTTCAGGTTCATTGAGAGACATTGTCTCCATATGTGAGGTAGAAGGCAATAGAGAAATGTGCTTGATTGACATCTAGCTTCCATAAATACATTCACACATGTGCTTATTCATTTGCATGCACACACGCACACACAAGCATGTACACATGCATACATGATGCACAAGACAACAGTAACAGTTATCTACCTGCTTTTATATAGACTGACACACGCTAAAAAGTAGATTGTGCTGGCTACTGGGGTTGGTGAGTTAAGGCAAATATACTTGTCCACCCTCTATTTCCAAATTTTTCTAAGCAGTTGTTCCCTAGCTTCTAGCGATAGAAATTTTTTTTTCATCTATTACCGTTGCCATTAGGTGAGATATGATGTCCTCTTTCTCATCCCCTTTAAAAGAATAATACTTTTGAACATGCTCCATTTTAGAACTTCAGAGCAGAAAGGTGGATACCTTTGCTCAAAGAAAAAATGTGCATAGTGAAACTCTGAAACATACAAACTTCTTAAATATACAAATAAAACCTGCTCGGTTGGTATAATGTTCCTTTTCTGTATATAATTTTAGGAGCAACCATCTGATATTGAATCACCAATTGGGGGACTCGTTTTCTGGGGAAGGCTATTTCTCTTGTTCTCAATAATCCTTGGTTGTGTGTGGTTCTTTTTCTATGGTTGGGTCCCATGAAATTGCCTTAATCAGATATAATACAATCAGCTAATTGGGCATGGAAAAACAGCAGATTGACAATTGCCTTTATTTGTGATGGGGAAAGAAGGGAAGGGTGAACCTGGGAGCTGATCTTTTTTTTTTCCCATCACCACTACACTTTCCCTTTCATCACTTTCTTGGATATTGATTTAGAAAGAAGTCGTCTTGGATGGAATTAGAAAAAAAAATAAAAGAATTCTAACACAGGTAAACAAATTACTTTTTAATATAGCAATGCAAAGATGGTAATAATTATCTTTCAAATGTGATCTAAAAATCGCTTCTCAGCCTTTTGGCTAAGATCAAGTGTAAAAGTAAACTAAAATTGGGCTAAAAATATGGACTGCCCTTTGAAAAGACGTTATTGTGGTTTGACACAGGGTCACAGTAGAGTTATTGGTAGGTAGATGATAAACATACGTTCTGAAGAAAACATACTGGAGGGACAGGAAAGGGATCAACAATAGGAAGACAGAGAAGGAGACTCAAACCATGAAAGAGAACAACACTGAAACGTGTACTTTCCACAAGCATACTCTTTTCCATTGGTTTGTGTCTGTTTTGCAACATGTCACACAGATTGTGTTACTATGGTTTTGCAGTATAATTGAAAATCAAATGTTGCTCTTTGTGTTGAAAATTGCTTATACTATTCAGAGTCTTTTGTGCTTCCATGTGTATTTTGCAGTTTTTTTTCTTTTTTGTTTTTGTTTTGTGACTAATATCCATGCATACCAGCTAAGAATGTGCCTTTACTTCAACTCCCTGCTTCTTTGAGATTTTTTTTTTATTATTATTAAGTACATTTTTCTTCAGTACTTTTGTACTGATATGTGTTTCTCCTCCTGCCTGGGGGCTGCCTCCCAGCAACCCAGGAAGTCAGGAGGGGTAGGAGATGAGAAGCATGCCTGGAATGGCAGGTGAGAACCATACAGGGATTAAACAACCTGAGAACAGCTGATGGCTAGTTCAACTTTACTTCCGGAGAACAAAGGTTATATACCCCTAGGGGAGTGGATGGGGGCTCCAAGAATAGGTGTACACAACTGGTTGAAACTAGGCACTTCAAGGATGCTTGATTGGTGTGTTATATAGCAGGCTCCTATCAGAAGAGTAGACTGTCAGTGCTTAACATACAGGCTCAGGGAGGGGTGAGCTAGCAGGGAGCTGTGTCAGAGGCCATCTATCAAGTGTGGCTAGGGGAATCTATAACTAAAGGCACCAGATGAAGTCAGGCAGAGAGCAGGGGACTCCACCGAGGGGAAGGAGTTCTGTCTTTAACTCTGAGCTCATAATGGCTATCCAGTCCAGGCAAGAACTGCAACCTCAACCAGCAGGGTACCTCCAACACTGATATAGTATAATCTGATCCCTCTTACTCACCACCAACTCCAATATCCTTATCTCTGTCTACCCCTCCTTCCCTATAAATCTCTTCATTTCGTTTCAGGACCTCCGAGTTTCATCAAGGCTGTCTGTGTGACTGAGGTAGAGCATTTCATTGAATCTACTGATGGTTTCTGAAGCGTTAGCTCAACTGAAGACAGGACTCTCCCTTTCCCCGTAGTCAATAGTTCAACATTAAGGAGCAGAAAGTAGTTGCTGGCAGGTCCAGCCTTCTGTGGGCCTGTGTAGATGACTGAAGTTATAGTTTTATGATTGTAATGGTTATATCAAGAGCAGAAGATGATATTTTGCAGCCCTTCCTTTATTGTCTGGCTCTTACTATGCCCTACCCCTGTCTATCTTTCAAAAGGTAGGTGATGCTTTACTGTACCTAAAAGGTTCTGGTTCTTTCATTTGATTCTAGAATTAAAACTTTTTTCCTCCCTGATTTAATTTTTCAGTAACACACATTTCATTTTGGGGTATATTGTTCTATCTCCAAATATTTATATAGATTCTTTAGTTTCAATTACTGTTGACTTCCAGTCTTATTCTGCTGTGATCTTATAAGATACAAAGAAATATTTGATTGTGTTGGATTTGTTAAGACTTGTTTTGAGACCTAGAATGTAGTATATTTTAGAGAATATTCCATGGGCTCCTGAGAACAATGTCTATTCCATATTTGTTGTATGCATCTGCTAAATCCATTTGACCTGTAGTTTAATTCTGACGTTTGTTGGTTTTTAGTTTGAAGGACTCATGTAAATATTAAACTATGGTGTGAGTATTATTGGATCAAGACATATCATCCTTTATGGCCATTAGTGTTATGAAATTTGGATCCCTAATATTTGATTTACATCTTTTATATCTTCAGAAATTTGTGTTCCTTCTTTTGCTCCCTATATTGAGGCTGTCTTTCTTCTCCTTTGTGTGTTATACTCTTTTGAGTATCTTTTACAGTTCTGGCTTATGTAGTCATGAACTATCTTAGTCTGCCCTTACTTGAATTGTCCTCTTTTATTTAGTGTAAGTTGATAGAGAAATAATCTTGGTTTTTAGTTATTTATTTTTCAGTGTTTGAAATATCATTCGTGTATTTCTGGATTTTGGATTTGCTGATGAAGATCTGGTGTTATTCTGATGTTTCTGCCTTTGCAGGAGAATTGCTATTTTTCTCTTTTAGATTTTAATATGATGTATCTTTGTGGGTTTGACATCTTGTCTGCAATATGTTGAGAAGAGGATATTCTCTTGTCATGTTCATTTGGACTTCTAATGACCTCTCTCTGTATGTCCATTTCCTTCTCGAAGTATGTATAATGTCTGGCTAGTTTTTTTCTGATCTATAGCTTTAACTCTTTTTCTCTACGTCAAATGTTCTTAGGTTTGATCTGCTGATTATGTCTTGGAGTCCTTAGCTATTATGGTCATGCTTGTTTCATCATTTTTTTATTTATTTGCATTTTTATTGAAAATAGATTCTCTCATACAGCATACCCAGACCACAGTTTTCCCTTCCTCTGCTCCTCCTGTCTCTTCCCCACCTCTTCTCTCCTCCAGATACATTCCCTTTCCGTTTCACTTTCCCTTCAGAAAGGAACAGGCCTCCAAGGAACCAAGCATAACAAAACAACATACAACAAGATGAGGCAAAGGCTCCTCCTATTGAGGCTGGACAAAGCAACCCAATGGGAGGAATGGAGTTTCAAGAGCAAGCAAGAGAATCAGAGATACACTGGCTCCCACTTGAAGCAGTCCCACAAAAGCACCAAGCTAACAGCCATAACTTAGACACAGAAGACTGAGTGAATATGTTTTTTATTTTTTTTAACATTTGAATTTGCTATTTATTCAATCTTATCCTCTACCCTGTGAGTCTGCTGGTGATTCCTTATACTGTGATTTCTTTTTGTTACCTTTTGTTTTTCAAAAGGTTGGCGAATTTTAGTTCTGTGTTACTGACTTTGTCATCCATATTGCTGATTTTCTGATCCCTTTTACTGTTGTCTTATTTTCTATTTTGCTGACTTTCATCTTCCCTTTATGGATTGAATTTTTCTGTTCTTGTTTAGATCCTAGTTGAGGTCATTGATTACTTTTACTAGTAAAGTTTTTAAATATTTGGCCAACATTTTATCTATTTCTGCAGATTTTGAATTCAGTATCTGGTGAGCTGTGATCTTGTAGAACAACCGTTGTCTTGGCTCTTTATATTCCCCACATTGTGATTTTTATATCTCCTTGTTTTAATGTTCCTTCTAGTTTTATTTTGATTTGTGGATCTTTTTATTGAACAGTCTGCTCTTGAGGACTCAATCCCCAGTATTACTCAGAAAAAAAGAAATAAAACTTTTGTAATAGCAATACCAATCCATAGCAGATATAAAAAGCCACTTAAAATAGATCCAAGACAACTAAAACATCACCAGTGACCATAAAAGAGAAAGTGAAAAAAGTTAAAGAGTGTGCTATGAAGCTAAAATTTATTTATGACCAATATGGACAGAGTAAGTGAATTGGAATAGGGGAGGAAAGAGAGAAAGAAGGAAAAAAAAATGAGATTTGAGGGTAAGTAAAGAAAGAACAGGAGAATATTATAGAGAGGAAGCTATAAAAGCAAAAAGTAAAACAAAATAATAAAAAATACAAAAGTGATTACTTAATTAAATTTAAAATTAGATAAATGTAAAAAGGGAATAAATAAGAATTTTTAAATTAAAGGTTAAATTAAACATACTAGCGAAAGTATAACAGAGGGGAAAGGGGCATGAACAAAGGAGCCAAAAAGGAAATGTTAAAAAACAAACAAACAAACAAACAAACAAACAAAGGTAGAGGGCTGGAGAGATGGCTCAGAAGTTAAGAGAACTGGCTGTAGTTCCAAAGGTCCTGAGTTCAATTCCCAGCAACCACATGGTGGCTCATAATCATCTAGAATGAGATCTGGTGGCCTCTTCTGGCATTCAGGCACACATGCAGGTCAAATACTGAATGAATAAACAAACAAATGAATGAATGAATGAATAAATAAATAAATAAATAAATAAATAAATAAATACAAAAGTAGAAATAAAATTAGATGAATGTCTGAGGAAGATAGTATTTAATGGTGTACTAAAATAGCGAAGCAAAAACAAAAACCAAAAAGCAAGAAAGTTGGTCTGGGAGTGGCTGCTTCGCCCCTTGCTGACCACACCCTGGCTTTGCAAGTCCGATTTCCCTGCCCGTCAGAGACTCCGCAGCTCACACCTTCCCCTAAGAGAAGGGTAGGCTGTGTGGTGGAGAAGCGATCACAGCAATGGGCTCTCTACTGGACAAGGACATATCTTCATACATGACAAACCTGAGCACGAATCACGCATTCTTCTAGAGGAATGCTGTGGTGGATGTCAAGAGCGCCAGGGTCCCTGAGCTCCACTGGAAGGCCTCTGGCGCAGGGTCAGGATACCTCGCTGGAACAGGTAGGCTGGCAGCTTGGAGCCAACTTTCCCTGACTTCCTGAGCCGAGCCTCCCCCCTGCTGCCTGAGCCTTCCAGCGGTATCGGCCTCCAGCCACCTCACTCACCGTGATTCCATAATCCCGGCTATCTTTAGCCAGGGCACGTGGCGGTGCCTTCAGGCTCCCCAATTTGTAGTTTGTTCCCTGATTTCAGGTAAGTAGGGCAGTCCAGATTTAAGAAGCCGATTGCTCTCTAGATGGCGACCAGTCTTTGCCCTCTGGGTTACAGCATGGAAAGGCACTTTACTGCTGACCCATGCAGAAGAGGAACGCCCACCTGATGAAAACTTGTAACTGGGCTGCGAGGGCTGGGGTCTTGTCTATCCTGAGGTTAGGATTGCTGGTTTCCTTGAGCACTGCTGCTGGAATAAATACCTTTTGGGAAAGGATTCTACTTCCTCTCCTTCCCCTACCTCCCCACTCCCACTCCTGGGAAGCTGCAGGCTAGAGCTCCCTTTCCTCAGTTTCACACTTGTCTTTTCAGCTGTCCAATCACAAGAACTCCAGAAACCTTATTCTAGATTTGCAGAGCTATTCCTCCTTGGATTCGAATAGAATTCACTCCTTGCCATACTGATTTTTTTCTTTTTTATTATATTTTTTATCATACAGTATAGTTTGATCATACCCGCCCCAACACACACACACAACATCCTCCCAGATCTTTCCCACATTCTTGCTCCCCCACCCCCAGCTTCTTAACCAGGCCACAAGAAGGCAACTTTTCTTCTACCTTTTTACCTGTGTGATCGATAACTAAACCCTAGGAATGGGACACCACGTGTGATATTGTCATCGCTTATAAGACTTTCAATAGCCAAGAACTATTGTGAAGCTTAAATGTGGTAACGCAAACAGGTTTAATGTAGCATCTAGGGAGAATACTTGAATATAAACGATCCTTAACTTAAAATATAAAGGAATATTTTATAAATGTAAAAAGAAAAAAAATAGTTTTTGATTTTCAGTCAAAGGCCTCTGGTGTTTCAGTTTGGAGTTTAATATATTTTACATAATGTGCCTGTGCTCAGGACTGACCCATGTGCAGGGTACGGCTATGCATCCATCAGTACAGTTTTCCAAGATGGTTAAAAGGGGGACTATGCTTTCTGGTGTTTGCAAACTCTTCAGGTTGTCTGAATGATTTTAAGATTGAAAGCATCTGTCACAGAATCACAAGTGGTTGTTGCTGGAGATAAAAATTCACTTTGAGATTTTTTTTTTTTTTTATGTAAGTAATAAAGTTCTATGTCTCACCGATTTTGAGGCTGTGCAAGCCCAAATAAAAGACCATGAAGATTTGGTGTCTGGTAACGTTTGGCTTTTCACAGACCTTGCCTTTCTGCTGCATCTTCACATTTCCCTTCCAGCTGTTTGATAGCAGTCCTCTTTCTATTGCATGTAAGGACAGACATTTTCATAAGAATGGTAAACACTGGGGATGGACAGATGACTCAAAAGCTCATAGTACTTACTGGTTTTGAAAAGCAAAACAGCTTTGGGTTTCGTACCCAGAACCCACACAGTGGATTATATCCTTTTATCAATCCAGTGTGAGGGAACCTTGCACCCTTTTCTAACCCTTCTCTGCACCAGACATTCACACAGTGTGCCTGCATACATGGAGGTAGAACGCTAATATACATAGAATGAATATCTCGTCAAATATTAAGAATGGCAAATACTGCTTACTACATATTTAAATGCTTGTGCCTGAAACTTTGCAGTACTATCTGAAAATGCTTCAATATTGGCTAAGCAATTTCCACATTAGTAAATAAGATTGAACCACTGTAAATAAACTCGTTTCTTTTTAAACATTTTTAATTGGTCAGAAAGATAAATGAATTGGGTTTCATTAATCAACTGTCACTTTACCCTCTTAGAATCTCTCTCTCTGTCTTTTTCTTTCTTTTGAAAGGAAATTATTGAATGCACATTTCTTTAAGAATTCCTTATCTTAATGGCTCTCTTTTCTAATTGAATAAAATATCTCAGCCTGTGTAAGTGATTTGGGTGGTGGATTAGAGCGACAATTTCCATTAACCTAGGAATTGATAAAAGTCATTAACTCCTACATTTACAATTTCTTAATAACTGTCCTTTTTTAAAAAAGGCACTAGATTTCTTATTAAGTATCACTCTACTATGAACATCTCATCAGATGTGCCCTCTTTTAATTGCCTTTAGAACCCTGGATGACTTAAAAACACTTAAGGGCATCTCTGCCCCTTGATGGACACCTCCCTGCTTAGGTGGCACGGCCTTCCTTCTCTCCTGTAACTGTTGCTGTTTTGTACTGACTTCCTCAATTCATCATTTTGTAGTAAAACTAGATACAGGGACAGTGGCACACTGCATGAACTTAAGTGCTTTCAGGGTAAACTTTGAGTAAGAACTGCTTCGCACTTGGAGTCTACTCCTGTAGACCATGGAGCTTGGCAGAAAGGCAAGCAAACCCTTGAGAATGGAGAACCACTCATTTGTTCTGCCCACTCTATTCAACTGTATCATCACCGAAAACGAAAATCTGCTATTTTGTTTTTATCTCCATTGTTCCATAGGAAGAGAGCAAAAATTGCTTCTGATTTTTAGAATTTTATAAATTAATCTTTCTTTTGCCCACAGTGCAGATAATATAAGGAAAAGATACCAGAATGAAACTTTACCTGTAGTTGTATGAGATAACGAAGAAATAAGTTGCATACAGTTGTCAGCAATAGTGTGCAGGTTTAATAACATCTTTGATAGTTCACTCATTTGGATGAATTTTGTTCAATCTGAGAATATAAGGTAGATGTTGTGTGAACTTTGGTATTAGAGTATTGATGGTCCATCTTCAGGAACAATCAAATCTTAACAAACTCAAAAGCAGTTAAAATATTGAAACGTAACGATTGAAATCCTCATAGCAGCTGGACCCTTGCCTTCTGCAGACTATTTATTAATTGTTCTTTTGTGAATCTTTTATAAGGGTTAGTGACCTCTTGAAGGAAGCAGAGACTGAGTCAACCCACCAAATGATGACAAAACATAGTTTAGTTTGTTCTAACCTTGACAGGATTTTTTTTTCTTAATTGTTGAGTCCAGAGGGATTTCTGGAAATGGTAATAATTTTATGAGCGACATGTATCTCCCCACCCTTGAAATTTAAACTAGCTTCTCAAATATAGAGCTAGGTATAGTTCTCTGCTTACAGTTCCACACTCTAAGGATGAATTTATTGTGAAATCTCAAGCTAAGCTGTTTTGGCTAATGAATATACAGTACCCTGAAAAGGCATTGTCCTTGCCTTGAAAGGAAGAAACACAATTTTGTTAGCAATTCCTCTGTCAGTATTTATTTACCTCTATGTGTATATGCATGTTGTTATTATTCTTCCAAGACAACACAATGAGAACCACAGGCATTATACTGTGATTGAACCTAAAAATTATATTTTCCTTGTCTATATTTTAGTGCTTTTGTCTATATTTTAGTATTTTGTGTTTTAAAATTTTAATTCAAGCTCTTATATACAATGCAAAAAGATTATGATGTAACTCTTAGTTAAACATGACCAATTCTAATTACCTAAAGCATTATAGAAATAATTCTTGTGATTTGTTGTATGTATTGATTTCTAATTCTTGGTGACTTGAGGTTTGGTGCTCTACAGAAATGATGGGGTTTAGCATGTTTCAGTGAGTCTTGGAATAGACTTTCTAGTGCATGGTTGGTGTTTATCATATTTTGTCATCAAGACAGCAGAGACCTTTCAACTGAAAGTTTTGGGAGGACTAAGTAGTTGGGGAGGCAGGGAATTTATGTAGAAGAAGGATCAGGAAGAGCAAATAAACAATAAAACATGCTGTGTATTATAAACTTCCCAATACTGTGACTAGGAGTCCTGGGCCACAGGGCTTCTGGCAGTTTTGGCATTTCCCTGGGCGCTAGCATTTTTACATGCTTCAGTCTAGTATTGGGAATAGGAACAAAATTTGTCAGGAAGAAAACTCAAGCTTGTTTTTCAAAATCTCCTATACCTTAAGTACCCAAGGGAAGTGATTTTATCAATCTTGTTTGTTATGTCTGCTTTGAAAGTGCATTGCCTACATTAAGAAAATTACCTGCATCTCTAGAACAAAATTTTCCTACCCAAAATTAAATAAATTATCATTGGAATGTCACCCTAGGTTTTATTTATACTTATTCACTAATTGTGATATAGGTAACACCCCTAACTGTCATTAAGTACTCAAATAAGTTTATAACCCCCCACAAACTCAATTGTAGCTAAAGTTGTATTCAAATTTCAATTTAATTATTTTTCTGGAGAAAGTGTTTGGAATGACTGTTGGCAATACACAAGTAGTCGCAGTGCATGGCACCATGTAGATAAAAACTCCTTCTACTTCCAATATTCAGTGCCTCTCTTTATTTGTGTTTAGGAGTAAATATAGATCTTACACCTCTAAATACTGAATTTGTATGCATTTCCTAGAACATTGAACTCCATGAAAATAGGGTGGGTTTTTTGTTTGTTTGTTTGTTTGTTTGTTTGTTTTTATTGTGTGTATCTAAATTCTAAATTGTAGTCTTATGATTGCTCTCACTCAGTGACATTGGTTAAGGAGTTACTAATCTTTTTTATCACCATGGAGTTCCACCCCCTCTTATAAACAAATGAAACCTTTAGCTTAAAGTTCAATGAATCAAGCTTAAACGAAATAAATTAAAACTCTGAGGGGAAATGAGTGCTAAGAAGAATGAAGAATTGATGACCTATTAACATTTGTAATTCTCCACATTGAATTATTGACAGCATGTGACACTCTAACCTTACAAATTGCAATCTATAAACAGCTTAGAGAATATGACCTTTGGATTACTGTAGGTCCTGTGAAGGCTTCAGCTTCTCACAAACAGCTGCCAACAGTGCGTTTCCTTATAGGTTGTAGAAAGAGAGAACACATTTAACTAAAGCACTGGGTACTATTTAGACAGAGCTCAGCAGGGCCATATCCAGGCAGAAGTGATAGACAATAAATGGCAGAAATCTCCTCAGCCAGGGTAGAAGTGTCTTAGAAGTTTACTTGTCATTGATTTTCAGTCACTGAGTACAAAGAACTAATTAGCTGAAGTTGGTTGACTTAACACTTTTTCTCCACTTTTGAAAGAGTCAGGGATTGGAAATTCATAAATAGGACATAGATGCTCTGCAATATTTTTGCTTGTCTTTCTGCCCTTCATTATTTTCCCATAAGTTACTGATAAAAGTCCCCAAACTCAAGTCTTACACTCTGTTACCAATGGTAAAATCATCTTTACTATTTCTTTATATTTCTTTGACAACATAGTAGGCAGACATAAAATCTTCACATATTTATTCTATGAATTTGGGCAATACTCATGGAAATAGTTCAGTCTATTGGTCCATCATTATTTCTGATTTGTTCTTTCCACATTCTCCTCCTAGTTTATGCCATACTTTTATTAGGTTTCATAAATGCCACCATTGTATTTCTAATGAAACACACTCAGGATGTTTAAAAGAGCCCTGAAGTCTTGGTTTATTATGAGAAACAGAATTTTATCTCAATATTTTTAACTGATGGCAATTGATCTGCTATGTTTGAAAACATGTCAAGAGCCAAGCGTGTGTAGGATGAACAAAACATTTTGGGCTGTTTTGGTTTTCTACTCATAGCATCTGCTTCCTGATCTCTTGGCTCAAACCTTAAAATGTTAGGATACACGCTTCCTTAGATTTCCTGATGCTATCCAATTGACCATCCTCTTTTCTGTTAAAATTATTTTGGTCTTTTCTTTCCATTCCTTCCATCACTCTATAAAGAGAGTCTAAACATTTCGAATAAATAGATTCCTGAATGTCCTTTTTTTGTTTGCTTGCTTTCACTATCAGAAACATAATGTGCTAAGAGTTGGCAAACTATAGCAAAAGTACGAAACACAGCGAATATCCTCATTTTGAAAGATTTATTACAATATAAATGTGTGCTTAATGTCTAGTATCTAGATCAACCTTGCTAATTCTGAGACACTTTAATACAGTTCCTCCTGCTGTGCTGACCCCAACCATAATTTTTTTCATTGCTACTTCATAACTCTAATATTGCTAATGATATGAATTGTAATGTGTAAATATCTGTGTTTTGCAATGATCTTAGGTGACCCCTGTAAAAGGGGTTAAGAAACACTGGTCTAGATGTTGCTTTTGAAATAGAACTGATTAAAATAGTTATCACAAACATGTAATGGCTCACAAACCTAAAATATTTACTAACTGATCTTTTAAGGAAAAAGTTTGATAATGCATGTTAATTCATTACTTTCAAAACTATCAAATTAAGCTTTGTAGTTTCAGTTATTATATTTACCATTCCTTAATTTAAAATTCACTAACTGTGCTTTCTTATTTACTAGACATATCTACACAAAGACATTAGAGAACTTCCACACATAATCTTCCTCAGTCTTCCTATCCATGTTTTTGTTTTTTGTTTTTTGTTTTTTGTTTTTTTTAAATAACACTGCATTCTAGGCTGGATGACAAATCCCAAGTGTACCATGACAATACCAACTTTGAGAATATAGTACCATTATGTAATATAATTTGTAATCCACCCATATCTGAGCTAAAATATTTAGTGGGCATTTATAATTCTGATTAACTTTATTATTAAACAAGGAATTATGATGTGCCTAGGTTCATGGTAGAATTGAATGTGCAAATAAACTATTTCTCTCATATTTATTTATATTTGAAACCTGAATGTCTGAGTTTTGTGTAATTATTTATTGACAATATCATAGAAAATTCTTTACATTATTAGAATTTGAGATAACTGGAAAAGTTTTTTATTTTTCATTTTTAGTTTAGCAGCAAACAGATTTACAATTGAATGAAATATATAGGCAGCATGTAATGAAAACAAGGTGCCCTAGACATAACAAAAGCATATGTGTAACAAAGTTTAGATAAGACTGGAAACTAATCCAGGGAAGTTGAGAAGGCCTCACAGAATTATTGACACTTGAGCTGGGTATTGAAATTTGAAGATTCCCCTATGGTTCAAAAACTTCATGGTGAAAAAAGTATGAATAGCTAAAACTGTAAAGGTGAAATTTTATTTAAAAAAGGGAAGGAGGAGGAGAACAACCCTGGAACCCTGAATGCTTGCTATATGGAATGGGAAGTTAATACTAGACTGAGTGCTTCTGAGTAAAATAGCAACAATTAGATTGTACCTACTCTGTAAATTCCAGAGGGTCAGAAATGACATTGCATGCATCTGTTTCCTCCCGCAGGGATTACCGGCTTTCCCTTGAACACAGTAAGCATTTAATAGATAGCTGTTTCTTGATTAATTTCTTCCTGAGGGTGAAACATTTCTGGTTGGCTGGTAGCCAACAGAATCTTGAGTTTTTATTTGAGCTCAACAAAATACTGATGCCAAGAGAGTTTTAAAAATAACTACAAGTAACATTAAAGTGATGTGAAGTACTAAACTCATGGCATTGCTCAGTCCATGTCCCCTTCATTCTAGTAGTTACAAGTTCTGTATTTAGCTTCAAGGAAGAGTTTGGCAAGTTCAAAACTACCCCAAGTAGCAACTTTAATCTCACTTAATCATTAATGGCAATGTGAAAAAATTCCGTTCTTTAAACTCCTAGAGTATAATATGCTCTTGTTGATATTTAGACCAAAGGGAATAGGATGTCTCTTAAGTGTTATGATGCTGTCAATAGAATGGGGGTATTTTGTCTTTCTTCCAGATGTCTAAAACCAAGGCATGAACTTCTGTAAGTCAAGGAATCACCAGCTTGTGGTAATTGTTTGTCATTATCAAGAGTGGTGGCAGGCTTCAGGTATCCCTATCTTAAGATCTCAATTTATGTGTGTTTCATTGGTATGTAAAAAGAAGAGACTTTTTAAGAATTTGTGCTCTATAGACCTTTTTTCCTACAGGAGAGGATTTGTTTCCTTTCTTGGTTAGACCTAATACAGTATTTCACCTTGGAAATTTTTCATAGCTGTATCCCTGTCTAACATTATTATCATGAGAGGATCAAGGTTATTCCCTCTGACCTGATTCAATTCCCCTCACTACTGTTCTGATATAGATGTATTCAGTTGTTAGCAAGGTGGTTGGGTTACAGCATCAACAGTCTTATTTTGGAGACTGACTTATTTGGGTTCTGGAATCTGAGGCTTATCCAGGTATAGTATCTGCGGCCCATAGGGATCATTCTAGATACCTGCTAATCCCACTTTTTTTCTCCTGTCATTCCTATCACATCTCATGTCCACCCTCATTGACTTGTCCAGTATCAACACAATCACTTTGTGTCAACAATACATATGGTTTTCTTGTGTAGTCATTTTCTCAGAAATGCCTATTCCTTAAAAGGAACCTCTTGAGATAAGACCCTCAAGGCCCGTTCACCAGATAACATGAGTAGTAATGGCTGCTAAGATGAGAGACTCACTCAGAAGTAGACCTTCTTGCAAGCATCTTGTATAACTAGTTTCAGGGCTGCAGCTTTGTGACAGCTTTGTTACCCATGTTTGGGTGAGCTTTTTGATAATATCTGCATTTTAATCAGGCATACTCCTTTTCATCTAAGTCCCTTTTCACACACACTCCAGTAAGTAACTGAAATAAACTCACCCTTTTACTATGCTAAAGTGGGTAGAATAATTACTTTGCCCTATCATTCATGCCTTCTCTGTGGTGACTAGACATCTATTCATGCCCTCTCAGGAAAAGACTAGGACAGCTTCACACTTGTATTCTTCCATGCATGCTTCTATGGGGAAGCTGTTTTCTTTTCCCAGTCTGAGTAACACTGGCTGTAATAACACCATCCCAGTGAAACCTATTCCAACTGAGCAAATCCCTCTATCATTTTCTTAAGCTCTGAGCCACCTCTTCAGCCCCTGTATATGAGTGCTTTATTTATTTATTTGTTTGTTTTATATATGAGTACTCTGTCTTTACACATACCAAAAGAGGGATCCTTATATCATTTTCTACACATTGCCATGATAGTATGCTCATCAAAATACCAGATGTGATGTCACAAGTAGCTGTTACCTTTATCCTTTAGAGTAAAGAAAAGCCTATGTTCCCCCTTCATATAAAAGTGAAGTCTGTCCTATAAGGACTTAACCTTTATCCTTTTTATTGGGCCGGCTTTTCTACCAGGCACTGTCATTCAATAATTCTGCCAACTGGTATCTTTTTCTTGTGACAGAGTGCTAAACAGTGATTTATTGCTTGAATACACATTGCCTTCATGGAAGTGATTTGTTTAAAACAACAGTAAAGAGATAAATAAATTATTCATTCCATGCTAATTCTTCACTTTTATGTGCTATAGTAAGCGTCAAAATAAGCAGCCTGCAGCGCATTTTATTTTTGCTACATTAATCTTGGACAGTTTAAAAGAAGAGGGGGGAAAAATGAAAGGAGGAAATGTAAAGAACTTCCATTTTCAAGAAATAGATTTCTTTCCCCTCTACAGCCTCCTGCGGAGATAGGATGTTCTAGCAATCTGTCTGCTTCCTTTGCCCCCAGTCACTCTGTGAACCACTTACTGATGCCCTCAGATTGGGGACAAGGACCCTCTAATGCTCTTGTTCAACATGAAGAGCCCCGCTGTTCCTCCTCACTGGTTTATTTCACTATGACAAAGTCCCTGTCACAAGTCCAGGAACCAAGTGAGTTCTTTTCCTGGGAGATTTGCATTTCCTGAAGCAGACGGAATGTTGGGATTCTAAATTTTGCTGATGTTTAGTTAGAATTGAAGGTTTATAAAGTGTGAAAATCAGCCATGACACATTTCTCTGATTCTGCAGTTGATTTCCAGGGCAGTAGGAAGGTACCCTTTATTCCTCACCTTGACTCTCCTCCCCAGAAGCATCTTCCTCTGAATGTGAGTGAGAATCTTTGGGGTGATATTCAATGCATAAAATATATGCTATCAGAGGAACAAATAGATGGCTGGGCTGTGGATTCCCAGCAGGTTTCACATTTTATTTCCTAGGGATTCCTACATGGTCTGTGCTGCTGATGGCACTGCAGGGGATGGGATGTTCCCTGTCACATCTATGGAGGTCACAAATAATGCAATGCAGTCATAAGCCACCATGGAGGTCTTGGAACTCATAGCACAGGCCATTGTCCACATCTCTGCTTTCAGATAAGAAATCAAGAAAATCTAGCTTTAGATATATAGCGCCTGAGGCCCAAGCCCTTCCACACCTCTTCATCTCTATGTAAAAGCCCCTACACCCAGCTATCTGTCTTATGAGGTAGATCTAAAGATACTCTGTAAGTAAAGTTCCTAGATTGCCTAAAGAACTTGAATTTCAGCTGAAAGAGCTGAACAAGCTTGAAAGAGCTCTACCCTCATTTACCTGGGGACTGTTCCTTCTCCTTATTTCCTTGCTGCTAAAGCACTTGAAAAGTCTGTAAATCATCCATATCATAACTGTGCCCTGAGGCTTCACCTGGCTAGAATGTGTTAAGAGAGCAGGTATCTAGTTCATTTGCATTCATCTGATAGTTCTTAGCAGAACAAAGAGTACAGTGTGTCAGTGCCCCTAAGAAGTTAGATAGACATTAGAGGGCCAGGGGTTAAGTAGAGTAGGGAAAAAAAAAAAAAAAAGAACAGAAGAACAGTAAAGAATAAAGAGACACAGAGAGAGAGAGGCCAGCATTTTGCTGCTGGAAAAGAAGTATACTTTGAATCGTTAAAGCGGTTCTTCTCTTTCCCTCCTCAGCAAGACAACATTTGCCTGATACACATTTGAAGTTGGGGTGTGATTCGTGAAAGATTCAATCCCGCTTCTATCTGTTTACCAGCTAGCTAATCTTGATGGAGGAGGAAAAAGAAAATCTTGAGTAGCTGAGAAAGCACATAGATTTTTACTCAGAAGGTTTAAGATACACAAATACTGATTAAATTGATGATATAATTCAGGTAGTAAAGGGATGCTAATGTCATCAATGAGTATTTAATAAGAAATGATGAAGATTAAATGAATTAACTAAGGTCTTAGCTATGGTACCAAGGCTTGCTCCAATGATAACTCAATCTTCTCAATAGCTTGTAAGCCCCTCTTGGGCTGCATGCACACAAGTTTCCTTCTCCGCACTGCACAGAGCAGGAGATTTTTGAGGATTTCACAGAAAATAGATAAAGGATTCTGTATTGAGATTTAATTCCAAATTTGTACCCTAATATGTTTGTATTCATCCTGGGCTGTCATTTCCTACATAGAAGAAATTCATTGAATGAATATAGTTCTCTGCAGTGTCCTGGCCAACCTTCAGGAATCCTGCAGATTTGTGCATAAAAGCTAACACTCTTGAGTTAAAGGACAGAGAAATCAATAAACCTTTGGATAGGATCATAGACATGGTTTACAACCACTTGTCCCTCACAAAAGAGATACACGACATTGAATTATCTATGGCATTTAATCTTTTAATCAGCCTAAGCTTTCAAGAGGAAATTCTAGGCATTTGGAGTACCATTCCTGAAACCGGAATTTGATGAAACAGCAATGCTCTTGTCTTGCAGTTACCAGATGTTTCGTAATTCCACTCAACTCTGGAGGCTGGCTGCAGCAACAGCTATGTAATTGGAACATGTTGTGAATGCCTGGAAAACTTCAGCACTGATAGAAAAGCCTTAGGCTTGTGGGATCACTGACAAACATTGACACTGAAGGGCAGGAGGAAGATATTGTAAGTCCACCTGTAATAGAGACAGTAAAAAGGACTTTGATATGATGCTGATTTAAACATGAGAGTAGGATCGAGATTCTGTTTGGCTTTGCTCTTTTATAAAATTGGAAATTTAGCATTAGTGTGAAGCCCCAGTCAGCTCCATCTTGAAAGGTGGAGAAATGTGGTACTGTTTCATTTTTTTTTTAACTGATGCCATAAAGAGTGACATGGATTAGCAAGGAAAGCAGTGGATGCTGTTTTCTGAGTATCCATGAAGATTGATATTTTTCAGAAGTGAGTGAAGTTCAGATTATCATGGAATTTAAGGATTGGGTATATTTTGAGAGGAGAGGGGAATTATAGAGTTAAGGAACAAGGGGATTAGAGTTAAGGAAGATTCAGAGAGCTTAGCAGGATGAATACTAACAGTGCTGAAGATTAGAGCAAGTCAAGGCATTCAGCACTGGCTGATTTTCCAGGAGGAAGAGGTCCAAGCAAGCACAATGTAACCGTGGAGAAAATGCAAGCCTGAAAAGGCGTATTGACTTCATCAGTGCCACGGTGTTTACAGCAGAGTCTGGGCTCAAGTCCATGTTGCCTGATTCATAGCATAGGACTGCAAAAGGCTTAATGAGCATCTAATGGGAAATCCTGTCTGAAGGTGAATTTACAGTGGAGCTAATGGAGTTTAAGATTCAGAGTCTCCGTGGGCAAAGGATTTGGTGAGTGCTGGAGTTTAGGAGCTGTAGATTATTCTAGGTGGGAAGGGGAAGCTGGCTGCCATCAGAAAGCGTTTTTATTTACTCACTTCTGCTAATCCTCCTGAAGGCTTTTTCAGAAGAGGGTAATATGAATTATGAAAGACCTAATGGTCACTTCTCGTTTAACTACTGTTGAAGTAAATATTCATTCTGGAAATTCATTTTATTAATTTTGTATCATTTTCTTAAGACCGAAAAACCCTATGTCTGTGCCTAATGCTGCACAGTGCTGTTGTAGGCCTGTATATTTCTCCTAATGTATCAGATCTGGTCCCAATCCTACATCTAAGAACCTCTGATTGATGCATAGTATATGAAAATTATCCATTACTTTTAGATCACTAATTCAGCAGCTGGATCTCTTAAAAATATGATCTACATCATTTTCCAAAGGTCATACATAGGTAGTCTTTACAAGATTTTTAATTTTTTGTGTCTTTCAAAAGAATAAAGACATGCTAAGTTTTATAAACACCATAATCCAGGCCATTATAAAAGTTTAGAATTATAATCCTCTATGTTTTGGTTTTGTGATAGAAGAATGAAGAACATGTGAGAATTGCTTCATCTCTAGGAGATTTTTAAAAATCGACTTTATTTGATGTTATTTAAAGGGTTGCAGAGCTAGCTCCTCAGTTAAGAACACTTGCTCTCACAGAGGATGCAGGCTCGGCTCCCCGTACCCACATGGGGACTTACAGCCATCTGCAGCTCCAGCCCAGGGATCCTGCACCCTCTTTGGCTTTGGTGGGAAGTGCATAGACATACATATATGCAGGCAAACACTCAGATAGATAGAGATTTTATATAAATTCCGTTTCATGCCAGGTATTTTAAGCTGTGGATTTTCTTTTAGACCAACTGTGTCCCACAATACCTTATGCACTCAGGAAAAGCAAACAAACATCTAATTAACGAGTCAGTTGCTATTGTTTATTGAGTATTGTGTATAAGTGTGTGAAATGTTTTTCTATCTTCCTTACTTTCAGTTTTTCCCTTATGAAAAGGAATGATGTGATTTTATCTAATTTGTCTAATCTTTGATATTTTATTCTTGCCACTTTTCTTTTTGTGCTCTGTGGCAAATAGAAAAAATTAAATATATATGATATGCATAAATATGTATTATTTTTATTTTATTCCAATATTCTCATGCCGTTTATATTTTGACAGTTGGATCATCACAATATGCATATCTTTACTTCTTATAATATTCTTGAAAGATTATATCTTTTAGAATTGAGTTGACTCCTCAGAACCATGAGTAACAGTGTAAAAAACAAGATGGAAAAGCAGAAAAGAAAAGCCTTGCTGCATACCATAGTGCAAAATCTAAGTAACAGGAAGCACAGGAACAGAGGGACACTTCGTCATTAACATGCAGTTTGCTGCCTAATGGTGTGTGTGCTTTGTGTGTGAGTTACATGAGAAGAGGCTTAATATTTAGAGAGGGTTATGACTCTGACAGAGAATCATGTAAGAGCCGGCAAATCTGTCTTTCTCAGAACATTTTGTCAGGAATTTGGGAGGGTATGTTCATTGCTCACATCTCTTCTATCTCTCTCCTTTCAAGTCCAGCCTATGCCTTTTGACTTACCTAACTGGCCTTTCTCTCTCCCTGTGTCTCTCTCTCTCTTTACTGGCTTCTAAGAGAGAAGACGATCGATTCAAGGAATAATATTCTCTCATAGTCTTGGAGAATGATCGGCATTCTCCGGTTTGCACCTATATACCAAGTGACCTGAATTTGATAAAATCTATTCATTTCAAGTTTCAAATAAATGCATACTGTATGTTGAGCACTACTCCCCTCCCCCCAAGGATAGGAGCTGACTTAAAGGAGGGTCCTTAGAATATTATGTCCCTTTCCCTCTAAGCAGCAAAGGAACAGGAGAACAAGGATAATGCGTAGTTTGTAGTGTAGAGTAGGGTAGTCCACACTCTTCCAGAAATCATAGTACCCAAACCGTATAGTAACTCACCTGCTTTTGTCTTTGTTCTTTAGAGCAAATTATCTTTATGTCTTTGAGGTTTGGCTTCAGATGTCTTGGCCTATTTAATTTATTTTACATTTTATTATCCATGTATAGAGAAAGCTTGTTTAAAACATGAATTTCCTTCATATTTAGTGTAATTGCTTCATTTTGGTACAATTTTTGTCTTTGAGTTTGTGGAAATATTTGGGTCTTTTCTAAGGCAAATGTCATCTGTTTTATCTTTTGGTTCAAGGGAGAGGATGCTACATAGAGTGTCTTTCGGGGTAGAATGAGTCACAAATGGAAGAAACAAGAATATGAAACACAACATTATTCTCTTGATATAAAGAATATGGCTTTGACAATAACATCTCATAATTTAGTAGCAATACACAAGAAGGAGGAAGAAGAAGAAACAGTGCTTAGGTGCCATTAGACTACCTTGTTTGGTACTGTGACAAGCAATAGATTTTGGAGGGAAAGTATGTCTTTGGGTCATCCCCAATGTGCGGAACATTGCTAATAGTCTGTTTGGCAAGATTTTTTTTTAAAAGCAACTTAGGTCAAACAGATTGATAAGCTTAGGTTTGTTTGCTAAATATAGAGATCTGGACTTTCAGGACTAGGTTCTAATTGTCTGTATTACTAATGTTCTCTTGCTGGTCAACAGGCTGGGGTGAAGCTAGCAGGGTGGTGCCCTGACCATGGGCTGATTTTTCTCCTGTGGCAGCATCTGGGATACCTGCATAGCTGTTGCGGCTGAGGCTGCGGCCTTTAGTCTTAGCAGCAGATGACCTCTAGTTCAGCAGGGGGACAGAGTCATGGAAGGAACACAGAAGATTTACTAGTGAAGTTTCTGCACTACCCCATAGGATTCCTCAGGGGCTGCAGCTAGCTCTGACTCTTGTGTTCATTCAGCTCTCTGCACATCCGTAGCTCCTCAGCAGCACTGTGGGTTTTCTTGCCTTTTTAATTCCCTAAAGGAGATCCAGTAGTTGTTTGACTCGCTTAATTTCAGAGTCATGTGGAGGATATTAAATAGATACACATCATGCTAAATTGTGTGGAGCTGCCACAAAACATGAAGGTCATTTAGGGATTGAATAACTTCCAGAGGCAAAATGTATGTTAGATGCTTTTTGCATGGCTTCATACCCCACATTCAATTCACTCTTTTTACTGATGTTTAATTCTCTAATTGTGTTTGTACATGCTAGACTACTTTTAAATGAGTCCTTCAAGAGTGTGAGTGTGTGTGTGTGTGTGTGTGTGTGTGTGCGTATCACAATCGTTATGTCCCTTTTGGAGCACCTTTATGCTGTTTAGCCACTATTGATCCCCAATTCCTTTTGATGAGTCAAAAGATGTGCAATTACAGATTCATTTGCATCTTCCAAGATAGTGATAGCATAAAATAACCTGTGGAAATCTGCAAAAGACTCTGTGTTCATTTCCCATTGGGAGTCCTTGATCTGCTCTCAGCCATGTTCTCTAGGACTTTAAATGGAAAGATCAACTCCGGAGGGGACTTAATTAGGGTTCCAAAAGTTTAAAGATAAAATTATGTCTGAAATGACCCAAAGCATTGGAGATGTAGCTAAGTAATATCATATGTGCAAGGTCCCAGCTTTGATCTACATGCACAGAGACACACACAATAATAATAAAATATAACAAAAGACCCTAACCTGCCACTGCCTTGAAGTCAATAAATATTTAAAACTTATACCTTTTTATTATAAGAAATACATCTTCTAGAACCGAATAAAAGAAAACGCAAATTATTTGGAACTTACCCCTAACAAAATGTGTGACAGCCCATGGTCCCGAACAAGTAATGTTGTCAAAGCAGACAGTGCGGGTATATCAGCAAGTCTTCTACCAGTAGTTACGCTCAGAGTCCACACTCAGAGTGGACAGTTGTGCACAGTGGCTAGGGTCCTGAATGACATCTTTAACTTGTTCCCCAATTACTAGTCTAGATTTAGATTACCTAGCTTCTCTGGGCCTTTGTTTCCTGATCAAGAAGTGACATAATTACTTAAAATGTCCTTGCTATTGAACTTTGTATGCACACAGAGTTGACACTCAATAAATACTGATGATATTAATAAGAAAATTTAGTTTGGCACTCCAGTGACCCACCAAAGATCACATCCTGGATGTTTCTTAGCAAGCGGCTTCCATTAATTTCTTTGCTGGCAGACTCTACTTCATACCACAGAACTGTGAAGTGAAACTATGTGTTGCGTTTTTCTACGTTGTCTTCACATCCATGGTATGGGCTTGGGACTTTATCTCTCCACCAGTGAAGGTAAAGGGAATGTGCTATTAGGAAATTTGGCAAAAGAAGTTTCCTTTCTCTAATGGCTTGGATCCTAATGTCCCTCAAAGGCACATGTATGTATGATAGGTTTGGTCTCAGCCTTTAGTACTACAGAAAGTAGAGGAGTCTTTATGAGACGGGGCTTAGTTGGAAGGACCATACTTCAAGAGTCTTGCCTCTGAGGAGGGTGTTGTGACCCTGGCTCCTGCTTTCTTTTTGCTTCAGGGTTACCAGGAGGCAACAGCTTTTCGGGCGCCATATACTCACTGTCATGATAGTCTCCTTTTGCCACTGGCCTGACAAGATTGAAGCCAACTGAGCATGGAATGAAACCTGTGAACCTCTGGACAAAATAAATTAGTTTCATTGCAGTAATCACTTGGGGCATTTTGTCAGCATGACAGAAATCTAGTAAACCCATAACTAAAACCCAGTAATACAACAAAAGCTAAATGAGTTGTGGAATACTAAAGACCCTGTTTTAATCTGCTGGTTGTAGCAAAATCCTTAAGTGAGTGTTGGTGTACTTCTTTAAAAAAACAAAAAAAACAAAAAAAACCTTTTATTTACATTTCTTATCTCTTTCTATTCCACTCCAATCTCATTTATCATACTAATACCAGGTGGGAGAGAAAAGGGTTAGTGTGAGAGGGGGCACAGTTCTCTTAGCTGCTCCCTGCTGGTTAGAGTCCTCGAGGTCCTTGGAGCAGGTCTAAACCTTGTTTCAGGAGATCTCCAACTTCTTATCTCACTGCATCAACAGCAACAGGAGCTTCAGTGGGTAAGCAGTAGCAGCAGCAGCAGCAGCAGCCTTGTTCTTTCTTGGAGCTACTCTACACTCCCTAGGCTCTGGCATTTATTCTCTCTCCAAGAGTCCTCAGATCTAAACTATCTGCAGCTGGCAGAGTGCTCCTTTCAGAGCCCACACAAGACAAACAGTTTGCTGCTGTGAACCATCTGAATCAGTCCCACATACCATACCTGGGATAAAAACAAAAACATGTTTATATCCACAAGTGTGGAAGTACTGTGGCTGCCTGCAAATATGAAAGTAAAGGGGACCCAGTGTTGACCTTGTGGGAGAAGAGAGGTGCTCATCACTTGGGACTGATGTTATTTCTGGAACGGCACCAACTCTGGGCCCCGTCCTGTCAAAGAAAAAAAATCTTTGCTGGGTGAACTGTGGGGTACGGCTTTTGTGGTAAGGGCCATCTCTTGACTGTTGCAGCTGGCTCAGAACCCTGAAGCCAGGGTGTTGAATCACAAGCCATTTCCCTTTTCAGCAAAGAGCCTGTCTAAGCAAATGCTTAAGGCATTCCGCTCCTGGAGGAGCCAAAGCCTGCCTTTGTGTTCTGATACTCTGTGTACTCCTGTTCATCCTCTAAGCTATAGATAAGCCTGAGCTGTTGTTTTCTGTCGAGGCTCTCTCGACTTCGACACCTATATACTGCCATTCTCAGGCTCCCTTTCCTTGAAATGCAGACTCTATCCTTTCATTTCTCTCCGCATTGCATTACATGCACTTGGGAAATATCTCCTCTTCTATAGGCTTATTGCTGATGACGCTGATGCTTGCTTTATGAAAGGTAAGGGTGTGTTTTTCCTCTGCTTCAACTTTTACTTTTTCTCTTCGTTTCCAGGCTGTGAATCTCTAGGGACTGGAACCAACTCTTATTCCCCTCCCGCTTCTTCACAGAACAATTTTTTTTTCTTTTTGTTCCTGGCTTTTAGCAAGCCTTAGCAAGTGTTGATTGAGTTAAATGTGCAAAATTTTCTAGCTGAATATTCCTTCTCCTGAACAAAGCCCTTATTTTCCTAGAATTGCATAAGTTCTCACTCTTGAATTTCTTACCCCTCTAAGCATTAAGAGAAGATCAATGGTATCATTAAGCTTCTATTCATTGTTTTAAGCCCATAGAGTTTTATCAGGTCAGATTCTCAAAGGATTCACCACTCTCCCAAAGAATGAAAATGTCTAAGTTGAAAAGTTGGATAAATACTTGCTGAATCAAAGACACAATCTGGAACATGAATATTTCAGGGGAAGGCGGCATGGTTATTTTGCTTTTGACTAAATTTGGAGTACAAAGAAAGTAACCCAAACCAGAACACCTATTTTTTATCTAACCGTTCAAACTCCAGATCTTTTGAGACTCTATAATTCTTAGTCCCTGTATTGGCTTCAGTCTTGAATCCACCCAACTGTTCTCTTGCAAGCTGTTGGAGTAAGCAGATAGATGGCCTTTTTAGTAAGAAGATGAAGAAAACTCTAGACCCACAGGAAGCTGATGAGAGAGAAGGAGGTCACCAGCTTCAGTCTTGTCCCAGTCTGCTGTCTTCTTCAGTGAGGCCTGGCTCTGCTTACCAGAAACAAAACAATGGCCCTCCTCAGGAGACAGAGATTATGGGCATTAGCATGGTAGAGCTTTAGTTATAAATTCTCTTCAGGTGCCAGGCACAATTATAGAACATTTATAAGCATTTAAGGAACCCTTAGATCACCTTCCGGAAGGCAATTCTGCCCAGCATATATTTGCAAACTTGTCATAATGCTACAATGCAGAGGATGAAAACGGATGAAAATGCAGAGGATGAATTATGTTGCTTGATCGACACAGATCCTGCCATCTGCTTTATTCAGATATTGAGCTGCTGAACATTAGGAAAGAGACTTTGGAATCTTGTGGCACAGACTGCTTATTCTTTAGGAGCTAGAGGTGAGGCTCACCTCCCTTCATTTCTCTTGAGATTTTTTTATTTCCAAAGAGAGAGGAAAACAAAAGAATATAGATTATGAACAATTGAAAAATAAATAGGTATATTCTTATTCTGGGTTTTCTGATGTTTTATTTTTTAACTTTTAATAAATACTTTATTAGGTCTTTCAGAATTTAATACAACACATTTTGATTATATTTGTCCTTCTTTTCCCAACTTTTCCAAGACCCACTCCTTTTGTTTCTACCCTTCTAACTTTGTTTTCTTTCCACTCCACCCCCACCATCAAGGCCAGTATATGTTTCCCAGCTCTCTGTGGTTGTATAGCCTTCCATTGGCCTGCAGTTGCCTTATCATGGGCTATCTTAGTGAAAAAAAAAAACAAAAAACAAAAAAACAAAAACCTCTCCCTTTCCTCTCCAAGTAGCCCGCAATTACCAATAGCTCCTTTGCTAGGGGTTAAACTTCCTGCCCACCTCCCTTCTCCATGTTGAGATTTTGGTCTGTTTCGGTTTTGCCCAGTTTTTGTGCACGCTATCACAACTGCTCTGAGTTCTGAAGTGCGACTGCCCTGCTGTGACGGAAAGACACTGTTGCTTGTTGTTAAGCACCACCTCTGGCTGTTGCATGGTTTTCATCCAATCTTCCAGGATGATCCTGGAGCAGTGAGAGGCAGGGATGTGTTTTATGTGTTCCGTTTAGAGTTGTACATTCCACAACTGGCCAAGGTACAGAAAATTAGAGATGGTAGCATGTTTCCATTTTCTAAGATATCCCCAGAAGGTGTGTTAAAGGCCAATGGTCAAGCCAAATGTCCTGACAGATGCACTAACATACTCACAGCTTTCTGTTTTCCTTCCACTGGGGTTAAATTTTTTAACTTAGTAAATAATCAGGAAAAACTATATTTCTTTCCTTAATTAAAAAAAATAGCAGAAAATCCCAGCGCTGCTATTTAGAAAGTGAACAACCCATTTTCATCCTCTGCATTGTAGCATTATGACAAGTTTGCAAATATATGCTGGGCAGAATTGCCTTCCGGAAGGTGATCTAAGGGTTCCTTAAATGCTTGAGGTTTTGTTTCTAAATTATATTTTATGTTAACAATGAAAAAATACTGTCATATTCAAAGTTGTTATGAGGCTAGTAATTTGCCTAATAGAGACTGCCTGTGTATTAACGAACACTGTTTCTAAATTAATTAATTTTAATCAAACTCAGAAAGAGCACTTGCCCACCTATTTGCTACAAAATGTTTTTCATTGGCTTTTGCTAATTTGCACTGGACCGGTCTGTTTATTCACGCATATACTAGTGTCTCTATTTATATCTACAAAAGCTTTGTTTTGTAATACGGAGCAGAGAAGGATTGAGGCTCTGAGGGAGTGAATTGGCATTTTCCTGTCACAAAGTTCTTGGTGACAATTTCTCACCTCTGTGAAAAAGAGTAAGTGGTCAGAGTTGATGGAATTATTCGGCAAAGCATTTGGAAAGCTCTGGACAGAGGGCTGCATTAGGGTTCCAGCCTGATTTTACCTCTACGCTGTGCAGAAAACCTTTACTCAGCTCCTTAAAGACGTCGCCCTTTCCCACACAGAAATCTGAGAATGGACGACTACCACACAATGGCTCAGTAGGTGGGTGCTACATTTTATTTAAGTATGAACAAAGTAAGTTTTTTTAAGGCAAGAAAGTGAAGGGGAAAAAAGTTTCAGCAAAAAACAGGTTTCATGTGGTAGGAGGAGTTCTGAGATTGGTTAGAAAGGATACTTATGATACTGTGGAGAGTTCCAGAAATAACTTCCTGTTGAGGACTAGATATATTGTTAAGTGGAAGTTACTCACAGTTTTTTTTGTTTGTTTGTTTTTGTTTTTTTCTAGTTGCTATTCAAAGATCTGCTGAGATTCGGAGTGGTAATAAGAAAGTTCTCATCAGGATTAGCATTGACTGTTTTAATCAGGGGTATCTGGGCACTGAGAAATCAAGGTGCAGCCTTAAATAGGAAGCTTACCAACATAGCTTTATGTGAGTGGATGTTTGTCAAAATAACCTTGAGTGGGGAAGTGGAGCTGGAAGATAGCTTCACAGTAATGTTCCTGCATCTGAGCATAAGGACCTGCGCTTGGATTCCCAACACTCTTGCCAAAACCAGATGTTGTGGCTTATATCTGTCATGCCAACACAGGAAGACTAGGTAGGCGTACCCCCAGAGGTCATTGTCTGCTCACTAGCAGAATCAACAAGCTCCTGGGTTAGGGAAAGACGCTGTCTCAAAAACTTAGGTGGAGAGTGATGGCCCAAGTTACCTAATGCTGCATGTATGCAGGTCTACCTCCTACCCCATACACAAGCACATCCACATAGCACACACACACACACATTCACACACACACACATATTCACACACACACACACACACATTCACACACACACACATATTCACACACACACACACATATTCACACACAC
>NW_026596125.1:10173536-10209104 GCF_907164565.1 Psammomys obesus | reverse complement strand
CACACATATTCACACACACACACACATATTCACACACACACACACATTCACACACACACACATATTCACACACACACACATATTCACACACACGCACACACACACACATTCACACACACACATATTCACACACACACACACATATTGACACACACATATTGACACACACACATATTGACACACACACACACACATTCACACACTCACACCCATCATACACACATCCACATCACACATACCCTTACTCACGAGTCCACACATGCACACACACCATACATCTACATAGCAACACACATCCACACCTCACACACACTCGAATCTGAAAACATCCTTGCTTCCACTGAATTTATAATTTAATGACATATACTTGAACTAATAAAATCTATACGCAAAAATTGTTTATGGAGTGGAAATAAATCATCATTATTATTTAAGCAGATTTTACTCATGGGTGTGCTGATTTCTTTAACATCGGAAAATATGCAGAGCTGTAGGAGGATAATACCAGGATAGGCAGACAATTGCATTTTCCACGTAGTCTCACACTGGGGCAGTGATTTGGTCTGTGACCATTTTAACAGGTTAGGATTTTGTCAAATAGCACCACTAATCAGAAGAGAGAGACAACTGCCCAATAAATAATTTAAGAGTGCCCACATACCTTGCATCACTGAACTGTTCGACAGTGAGCTGGTGAGTGATGCGTACACCCAAAGGGGAAAAGGAAGGGAAGAGAGACCTCAGGTAATCGATGGAACACATAACCGAAGGCTAGAAGCTCACCTTTCCTTCTTGCTCTGGTTCTGAACACAGAAAATTGCATTGGTTTGAACAGCTATGCCGTGAAATGTTACAAAGGATGCATCTCCTCTGCAGTATTGATAAACTGCCAGACCGGATCACTGGTGTTCAGTTCTACTAGCCCAGCAAGAGGAAGCAGGGAACAGATCTCCACCTCCGTGCCCCCAGGCTCTGGGAATTGTTTAAACAATCCCTGGTGTGGAGGCAGGTGAGCCCACACCATTGCACACTGGGTTATAGGGATCCCACTCCCAGGCACCCCTGAACTCCCTAGTCATGTGAGTGGGAGCCATGGCCCGTGACCAGCTGAGCGCCATTATTTGGTTCACTGCTATATTGTATCATAGGAGCAACCACCTAGAAATGCTCTCTGCCCGCACTCCCATTTTCTTGGTGGGGGATTTATAGGACTATTTGGCAAAATCACACTGAGGTGGAGTCACAACATCATTCTTTGTCTTCAAACAAACAGCCACCCTGCTGCCACTGATCAGCATTCCTGGGATGGCTGTGATTGAAATTTAGCACTTAGAGTGACTTAATTGGCACAGGGATCTGTTCAGCATATGCCCCACCACAGGCATGCCATCTGATGGACCCATAGGGTGCCACACACCTCACGCATGCTCACATCTTGCTGAAGAAGGGAGTTTTGCACAGATCAATGGTGGCAGCTCCTACTGTAGGTTGGCAGAAAGTGGCCTTAGAGAACAGATTTGAGGGATCTCGGCTGGCCTTCTGGTTAACCTAGCTCTCCTTTCCTAGAAAGGAGTCCTAGCTAACTTGCTGTGAAGAAGGATCATCTACACTCCTGCCTCCTAAATAAGGCCCTGTGCCAGTAACCTGGAATTTGGAAGGATTTAGCATGCTTGGGCAGCCACTGCCTCAGAATTCAAGGTTAGAACATTCTGTGCTCAGTGTAGCTATAATTGATCCCAAGGTCTTCAGAGAAAATCCAGGACACTGTTGTGAATGGTTTCCTGCTGGTTGCAAACACTGTATAGCAAGGCCAAAAGTTCTAGGACTAGGGTGTTGATACCAGAACAGTGAACAGACCCAGCACATTCCTTTCCCATATCTGAAGAGTTCATAGGTGGAGAAAGAACAGTCAGTGCTTAGGAGCAGGTTGCACTGTTCAGTGTCCGCAGGTGCTTTGAGTACTCCAGGAAATGAGGTGATGTCTTATCTTGGTCGCAGGTACCCAGGAAGTTGTCTTCTCAAAGTGCCATGATGACCAAGATTGCCAGCAACATGGAAAAACAAGGGTCAGGTCTCTGAAAGTCCCTTTTTTTAAATTTTTGATTAAGGTTTTGCACTGTTTGGATCACAGTCTCCAAGCTTTCCTGTGCTCTTAGTGTTCTTGTCTAGCATGAGGGAAAGTCCTAAACGATCAATTAATGTTTGCTGCATTCTGAACAAATGAGTTAAGCAGTTTGATTTCCTTTAAGTGAGGCTGGAAACAGGTAACAAATGAAAAGGGCCTTTGCCATGGAGCTAAGGGGAATTTCTTTGGGGTACGTTCTCTCCCATAACCTGTTCCTAATCTGGAGGCTTCTCCATACCCAACTTTATAGGTCTCAGGGACCATGTGTCCTAGATCCCCAGTCACGATGTCATGGCTTTGTCTTTCTGTAGTATAGTAGCTCCTAGCTGGCTTTGAAGTCAGAGGAAGCAGTTAATCAAATTCACAAAGAAGAAAGCTACTGGTGCTGAAAGCCCTGTGCTAATTTATATGTAATTTGTACTTGATTCCACTCTTATTCCTTACAGCAATATTTATCAGAGGTTAGCATTAGCCTCTACTGCCACTCTCAGAGGACACATGGAGGCTCAGTAATCAAGGATGGTGGACTGTGGGGTCTGGTTTTGGGAGCTGGGGACCGTACCATTGACCTTTCTTGAACATTTACTGGGCGTGGAGGGAGTGAAATTGAAGTGTACATATTTGACAATTTTATAAGCATCTTGAAAAATATTAAGCCCACCAGGGCAAGACATATGGAAAAGCAGGAAGCGCTGGTTCTGGGGCGGCTCTGAGAAAGGTGGGCTGGGCCTCTGGCCTGAGATGATCAGCACCAGGCTGCCAGCCCTTCCCCAGCTGCAGCAGCCTAGCAGTAACAATTCATTCAATTATGTTAAGCGCCCATTAAAGGAATCCTAAGCCCTCCCCTGGGCCATCTCAGTTCTAAGAGATTGTAATTGTTTGAGACTAACGGTGATTTCTTCTTCTGCCTTCAGGTGATCCTCATTTTGACAAAGCTCTATGACTATAACCTGGGGAGCATCACGGAGAGCTCGCTTTGGAGGTATGTAGATAAATTAGGCCACTAATCACTGCGTTGTTTAAGCCTGCTGTCTGCTAGTGCTGTCTCTGCAAGTCTCGTTTTCTGGTGGGGAGGCTCCTGGTTATTCACATGCCTTCTTTTCTTTTCATCTTTTCCTCTAGAGAAGGGATGGGCTTTGTCTACTGGCAGGCCAGAGAAATGTCGCCTTCTCCTTGTCAGGGAGACTGTTGTGTGCCTTTCCTCCTGAAGTGCTAATGTATTTTGATTCCCATGGTTCTCACTGACCTGGAAACTCATGAGGAGAGAGGGGCTGGCTTCTCATTGGAGAAAGCAGCACCTCAGCCTCTAGGTGTATGGGAAGCAGCCTTCCTTCCAGGCTTCCAGAGTTTGCTGTCCATGGTGCTGCAGCTCCCTAGCAGCTCACCGGCTGAGACATTTGAACACCTGTATAAGGTTATCTCAGGGGTTCATGTTCATTTCACCCACATACAAATAGTGTGAAAAGGTTCTGTGACAAATGAATGGATGCAAACCGTTTAGGGGCAGAATATCTCATGAATACCCAAGCAAAGATGCTGTTATCAGTCTGTAAAGTGGCTTTTTCTTGTTACTCCAATTTTTGCCCTTCTCATCAGTCTCATCAGCCTGTACCAGGTGGTGATACCTGCACCACCTCCTGCAATCCAGGAGACAATTGTCCCTGGGTAGGTACTCCCACCTCATCTGATAATGCCTGAGAGAATATGGAGCTTGTCTATGTGAGATCCAGCGGTCAGCCAGAGCTCAGCATTGCAGCTGAAAGCATGGGTGCTTTCATTGGTGCCTTGATGATCATGGACCTCTTCGGCTAATGCCCAGCACCTAACGCATTATTTAAATTCAGAAAGCCTTGATCAGAATGTTCATGACTCAGTAAGTTTGCGTCTCTTGTGAATGCGTGCATTCACAAGAATAAAAGCCACCTTTCCCCTACACTGAATCTGTCACAGGCAGCTCAGAGCGTGCATTAGGCAATTAAGAGGCATGTAGCCTTCTCTCAGAGAGGTAGAGTGCTTCAGCAGGCACAATGTTCCAAGTGCACTGTGCAAATACACAGAGGGACACAGGAAATGGTGGTACTAGACCACTAAAGCTCACTGTAAGCTTGCTTCCTTCTCTCTGTTAAGACATTAAGAGTGTGTTTTCCAATCTAACAGAGGGAGATTTATGAAATAAAAGTGGTGCCTGCCAGCACAGTCCTGGAGAGGCAGAGACGGGATCATTACCAGTGCTTGGTAGCCACCCAGACTAGCCAAATAGGTCAGTTCCAGATATAGTGAAAAACTATTTTAAAAAAGGTGGACAGTGATCAAGGATGCATCCAGTAAGTTGACCTCTGCTGTCCACACAGAACAAGCACACTTGTGCATGCTCATACCCAACACACACGCATATACACAGTAAAACACACAGAGAAACTAATATATATATACATATATATTATAGTATATATATACATATTAGTATTATATATATATATACTATTAGTATATGTATATATACTAATATACTAATATATATACATATATGTATATATATGTATCTAATATATATACATATATGTATATATATGTATATATATATGTATATATATACATACATGGGTTTTTTAAATGCTGAGGTTCTGATCAGCATTTTTTCTACTTCTGAAAAGTCCTAAGCAACTGAGAAGTGACCATTAACCAGATCCAATTCAGCTGAGCCCTATTCCTTGAAACTTCTACCAGCTAAATAATCAAGAGTCAAGTGTCAAATGCCCTTTGGGTATTGGAGTAGGTGGGGGCCAAGAGGCAGTTGACCTTGTGCTGCTGTGCTAAGGACTTAAAGCCTTTTGGATGTATGAGACAGGAATGACAAGCTACCATTGTACCCAATTAATGAGATTTACTCCCTGGTCGTGCTGCCATCGATTGTTCCTTAATCCTAAAGCAAGTTGCTGATTTTGTTTTGTGTGGAGTTGTTGTTCTCTGAGGGAGTCAGTCTGAGAAGGGCTGGGCGATCTGACACAGAACAATTAACTGCACCTGAATACCAACTCTAACTGGTGGTGGATTAAACATTGCGATTTGTGGGGAAAGCTAGTTTTATCATTTGAAGCAAGATAAGCTTAAAGGTTGAGATGAATAAAACGTCAAGTCGAGATACAGTATCTAGGAGAAGAAATATATTCATCTCTCCCCTCTCTTGTCCAGGGTAATCAGTACTCTGCCAAGAGAGGCTTAGCTGCTGAGGAAGAAAGCCTTAGGCAGTTCTGACTGAGATACACACATGTGCTATTAAAGGGCCACGCGCCTACAGTGCTCTGTCGAAGAGGCTTACTGTTGACGGTGCTGGCCAAAATCAGTGCCCCAAATCCCACTACTGGATAGCAAGATCTTCCCACTCCAGAAACTCCAGGGGTGCAGCAAAGATGGGTTGGACTGATGGCTAAATTCCTGCTCTGCAGAGTAGCTTTCCTACAACGTCCAGTGTTTACTGAGCTGTAAATGAAAGGCTTTGGAGTGTAAGTAAGCACTCCAAAAATGATGTGTGAAAATGTCCCTGCATGGGCGTTCCCCTCATTAATACATACCCAATGATGCGGTTAACGTCTGTGCTTGTTCTCTGTCTCACCACCACCCTCCAAAGCCTGACAGAGCTAGCTGCCTTCTCACATAATCCATTACCACCCTTTCCAGTCAAGATTCGTCTGAGTTTTCTAACTTCTACCTTCAGGTCATATCTCGATCACATGGCAGTGGTTTTGGTTTCCAGACTTTCACATTTGTTTTATTAAGATTTAATTGCCAACTTTTAAATCAAGGAAGCAGTTAGTATGTGTTCATTATGATTCATTCAGTGCAGTGATGCCTAAACACAACTTTCCACACAGGCCCAGGTTGGTGTTATTAACAGTTACCAATGATTTTGTTCAATGTTTAGGGCTCAATTTAAGTGTTCATTGATATTCACCAAATAAGAATAATTTTTTTCTGTGTCTGCTTGTTTAAAAACATAGGAGTGTTTTATTTACTGGACTCAAGCAGCCTGTCTTGTTTCACTTGTCAATGAATTTTAAGTATCTATAAAGACAATTCATTTATCGATGTGTCTGAGTTATAAGTGCCCAATATATGGAATATGCATATTGAATTAATCTAACTCAAGAAATGTTTTCTAAGAAGCAGAAGGTGTTCTCTGTGCAATTAATTTTTAATCAACCTTATAAAGAACAGCCCAAAAATGAGGCTTAGGTAAATTAAAGAGCAAACTCACTGATTGTATGATTATACAGAGCTGGTCCTTTTCTGTTTTTCTGTTTACCTTTATGATGTCTCTTTAGTTGGTCTCCTCAATATTAGTTATGATGTATGGTAGTTTAGAAGCATACTTGTAGACCTGTCCTTATATTTTAATAACTTGATCTCTATAAATTACCAAAGAATTCTAAAATGCCATCACTATACTAAAACCTTCACTTATAATGTAAGTTAAGTATCTTACGTTATAAGTGTAAGGTATTCTACTTCATAGAAATGACAGTGCCCATGTCCAGTCTCAACCAGATCTCTGGAAACAGAAATCAGCATCTGAATACACAGTGCATAATACCATCCCCCAAAAGACAGACATCATAATTTGTGCACAACTTTATCTAGCATTACCACACTTCCGTCTGCACACCCAGTTTCTTCTGCTTTTCATCAAAAAAGCAGATGTTGGAATAAGATATTCAGGAGCAATAATTGATTGAAAGTGTTTTTAGGATTTTACTATGATTGAATGATCTCAATACTTGTTTCCCTCAGTGTTTTTCTCTCACTATCTTCTAATAAATTTGGTTTTTTGGTGAAGTTTTAGTGTTAGTTTTTTTTTGGTGAAGGGGAGACTTTGAGCATTAAGTTGGGTGGATAGGGAAGTGGAGATGACCTGGAAGAAGTTGAGGAAAGGAAAGATTATGATGAATATATATTGTATGAAAATCTATCTATCTGTCTGTCTGTCTATCTATCTGCATTGAGACAGGGTCTTCAATGTACCTTTGTCTGTCCTTGAACCCACTATGTATTCCAGGTTGGCCTCCAACTCACAGAGATCTGCCTGACTTTTGCCTCTTAGGTGCTTGGATTAAAATGTGTGCTACCCAGGCCATTTTTTTAATTTTTTAAAAAATAAAAATTGTAATCACATATTGTATTTATTGTATACCATATCAAGTATATTGTAATTCTCAAGTAACTCATAAAATCTATTGAAGAAAAAAAAGGAATGGTATATGTATTATTAAAATCTATATTTGGATCTTAGAGTTATTTACATCCTAAAACTTTTATGTTCTAAATATTTTATATCCTAAAATTTTAGTGTAATGCCTTGTCTATAAGCAAAACTGTTTTGAAGATAATGCAATATGATCTTGTGACATTCAGACATGTTTCACTGCAGGAGGAAGAACATACCCAAAGCCCATTACAAAAATCCCAGGTTCATGTAAGGATACAGGCCCACTTAGCTTCAGTGCCCTCAGTATATGCCCACGTCAGTATTTTGGTGAAGCTGTCTGTGTTCTACTGAGTGACATTTTACATCTTTCTTGCCCTTAAAGACTGAGAGTCTGGACTCTCAGCCCAGTATAGCCCTGTACTCCATGTTGATTGGCATTCTGCTGAGTTCTCCATTTCTCCTTTTAGCAAGTAATAGATAAGAAACACAGAAAAGCAAACAGCATCTCAATGAGTTAATACTTTATCAATGCAAGCCAAGGAAGTATGTGCAGAATATTATGATCCAGGAAGCAAGCAACTGACATTTTGATGTCACACAGCTATAGATTCAGTTTTTATACTATATGGTTAAATCTTATGTCTATGGAGTCTCTTGAGGTATAGATTACCACCCTGCTGTCCTTTGATGGACAAATGTGCATCCTCATAGGTCCTCAGAGAAGTTTCTTCTCATTTTGTCCTTTGTCTAATTACATCAAATCTTAAGCTCACTATGAATTGGTAATCAAATGTGGAAATGATTTTTTTTTTTTAGATTAGGACACAAAGGATATAAAGAGTACTTGGATACTATTTATTAATCTGCCTGAAAACTGGGTTTAAATATTTCTTGAAAATAATTAACACCCATTTTTTTCTTCACTTTTAGCATGAATACCAACTTGTTAAAAGGCCATTCTTGCATTCTGCATCACTAAGCAAGTCCTGGATTCTTTCTGCCATAGCTTTTAATAGCTTTCACATACGATATGTCACAGTCTGTAATGATTTTATTAATTATTTCTGTTGTCTGATGCCACCATTAAAATGTTTCCTGGTACAAGAGATCTGTGTGTCTCTTCTTGGAGCCTAGAAAAATGTTTAACAAATAGAATATCCAGTGAGATTTAGCAAATTCATAGAATATTCAAATAAATGCTTATGTAGATTTATTTTAGATGGTGTTATTTAGATGTGAATAACCTGACCATTTCCTGTAAGCTTTTCACAGTCTAGTGGGGGAGACTGATAGCTAATAAGAAGTTGTTTTAATATCAAAAACAATTGATAATAATAATAACATTAATTGAAATACAGTTGTGTCTGGGAGGGAAAACTTCTAGAAGAGATGAGCAGAATCATACAGAAGGAGCAGCGATAGCCTGAGAAAGAGGTCTTTGAACTTATTGAATACAAACTGAGTTCTCAACACCTTCAGGTGCTGGTGTGGAGGAAAAAAAAGCATACAATTTCATTCTGCAAAAATTGATTTGTTCAAATTCTTCTCTAGTAAGTATCTTAAAATGTATCCCGGAGATATAAATGCATTTTTGAAAAGGTAGAGACAAGGGGAAAACAAATGTTAAGAAAAAACTATTGTGGTACCTTGTGATCAGAACATAAATGTGCAGTAACCAAAAGAATGGCAATCAGTGCAGTAAGAAATAAGAAAAGGTGAGTTGTTAAGGCAAGAAAGGATGGACTACGGAAGGTGGAAGAGGCATTGTTTGAGCGTTTGTGTTTATTGTGTATCTGTGGGCATGGGTGTACAGTGTGCCTGTGGAGTTTAAACAACAACTTCATGGGAGTCTGTTCTCTCCTTCCTTGTGTAGGTTCCGGTGAATTGAACTCAGATAATCAGTCTTGACAGCAATAACTTATACCCAATGGCCCATCTCATGGACCCTTGCGTGCTGTATATTATGAATTTGAAATGACAGTCCTGTTAGATAAGTGAGAAGGTGGAAAGGGGAAGTAGTGAAAGTTACTGTCGCCTTCTTGTCTTGGGATGGTAGGTGGGGTGCTTTGAAGAGGGTGCAAGTTCCTTTTTTACTTGTTAAAGCTGAAGATTTTAACAGTTCTGGTGGAAACTTCAGTGGGTTGTATGTATGACTTTGGAGCATAGGCAAGAGGTCTAGCGTAAGGACATATATTTGAAGAACTCCTATATAAACATTTTAAGTTTTGTTAATAGGTTAGAGGAATGTGTAGACAGTGAAAGGAAGAATGGAAGGCACCAGTCATGAGCCAAACTCGGGAGCCTAAAGCTTTGAAATAATTGAACGTGTAGGAGAATAGAACTGAGGCAGGCACACCCACATTGATAACACAGAACAGTGTTAGAGAGATAGTTCAGTGGCCAAGACCAGGTACTGCTCTGGGAGAGGACCCGAGGTCAGCTTCCAGGACCTGCATTGGGTGCTTCACCTCCTGTCTCCATAGCTAGAGCTCCAGGTAACATACCTCTCTCTCGTCTAGTTTTCTTAGACAACTGCACGGAAGGGCCAGAGAGATGGCTCGGCGGTTAAGAGCACTGGTTGTTCTTCTAAAGGACACGAGTTCAAATCCTAGCAACCACATGGCAGCTCACAACTGTCTGTAACTCTAGTTCTAGGGAATCACACACACACACACACACACACACACACACACACACACACACACGCAGGCAGAACATCAATGTACATTAAATAAATTAAAGAAAAAAAATAAAAAAATAAAAAGGAAATATCTAAATAAACAAACCCAAAACAGAATACATACACACACATTAAAAAAAAGTGTTTGAACCTTGAAACCTGCCACAGAGGGCCTCTGAAAGCTTCTGCAGTATAGACTGTCAAAGCAGATGCTGAGCCTGATGGCCAACTGATGGGCAGAGTGAATGGAATTTTATGTAAGAAGTGGGAAATAGTAAGAGCTGGAGGGAACGGGAACTCCACAAGCAGAGCAACAGAACAAGATAATTTGAACACAGGGAACTTCCCAGAGACTCATACTCCAACCAAGGACTATTCGTGGAGATGACCTGGAACCCCTGCACAGGTGTAGCCCATGGCAGTTCAGTGTCCAAGTGGGTTACATAGTAATGGGAAGAGGGACTGCCTCTGACATAATCTGATTGGCCTGCTAGTTGATCACTTCCCCCTGAGGGGGGAGCAGCCTTACCAGGCCACAGTAGAGGACAATGCAGCCACTTTTGATGAGAACTGATAGACTAAGATCAGAAAGAAGAGGAGAACCTCCCCTATCAGTGGACTTGGGGAGTGGCATGCATGCAGAAAGGGGGGGAGGGTGGGATCGACAGGGGAGGAGGGAGGGGCTTACGGGGGGATACAAAATGAATAAAGTGTAATTAAAAAAAATAATAAAAGATTAAAAAAAATAAAATATAATATAATAATAATAAAAAAAAGTGTTTGTAAAACGGATACTAGATTGGTCCATGTGGAGGACAAATGGCCCAAAAGAAGTAGTGGAGGGAAAGCTGTATTCCACTGGACTGAGAACATACCCATGACTGTGAATATCCATTGAATCCTACTGTTGGTGAATATGTAGTAAGGTAATGAGAAAGGTTTTGGGGACAGCTCTTTTGAGGAAGACTTCATTAAGAACATAAAAGGAAGAGGTGTGTTTGTGTTGAGAGCATCAACTAAAGGAATGATCTCTCATTCTATTGTATGTACAAACCAAAACATGTCTGTGTTTTTAATTGATAAAACGAAGAGGAAAAGATTGAATACATGGGACAATACAGAATTTCATACTAGAGAAGGCTTTCACAGATGATCTTCTAGCCATACTCGATCTAGGAGTTATGATAAGGGAAGGTAGATTCTTCACCTTGCAGAAGACACGAGTACCATCACATGTTAATCACATTCACTGAGGAATGGAGCAGAGTGTGTTGAGACATCTCCTGCTGTTCTGGTGCCTAGTGAATGGAAAAGCCACTGAGCAGGTATGGACAGCAACTGCCTAAGGAAGGTCGGTGCTGGGATGAGTTCTCTTAGACCCCAGCTGGGCTTCCACTTGGGTTAGTGTGACTGAGCTTTTCCTCATTGATCGCTGTGAAACATACAAGACAATGGTAGGTTTCCTAGTCCTCGGAGGCTTTGAGAAAGAATGAAATGTGTTGTAGGGTTTGAGGAGTTTTGAGTGATTGGGAAAGGATTCTTGGCTGAATATAGATGAAAGTGAAGCAGAAATAGGAGAAAAAAATACTGGAAAAGTGGGATTCTCACCCAAATCCAAGCATTTTTAGACGCCAGAGAACACTTAAAGAGAAACACCCAAATGATCATGCCTTTTTGTCATCGGACTCCCTCCTGTCGCTACTTTGACCTCGTCCCCAATTCTCTTTGCCCCAAAACACAATGTTTGCATTCTCCCCCCCCCCGATTCGTGGTTTAATTTATAGAGTATCAGATGACCTTGATTAGTTTCTGCTGCCCTTCAGTTAGATGCCCTCCTTTCTTGACCATCATCACTGCACTTAATAAAACCCTTGAGAAAGGAAGAGGACTATGTACTCCAAGTGCAGTAATGTTTGTAGGTTGTAAAAAAATGACAAGTGGTCTTAGAAGGCCATTCTATGTAAGGAGCCTGTCCTTAAGTTTTAGTTTTGGACAGGTTTGGCATGAATCTAAACTTTGTTGACTTAATTGTTTTAAGGAAATAGAGAATTCCTTTTATCTATTTTCTTTTCTAAAAATGTATTTTTGTCTCATAGGATTCTGTTTGTTCTGTGATAAGCATATGTTTTCTACTCAACACACAATAAACAAAGGAAACTATCAGACTTTTAAAAATGAGGGCTTTTATACTTATTTGGTCATTATTTAAAATGGTTTGCCCCCTATATGATTTATCTAATAAATTATACTAACAGCATGTATGGTGGTTTGAATAAGAGTAACTCCATAGGTTCATATATTCGAGTGCTTGTTTCACAGTCGGTAGAACTGTTTAGGAAGGATTAGGAGGTGCGGCCTTGTTGAAGGAGATGTGTCACTTTGGGTGGGATTTGGGATTTTAAAAGCCCATTCCACCCCCAGTTAGCCCTGCTCTGTAAGATGTCCTCAGTGTCTCCAGTGCTATACCCGTTTGCTTGCCATGTTGATCATGGACAACTTTAAACCTCAAGAGTAATGAGCCCCAGTAGACATTTTTTAAAAAATTTATTTTTATGTTTTCTTGATCATAGTGTCTTATCATGGCATTAGAAAAGTAACTAGCACAGTGTGTTTTGTTAATTCCAAGCTCTGAAAGTGCTGTTAATATTTGCATTTAACTCATCCTCAAAAAAACTCAGGAGACTGGTTCAATCCTATACTCTCCTCATGTATGAGGAAACCAATTCACAGAGAAGTAAACATCAGAGGGTCACCAGGAGGTGATTGATCAGACCTCTGACTCAGGCAAGGTCCCAAGTCAAGGCTCTGAACTCACAGGAAACATCTGTGGAAGCTCCTCCATAATTGATAATGAAATATTGGATGTATATGAACTCATTATTTTTCCACTTCTATTTTTCTTGAATGTATTCTTTTTTGAACATTTTTGTACTCTTACAGGGAGCATTTGGGAAGCTGCATATTACCTCATTCACCATTGTGCCCTAGAACCAACTACTATTCTTGTTTCATAGCAGATAATCATCATTTTAATAAATTTATTGGGGAAATATTTCTTTTAGAAATCATCTTTGTCGTTTGTTGATTAATTAATTGATGTTAAACTTGTTTCATCGTACATATCATGGGAAATCAAAGGTTTATAGAAGTTCATTTATTCAAATGTCAGGTTGTTTTAATTTATTGTCAGTGCACATGTGCAAGGTGACAGATACTAATTTCATCTCAGCATGTCAATTGATACTGTCATGCTGTGTGGCTACACCTATACTCCCACAGGTGCGGGAGGCTGAAACAATGTAAAGGGAAGCCAAGCACAGTCAACTAGCTCTTAAGAAGTCTTTCTGCATGAATGAACAAATGCCCATTGGTTTCTCGTCCAGACTGCACCATGTGATACTGTCACCTGAGAACTAGCAAGGAGATCATAAAATGTAGCTGTAGACAGCATTCATCTGAGAGGCCAGCAATGGGCTTGCATGTCAGGGGACAGGAGTATGCCATGTCAATCACAGGACAATGGAGATGGAGGCGGAGCTATTGCAGAACTTTAGAAAGCCCACCCTTTTTTTAAAAAAAAAATTTATTTAACTTTATTTTATGTGCATTAGTGTGAAGGTGTCAGATCTCTTGGAATGGGCATTACAGACAGATGTGAGCTGTCATGTGGGTGCTGGAAATTGAACCCTGGTCCTTTAGGAAGAGCAAACAGCACTCAACCACTGAGCCATTTCTCCAGCCCCCGAAAGCCCCTTTTTTATTTCAGGTGAGGTTTCTGATATACTGTTCAACCACAAATCAGGCCGCACACTTTCAGCTCTGCTCTTCTCTTTCCAGAGGGAAATGGCATAGTGAAGAGTTATTCCTCAGCACGACTTTCTTTCTCTCTCCTGCTGGGATATATTAGCAAGGTCGGCGCCTTTGGTTTATTGGCCTCCAACAATCTGTGATTGCACGGGATTATGACTCCTTAGCTTGCAGAAGCTGGAGATGCAATCAATTCGTGGTGCTTTTGAGCTTTTTTTTTTTTTTGTGTGTGTGTGTGTGTGTGTGTGTGTGTGTGTGTGTGTGTGTGTGTATTTATTTCTGTCAGCATTTCTGAGGACAGAGACTTAAAAGATTTTTTTTGGAAAGAATTTATCTTTGAATATCCTGCTTCATTGCACGTTCAAATAAGAACACTGAACAGAACCAACGTGAGCTCTGCTCTTATTCTTGGCTTTAGCAAAAGGTAAGATGACATCATGAAAGTCCATCTTCCCCACATTCAACCCTCAGCCAGAGCATAATCTAATCCAAAATACATATCCTTTGAAGTGACCGTGATTTGGAGTAGAGAATAAATTTGTTTTCAGCACGGCAAGGAATATTTTGTCTGGAAACTTTTGGAAGCCATTTACATTTGTTGTAACACAAATTTCACTTAATTTGCCATCATTTCACAGTTTCCTCAGTCGCCCCCTGCTCACTTTGTCATCATTCTCCAACAGTTGGAAATCTATCACTTCTGACCTTAAAAATCAAAACAAAACAAAATGAAAATTCAAACTATCTACTTATTTCCAAGTTGCATGGGGGCATTTTCTCTTTAGGGTGGAAGAAAGTTGTTTAAAAAAATCTGTCTTTCCCTTCAAAACCCGACAGTTTAATGTACAGTATAGAAACACAACACCTTCTGGTGACCGGCAAAGGCCATGGCCCATAGTACAGACTTGGCTGTATTTGCTGATACCAAGGACTGCTGGCCTGAGGGAGCTCTGGCTTCTTCATGCCACTGGTTGACAGCTCTCCAGAGATTGCAGGCTGGTGCTGTGGGGCTGAAATTACACAGGAACCTATGGACTCTGCTTGTAATTGCTGCTTTGTTTGTTTGTTTGTTTGTGTTAGGTTTATAGTAGTTGCAGAGCTGATAGAGTCTTATCCCAAATGGTTCCCTGGTTATTCATTCATGAAGCATTGGAAACGCAGGATAAAATTCTCTTTCAGTGACCAGGAAGCATGTGTGTTTGGGGAAGAGGGTGGAACATTCAGCTCCTCCGTGAACTCTGCGCAGTGGGAGCATCTGAGGAGTAAGTATTTTGACAGAGCTGACTGGCTCTTCTGTCCTTACAGCTGATTGACTCCTCTGTCCCCACAGCACAGTGGTCTCAGGGTTCGACTGTTATACAGGTTCCTCACATCCTCCAGACATATTCAGACTGACACGTGGGGCCATTTCTCCTAGTAAACTCAGTGTAGCATGGACAAGGCCGACGTACAGTTAGCAAAGTTGCTGTAAATGCCGATCTATGGGTTTGGTTTGGAATAGACCTTTGTAGACCACAGCTGAAAGAAGCTGGATTTTGATCTTCATTCCTGAACATCCCAGGCCTACTTTCTTCCTTGGTTTGGTGTTATCTATCACTCCCTCGTCTCTAGCCCCATAAATAACAATGCTGCCCAGGATACAATGGGCTCTTTTTGTCCTATGGAACAAGAAGTTTGAATACAGCATCTTTACCATGCTATACAGCCACTCTACCTCGGAACTATCTCCCTAGCTCTTTTTGTTGCTCTTTTCATTATTCCTTAATTTTCTCATTTAACATTTATCATTTAAAAAAATCTACTTAAAACACCTTCTTCCTAAACTGAAGCAGGACTTCCTTCTACCTATGCCTCCAGAGTGAATGAGACTACAGATCTTTGCCAGCAGACAGGATTTCCACATGGATTCTTTGTCAATATGAAAAAAATAGATTGAGTTAGTTATTTAATTTAGTCAATGCTTGGCTAATATTTCCATCTCCGGGCATCTTTTTCCTTGTCCAGTAAGTGGGTTTGCTAATAATTCAGTCTATTTGGTCAGAGAAATAAAACATGCTCATTTAAGATTCAATGGAACTTCTGTTGCATTTATCCTGGTGATTAATTTATCAGAACTATTGTGGTCACAAAGGATAGCTGGTGAATTATTCTGTGGGAAATAAGTTTCCTACTGAATCTGAGAAGTCTATTTTAGTTTCCCATAATGCTTTTAGCATTGAGTCTTCCATCGTAATCAGTCACATTTTCACTATTGGTGCTTCTTCCCAAGAGAATGAAAATGTAGCTTTCCTCTAGGGTTTGTGTTTAAAGTCTACTGCAGAGGCATATCTGATATATGAAGGGAATCAGAGGTCAGTAAATCCCTGAATAAGATCTATGCTTTCAGCTTTCCCTGCTCATGGAGACTTTTCTCCAAAGTATAGATTAGCTCAGAGAGAAAACATACTACAAGCTAGCAGGAAATCCTTAAATGTGACAGTTCTTCATTCCTAGCATGTCCCATGTGTTCTTCGTGTCATGAATTAGCCACTTGCTGTGTTGCTATGACACAGTATACCCCACAGAAGCAACTTGACAAAAGAAGTCCGGTTTTATGGCTCATAGTTCAAGGGTATAGTCCATCCTGACAAGAAAATCATGGTAGCAAGAGAGATGTGGCTGTACTTCTGCATCTGCAATCAGGTTGTGGAGAGCAATGATTGATGAGCTTAGCTCCATTTCAGCTCTTTATTTAATCTTGTACCCCACCCATGCATTGGTACTGCTCATATTTACAATGGACTAGTTAAGCTAATATAGGAAATCTCTGAAGACATGCCTATAGGCTCCTTTCCATGACAATTCTAAATCCTGTCAAAATTAGAATGAGGGTTAAGCTTCCTGGTGCCTGAAGACATCTCTTACCACTGCAGAATTTACTGGGTTAAAGAAGAAAGTTGCCTTGTGACTTTCTAACAAATCCAGGCTCCTGTCTCAATGCGAGTGGGCCCTTTTCTGTATTTCATCTCAGATTTCTTCTGTTTATTGGGATGTGAATCTAATGAAATGAGTGAGCAATTACTCTGTTGCTTGGCTTTAGAAAATGACATAGCTAAATGCCCATGAGATTCCTGTCAGTATTCAGATGGGAACAAGAAGGTGAAATCTCTGTGAAGTTTTGTGCCAAATGTAAAACACTGTCAGCTTGAGGCCAAGTCAAAAGATTGGAGTGGGAGCGAGGTGTGATTTTGAGCAATGAATCAGTATTCAAGAGTAGTTATCTCTCCACACCCTATTGCAAAGATCACTCTTGCAGCTTTTCAGGTGATAGGAAATAATGGCTGGCATTCAGATACACTCCAGTCTGATGGCAGTAAGGGACGTTTATTCAAAAGAATTGAGTTTACAGGCTGCTAGTTCTTCAGTTTAATTTTTACATTTCAAAGTACGTTGTAGAAAGGTTAGAAATTGGAAATGGAAATTGCTTTACGTACTTGAGTTTCCCCGCATACTTTTGCAAATAAAACCTAAACAGTAAGCCTTCTGAAATGATCACTACATTGATGAGTCCTTTGAAATAGCATAATCTGTACATATTGAGGCTGTGTGAACACGTCTAGAAATCCAATCTTTGCATCAACCACTACTTGTGTAACCTCAGGTAAGTTGTCATATGTTTTAGAACCTTGGGAACCTCATTTATCAGAAAAATATTGAATTAGACCAGTAATTTTCAACCTCCCTAATGCTGCAACCCTTTAATATAGTTTCTTGTGTTGTGGTGACCCCAACCATAAAATCATTCTCATTATTATTTCATAACTATAATCGTTCTACCTCCATGAATTATAATGTAAATATCTATGTTTTCCAGTGGTTTTTGGCAAACCCCGTAAAAGGTTATTTGAATCCCAAAGGGGTCGCAACCCACAGCCTGAGAACCACTGTAATAGATGCACTCTGATTAGACAAACTGATTTCCAATCTAACTCCAGCATTACAATTTTGTAATTGTTATCCAAAGTCTGCCTTGCTTACAACAGATGCCATGACGCATATTGGCAGTGTCAATGCGAAAAGCATGAGTGATCGTGCTTCGCTGGGATTTTCCCATTACATATTTCTACCATTAAATGTTAAGAGTTGGTTGATGGCATGCTGAAGCAGATGAGCTGACTCACAGTGGCTTGCCAAAGTGTGACATTTCAGAGCCAGAAGATTGGTAAATGGTAGAGCTGTCTCAACCAAGTTAGATTATCTCTTTGAACCATGAATTCCAAATAATACACTGAAAATAACAGTAGTTTCACCATCCAAGTTATAGCAAAGACAGTAAACAGAATATGTTAAAATGTGTAAGATATGTGATAATTCATGCAGATAGACCCAAAATGTGAGCCCTCTGATTGTAGAGGTAAAGAGCAGTAAACACCAGCTGAAAAACCTCTGTAAACTTGGGAAATACTTTCCTCAGTTAATGCTGCCGCAGATTTCTGGTATGAGTATGGGGTCAATATGCTCTGAGTTGTAAAGACGTTTCAGATGTTCTGAGAAGGACAGAGAACACACATGCTTGGTGGTTTATTCTGCTGCAGCTAGAGTGGGCACATGGATGCAAGTGTCGGCTTCAGTATCTCTGCCAATCCCCGGTATGTGAAAGTCTCGAGAGTTTAGCTTAGTTTCTTTGCTGAGTAGAATCAGAGCAAAACACAGTGCCGGTCACATAGTAGTACTCAATAACTCACTATAATAGATCAATACATTAATAGATAACGAATTTTGACCTTATCTGCTCATCTATTGATTATATGTCTGACAATATGCTAAGGACATTTTATACTCAGTGGCTTTCCTTCTGGATACATTAGAATCACCTGGGTATCATTTTTAAACTTTATATGTGTGTGATCCTACCCAGGACTAAACAAATTACATTTTTTTTTTTAAAGACTAAGCCCAATGATAAAGATAGCTTACAAGCAACACTTGTGCCTTTTATACATAGAGGATGCAGAAAAACCAGGCACTGGGGCCTGCTCTCCTTAGCTGTTCACTAATATGGCTGAATGTTTACTTCTGGTCATCCAAGTTTCCATGGACATATTCAGCCAACTTGACATTTGTCATGGGTAAGATATTCTACATTTACAAGGATGCCAATTTATTATACACAATAAGAGCATAATTTCTCTTCCTAAATACAAACGTGCTGTACATGTAAATTATAAAGTTATATACCTTTATGGTAACATAAAACAACCATGTAAATCAGGATAGAAAAAATTATTATTGAAAAAGATTTTAGAAGCTTCTGTTTTGACTGTTTCAGCCATAGCTCTCAGTAATCATGCCATGGCATCTGTAGTTGGAGGCAATGTCTCAACCAGGCTTTCAATCTATGAGTTGTGACCCCATTTCAGATATATTGCATATCAGATGTTTACATTCCAATTCATAAAAGTAGCAAAATTACAGTTATGAAGTAACAATGAAAATAATTTTATGATTGAGGGGTCACCAGAATATGGGGAACTGTATTAAATGGTCACACCATTATGAAGATTGAGAACTAATGGCCTAAACAGTAGCGTAAATTGGAGACTAATAATTGTGCATTTCCTTTGTCTTACTGTTGTAAAAAGTTGGACTCATGATCCATAGAGAACACAGAACACAGACTCATCTCGTCTGCTTGTTGAGAATGGCGAGGAAAATATTGTCTGAAGCTTTTGGAGCAGTGTTGTTTTTTACTTTTGAATTGTTATTATTTTCGACATTCTTTAGTTCTTCAGTCTCACTGTGGTGCTATTTTTTCCAGAAATCATCCTATGTTGTAGGGAGTAGACAGATACACATGTAATGGGAATTGGGGAGAAATATCACTATCAGTCTAAAGCAAGAGCTTGTACCTTTGTTCTGTCACCAGTGAAAAGGCTGAATAGCAACTCAAGATTCCAGTAATATGCTGTGATGGCAGAGGGCTGCAAGGTACTCAAGGTGAGGTGCTTAGGTGCCAAATGCATGGTCTCAGAAGAGCTGTCTCCAGAGAGAAGTGCTTTCTCAGTCAGTTTATCTACCTACCTACATACATATGTTTATATGTATGTATGCACTGTCTGTCTATCTGTCATGTACCTATTATCTACCTATCATGTCTGTCTATCTATCATCTATCTATCTATCTATCTATCATCTACCTATTTTCTACTTATCATCTATTTATCTGTCTATCTGTATGCTCATCTTTCCATTTATTTCTTTCCTTCTCCCCTATCTTATCTTCTTTTTAAACCTTAGGAGGTTCTCTTCAGATGTTTCAAAAAACATCATACAATTTTCAGTACGATAATAAACTTCTATAATATAGTAACAAGATAGTATAGTTTTATCAGTGAGGATAGAGGTCGATAGAATTTCCTGCTCTATAAATGAAGGACCTAATGGGCTGCTGATCTGTGTGGCGCATTCTTTCATTGTGAGATTACCCCCACTGTGCAACTGTCAGATTGCAAACTCTGTGCTTTTCAGAGCCTGCTGGAAACAAGAGGGCCTGTGAGCATTCCTGTGGCTTGAGAGCAATCTAACCCCTCCCCATTCTTTCCTACATTACTGACATATAGAAACAGAATTTGCGGTACATTTATCTTCTATCAATCATTGTTCTGTCTTCTTGCTCTTGTTCTAAAACTGTTTTTAAAGTAATGGATGGTGGTTAATAAACAGGATGGCAAGCAGGAGAAAACCATCAGCAAGGAGCCATTTTGATAGACTGTGCTGTCTGCAGATAATTTGCTGGGGCAGAGTGGGACATCCACAACCCCACAAAATGCCTTATCCCTAACTTCAACCAAAATCATTCTTGAAAGTTTCCATTATTCCCAATGGATTAACCATGAAAACTGCAGGAGACTGTCCTGTGATGATGCCTCTGAGCCACTGCTTATTCGGTTCAGGAGTTAAAAACAAGCCAACATCTGTATTTGTGCACATGGGAAGATGGCCAGCTTTCAGAGAAAGAACTTTACACTGGAGTTCAGCATGGTGAAGCAGAGTTTTCTGCCATCATTACCAAGTATTTTCCTCTATCCTTCCATGCTCTCCTCAGTGTATTCTGAGACCTTGCTTTTACAGCTGCTTTCCGTTCTATCACACTGAAAATATTTCATTACTTCTCTGTCTTGTCTTTCCTGTGAACCCCATAATGTTGTAGACAAGGTTGCTTTGTAGGCTAGTGGAGTGCCTGGCACATTAAGCTGGCTCATTAAAATTAATTAAAAGAAAGAAGAAATCAGTGATTGAATAAGGAACTAAAGACATATTTCTAGCATTTTTCTAAATGGGATATAAGTAAATCCACTTAAATATTATTGACTCAGGAAGTTTCACTAAGAGAGTAAGTGAATAACAAGGATTTTCAGTTTCCTTTTTTTTTTTTTTTTCAGCATTAAGGGAGAAGGCACCTTGTCCATGATTTTATCCCACAGCATGTGGGTTTTCTAGATTCATATGCATGTTGGATTCATAAAATTTCTGCAACAACACAGCTCAACCTTGGTTCTACAACAGTTGCACCTTAGACAATTCTAATTGCAAATGGCACTGAGCTCTGTTTAAATGATCTTATCTCTGAAAGGCAGACCTCTTCTAGCTTTAAGAACACCTTTGAGAAAATGTGACTACAGCAGAACACGGTGCTTCCTGAACCTTTGATGGAAATTTTACCAGAAGACAAACTAGACAAGTTGTATGATTAAAAAAAAAATGTGTTCCAATTCTTGAGTACCAGGGTGACTTCCCACATTCTAGTAAGGAGAAAATAAAACAAAACATGAAACATAATGTACCCAGTTCAAGAACGGGATTCCACAAAAAGCCTCATGTAATGAAAAAGCACACACACACACACACACACACACACACACACATCTACATCAGCTTGTGTGTGTCCTTTGTAGCAGATGAGGAGAGGTCAGCAGCAGCTCCTACAGATAATTTGTATGCAGGTATAAAGCAGTCCTGCCACTTACTTGCAGGATAAGCAGATGACTGTTTACTTTTAGCATAATGACTCTGTGAGAAGTGACCTTTCCTGGTGATTTTCTAACCAATCAGTCTTAACCCTTTCGTTAATTAATTTCCTTAAGCAGAAGGGGTCCTCCCACCCCTTCTCCCTTATCAATCATACACTTTATACCATCCTCAAAATTATTAGCTTGGGAATTTTAATGACCCTACATCATTTATTTTTATCTTCCTTGCTGGCATCTCAGCAAGTGAGTACTCAGAACTATACTGCCCTCCCCATCTCTTTGTGTGTGTGTGTGTGTGTGTGTGTGTGTGTGTGTGTGTGCCCTCAAAATTGTGTATGGCCATTTGTTATAGGGACATTGCTGACTCCTCTAAAATTAAGACAAGAACAGAATCATAAGTGACAAAGTTTGATTTTCCCATCGGGCTACTACAGCAAAGGACAGAAGGTGGACCAGAAAGTCTGCAGTCTAGGCTTTTCTGGGGGTGGAGTGGTCCATAGTTGACTTGGACTTCATTGTGTCTCAGGGGTTATTTATAGGGAGCAGGAGAGCATGAGACCATGTCATTTTCTTTTAAACAGCAAGGCTACTTTAGTAGGGAGAAGCAGTAAACTTAAACCTTGTTTCTGTTGTTCAACTCCTTCACTGTTCCTCTTCCTATCTCTTTCTATTCTCAAAGCCCCAGACCCATTTCACTTATTTTTCATTTCTTTCATTCTCTGATTTGAAATTCTCTGTTAACTCCTACAGGGAGATCCTGTAATATGTCAAAGAACCAGGACAATGAGTGAGGCACAATTTCTGAGGATTTCAGAAATCATTTACTCTGGAGAAATTCGTTCTCTTCAGATCTCCTAACATAATCCCTGCAAATTCCCTCCTGTAGGCTCAATTTCCCCTTATGTAAAAGCAGTTCTAAATCTATGGAGACAAAGTGACACAGGGAGTCATTGATTTACATCAAGAGACTGTGCCTTTTTTATGCAATCAGTAATTAATGTGTACCTTTATCACCACTTTCTTGTTATGCTTTAATTGAATGCAACTCAATTAAAATGGAAAGGAGTTGGGCAGAGAGACTACCCTTTCCATCACACCCAATGACCTGAGTTCCATGCACAGTACCTGTATAGTAGAAGGAAAGAGATGCCCCAACTTGTCCTAGACCCTCCATACATACTTCCATCTCGGCTTATACACCCACTCCCATAGGAAAATAAATAAATGCAAAAAAATATATTTAAAAATTCTTAGAAAAATACTTTCTTTGCAGGGCAGTGGTAATACCAGCCTTTAATATCAGCACCCAGGAGGCAGAGCAGGTAGATCTCTGTGAGTTCAAGGCCAGCCTAGACTACAGAGAGAGTTCTAGGGCCACCAGAGCTACACAGAAAAACCCTGCCTTGAAAAAACAAAACAAAACAAAACAAAAAATGAAGAAAAAGAAAATATTTTCTTTTTTGTGTATATATGGTTTTGAAATTACATAAACATTTCTACCAATTGGTATAGTTTATATATTCGAATAGAAGATAGTACAAGTTAAGTATAAACTTTCATCCAAGTGTATTGGTTTATACATATACAAATATAACCATTGTTAGCTCTGAGGAAAGAGAAATAATGGATTTTTGTGCACAAGCTCTCAAATTGGACGTTATTCCTGGTCTAGACAGGATCATATACTTCTGTCCCACCAGTATTTCCTATCTAGACACTTGATTCCAGAAAAATATGGCTACAACCTTAAGACGTCTATGTTTTTGTTTGTTTTTATGTTCCACTTACAGTAGCTGGATGGATTCAAGCTGTCATATTGATATACATATTTGTCATTGTCTCTCAGGTGTGTGTGTGTGTGTGTGTGTGTGTGTGTGTGTTTGCTTTAGAAATCTAGGAGGAAAACGGCTATGGTTTGATACCCTAAATCTAATACATCATAATATTGAAGTCCAGTAATAACTCTCTTTAAGGTAGCATTAGCACTATTGTATTTGTGCCCATGTGCCACTCTAAAATGAAATTTTGTATTCTCATTTCTTTCTTAATGTTTTAGTATATTAACATTTACCATATGAGATTTTCAGATGTTGACTATTTTTTCATTATGGCACTTTCATGTGGCTTTGTTTACTAATGGGAAATATGGGAAATACTCTTTGCATGGTAACTTTAGCACTGGGGTGATGGTTCAGAAATTTAGAGCACTGGCTACTCTTCCGGAGGACCTGATTTTGATTCTTAGCGTCCATATGCCGGCTCACATCTGTAACTCCAGTTCTAATAGTTTGAATTCCCTTTTCTGGCCTCTAAGGGCATCAGGCACACATATGATATACAGCCGTAAGTGCAGAAAAAAATCTGTACATGTAAAATAAAAAATAAACCTTTTGAAAAGCAATAAAAGATAGCATTATCATCAGTTTCCCTCGCATATAGCATCTTAGTTAACTCTCAGACTTACCCACTCAAGAAATTGCTTTGCATAATCCTATTTTTCAGATGAGATACTTGAGGCTTAGGGAGATAAAATGTCTATTTCAGTATTCAATTATCTGGGAAAGAAGTGAAGAGACAAGTTATTATTAGAACGTGCTCTCCCTGGCTCAGGAGTCCTGTTATTTAAGATACACAAAAATTACTTAAACCACAAATCTTATTAATAGCTTGTAGCTTATTTTATAGGTTTATTTTGTTTTTATCATAATAATCTTAACCAAATGCCTGACATTTGGTTATTCCTGTATTTCATTGCCATAAAGATTTCTGTGATGAGCATAAATCTAGGGATACAAATTCCTGACATTTTAAGCTTGTACTGAACATCTCTCCATCTAGCTGTGTCTCCATCTACTCATGTCGTGTCCTGACAGTCTTACCAAATATAAGTCATGTAGTTTAGCAAATAGAACATTACCTTTACAAATATTTGTTTATTTCAAAGTGTTTTAAAATACTTTAAATAGAAGATCTATTACAGTGTATTTGTATAATGCATTTTCATGTTTTAATATATTGAATATGCAGAAATTTATACCTGTGTTCAACTGCCTGATAAATCTACAGCTTCTTTTTATAAAAAAAAAAAAATGTAAACAAAATCACTGGCTTCAATTCTTCATGAAATGAGCCTTCCCTGTAGTGTTTCCTGCAAACATAGAGGACAGTTGTTTCTTTCTTTTATGCTGTTTTGTTCACAGGGATAATTTCCTCATGACAATGCAGAAATAGACTTGAAGAAATTATACATGAAACACTTCATGAACAAAAGCCTTCAACTTCTATTATATTTATCTGAATATAAAGAAAGAGGAAAGCTAATTATCTGAGCTAAACCATTCTCAGTTCTTTCAGGTTACTTTCTAAATGGAAAGAGCAAGGAGGGATGAAACAGTTTCTTGGGGTTGGAGAGACCCTAACTTCTTTCTGAGGTCTACATGATTGTATAATAGTTAGCACGCTGGAAACCATCCAGAAGGGATGTTTACAGCCTCTGTATTTTAGCTATTGTCAAGGTAAGTAGAGATCAGTGAAATCTGAGGTGCTAACTCTCTATTGCAGACATGGCCAATGAAGAGTGTCAGTGGCCACATCTAGGATCCCCAAGGCATAGAGCAGATGCTTCCTTTTTGGACTGTGCTCAGGCACTGAGGATGTTATGAGGCAGAGCCTACAGTGGTCCTTGGAGTGTCTGAAACTGCTCTGGCCCGAGGCAGGGGTGAGAAGTGGTATGGAAAGGGGCCTTTATGTTCTGCAGACAATATAGACTACAAACATGTACCTAGTATTATGATCCCCTCCTATTCCAAGCAAGCATTGTTAACATATTTTTATACTGCAGTCTGTAATGCTGTCAATGACATTATGTTTTTGTTAACAATGAAAGGTATGTATGGTAGCATATGAGCAATGTATAGTTTAAAATAATTTCACTATGACCTAGAACCCCTGCACAGGTGTAGCCCATGGCAGTTCAGTGTCCAAGTGGGTTACATAGTAATGGGAAGAGGGACTGCCTCTGACATAATCTGATTGGCCTGCTCGTTGATCACTTCCCCCTGAGGGGGGAGCAGCCTTACCAGGCCACAGTAGAGGACAATGCAGCCACTTTTGATGAGAACTGATAGACTAAGATCAGAAAGAAGAGGAGAACGTCCCCTATCAGTGGACTTGGGGAGTGACATGCATGCAGAAAGGGGAGGGAGGGTGGGATCGGGAGGGGAGGAGGAAGGGGCTTATGGGGGGATACAAAATGAATAAAGTGTAATTAATAAAAAATTAAAAAAAAAGAATAAAAAATTACTACACTTGAAAAAAAATGATTTCAAAGTAGAAGTGTTTTATAAAATAATTGTGTTTCTTTAGTAGAAACACATTGGAGTGATCAAATTGATTTCAGTTTTGTGTGTACTAGAATACACAAGGCTTGCTGAAACAGAACGAAAGTAGTCTATTAAAATTTACCTACTTACTAAGGTTGTACACGTAATCCCTTTGGCTTTTATATCCTCGCAGAAGAAAATAGCACTGATTCATATTACGTGTCATGTCATCCTAAAATGCAAAATGGAAGAAAAATCCATATTTTAAACATAAAAGCCAATAAATAAATACCTGCAAAGCAGAGAGAAGTCAATTCCAGTGATTCTCAGATTTCCAGTTGTATCCCTGACATCTGCAAAAATACAAAGAAAAGGTGTTGGACAATGAATTTGACAATGTCCTTCCTTGTCTTTTTCTGGTGTTTTCCCTCCATACCTTCAGGGATAATCCCTGCCTAATGTATGTTAGATAAATAAGTAGAGATATAGGGTTTTTATAATTTGGTCAAATGTCAACTTTTCATTTTTTCCCTTCTATTGTTTTATCATAACCAATAGACTCAAGCATGCCTTTTCTCACTGAGCAGTTTCTTAGACTCTTACTGTTCATTTCTCACTAAAGGAAATTATTTTTGTGATGATTAAACTGTTAACTGGACATCGAGAAATCAAGCCTCCAGGCATGCTGTGAGGAATTGTTTAGATTTAGGTTGTCCTCCAAGACTTTCTGTAAGTGGCAATCTTGATTACATTACCTGATGTAGAAAAACCTAAATTAACTGTGTTCTGGACCATTCATTCGGTGTATGATCCTGGACTCTGTAAGATGAGAAGGAAAGCTGAGAATTGATGTGTGCGTATTAGTTCACAGCTTTCTGCTCTTTGCTGTGACTGTCAAAGTACATGTTCTTTCAAACTCCAGATGTAGCATCCTACCATGAAGGACTGTAACCTGGAATTGTGTGTCAAATAAAACTCTTTACCATAATGTGTTTTGGCCAAGGTATTCTCTCTCAGCAACATGAAAAGAAAAGATAACATTAAGTAAAAGGTAAATGCTGCTGTGTCTTTGTTTCTACATTGAGAAGACAAGCAGAGGATGAGAGAAATCACTACACCAAAGACATACCTGATGAATGCCACTTATTCAAAAACACACAAAAGCTGTTAGAACTTGGTAATAGGAAAGCAGGTCTCTTTAAATAAGGGTGGAGACAAGGAAATATATGTTTTCAGAGAGGGTAAATTTAGGACAAATCTGAATGTGAACTGTGTTCAGCATCATATTCCATAAATGTATCACAAGCTAAGCAATAATGATACACAGCTAGCACTTGTCACAACAACTAGGTTCTAAAATGCCATTAATACCAAATGCAGAGAAGAGAGTGGAACAGCAATAGTTTGAGGTCATCTTTGGTGATGCAGAATAGTTGAGCAATTTTGCAAAGCATTTTTGCAGTTTCTTCCAAAGCTAGACAGAATCTTATGATAAGATCCAGCAGTCATGCTACCAGGACTTGACCCAAACGAATACAGAATGCATGCCCACAGTAAAACCTGCCCAAGGATACAAGTAGCAGTGTTATTTTTAGTCACAAAACTTGGATGCAGCCAAAATGTCCTTTAGTAGATAAGAGGACAAACACACTTTAATATATCCATACAGTGGGATAGTGTTCAACTAGAAAACATTGAGCTATGAAGCCAGAACAGACATGGAGAAGGATGAAGTGCATGATACTAAGGAAAGGAAACCAACCTGAAAGGTTGTGATTCCAAGGATATGACCTGGGCCACACACAAAATCAGAGAGAGAGTAGAGAGAGCCACTGTGAACATGGATGGAAGGAACAAAGGAATGTGCAGCACACGGGTTTCTACAGGAGTGAAACCGTTCTGTGAGATGCTGCCGTAGCGCACATCCACTTCATTAGGCATTTGCCCAAGCTACACAGCTCCAAGAACACATGTACTCGAGGTCTGAGTGAGAACGGTATGTCGATGGAGCTTCCCCAGGAATGAAACTCCTTCAGGCAGATGGTAACAGTGCTGAGGCTGAGAGGACTTACTGGAAATAAATGGGAACTCTGAACTTTCATTAAGTCTTGATGTGAGCCTAATGATGTACTAAAAAATTTAAAGACATTGAATAATTATATTTAATATTTTCAGTGTTTGACTCTGATCAACAGTTGGCTTGTTATGGTTGCTTATTGTGTTTTGTTTTGACTGTGAACTTTGCCCAGGGTGATGAGGAATGCTTGCAGTGTTCACAGCCTGTCATGGTGAAGCTAAGCAATCTTTTACATTCTTCGTAAGGCAACACCTCCTTACTCTGTTGAACTTCTGAATTAGTTCTCAGTGCTCGTTACATACTTAGCACTTGGCATCTCCAACATACCTAGAGGAACTCACAACTTGGTCATTGGCCCAAAATTAAAGTGCAAAAAGAAATCCTTTCATTCTTTCTTAAGCCCTAATGTAAGCTGTGTTTGCCACCTCAGAAGACTTGTCTTCCCAATAAGACTCCCCATTTACAAGTGTCATTTGCAGATTCTTGACTTTTTTAAAAAATATGATTTCATTTAAACTTTTTCCCTTTTTTATTATTATCATTTATTACAATTTATTCAATTTGTATCCCGGCTGTGGCCCCTTCCCTCATCTCCTCCCAATCCCACCCTCTTTCCTGCTTCTCTCCCTATGCCCCTCCTAGTCCACTGATAGGGGAGGTCCTCCTCTCCTTTTATTTGACCGTAGCCTACCAGGTCTCACCAGGACTGGTTGCATTGTCTTCCTCTGTGGACTGACAAGGCTGCACCCCTCCCCCCAGGAGATGGTGATCAGAGAGCCTACCACTGAGTTCATGCCAGAGAAAGCCCCTGTTCCCTTTTCTAGGGACACCACTTGGAGACTGAATCTATGGGCTTCATCTGAGCTGGGGTTTTAGGTCCTCTCCAAGCATTGCCCTTGGTTGGGGTATTATTCTCTTTAGGGCCCCCAGGGCTCAGTTTTTTGTTGTTGTTGTTGTTGTTTGTTTTTGGCTCTGTTAGTCTACTTTTGGAACTCCTGTCCCCTCCAGGTCTTTCTATCTCCCTTTTCTTTCATAAGATTCCTTGCACTCTGCTCAGAGTTCGGCTATGAGTCTCAGCCTCTGCCTTGATACCTCGATCAGTATAGTCTTTCAGATTCTTGGCCTTTTAATATATTTCTCCCTCTGGGATTTGGAAGGTTCAGCAGATCAGAGGGGATTTTTCAACTCAGTATAAGACATACCACACAGGAAAGCAATTTCTTAGATTTCCGTTGTGAGAGTAAGGTGCTAAAATTGTGTGAGAAAGGACCCTAGAGAAATCTTTCTGGACACCCAGGCAGTGCAAGTAATAAATAAACATTGCTTGGGTTGAATTTGTAATGGGTAAGGAATGGGTCTCATCTGACTTACCTGGAAAGTAGGACATAGTGACATTACTATTCATAGAAAGTCCCTGTTTTCTTAGAGTCTCTACTCAGTCCCTGTAGATTTTTTTTATTGAGGCCTCTGCTGTGGTTTGGATAAGAAAATGTTCCCAAAACATGTGGGTTGAAGGCTTGATACCACAGTGGTCTTTAGAGACAGTTGAGTCACAAATGAACTAACTTCATCAACCTACTGACATGCTCATGGTTGAATGAGGCATGGACTAAACCTCTGAAAAAACGAGTCAAGATAAATAATTTCTCCCTTAAGTTATCTTCAGTGTTTTACTGTAGCAATGAAAAGCTAGCTAACAATGGCTGCCAATACAACAGAGGAGAGAGACCGAGTAGGGATTGTACTTCAGAGCTCAGTGAAGATCGCTGTTGCTCTTCTCTGCTGGCTGTGCTTCCTTGCTCCAGGAAGGCAGGGAAGGGGATGGGGGAAGGAGTCACAGCTGTTTCCTTTCTCCTTCATGTAGGGCTTTGAGGAAATTTTCTTGTCAAAAGCCTATCCTATATGCCCTCAAATTCAGGTACGTAAAGTCAGGAACCTAACCCTTGACTGGGACAAGCAAAGCGATTTACACACTGGCTCTGATTCTTGTAGGAAATCTGGCAGAAGAAAACACTGAGTTGCTTTTTAGGTACTGGGTCAAGGAGGGTGCTGTTACTGGTGTGTTGCAGCTGGGAAACGAGGGTTTGGAAGACAATGCTGCTGGGCTTCTCCCGGTTCTTTTTCTGAAAATGTCTCAAGAGCCCCTGAAATAAACTCTGCCCAGGTGCTATGAAAACAGTGGTGGGAACTACTCACCTCATAGAACAGCCCTCAGTTCTTACTCTCCTCTCTCTATCCCAGACAGGACTGAGATTTGAGAAACTCATTAGAATCAAGACCTTATACCCTGTTAGTAATGCATGTGTCAGCTTAGCAAGGTTGGGAAATTCAGGGATAAAGTAAGCAGGGAAGGTAGAGTTAAGATTCAGGCCTGATAAATTTAATACAGTCAAATACAGGCTGTTTGTTTTTATCTTCAGTGGTGCATTTATTTTCTGAATTAAGACAGTACATGTGATTTAAAGTGACTGTGGGACCATCTATTACATAAGATTAAACAGAAAGTCAGAGACCTGCTAGGAATTATACATAGGCACAAGGGAAGATTGCTCACAAAGAACACAATTTTAAGGAAGATAGAAACAAAGACCCTGTTTCAAGCCACTGCTCATGCTTGTCCATCACAGCGGGTACAGATGTGGGTGTGAAGGGGCTGTGGCTTCCCATAGCTAAGGCTCCCTGTCTGTTTCTCTCTCAGTGGTCATTGTTCCCTTTCGTAGCAGGGTCATTGGGGGCAATCATAGGGGAGGCATAAAGCTCTTTGGGGGAAGTAGTCATGTAGCTTTGGAACATGGGGGAGAACTTGCTAACTACCCAAAAACCTTTCTAATATAATGAAAAGTGTGTAGGGTGTAGAAGGAAAGCTGTGATAGACACAATTACACCTGAATGCTGACAACACATGAGCCAATTATGTGCACTGTGGAACTTGAGCCATAGTTAAAACCACTATATCATTGATCTTTTCAACTGGAATGCCATGTGAACAGTCACATAGAGATAACAAGGGTAAGGAATTGGGATTGGCCTGAACAGACCAGGAAACCAGGGTGGGTAGTCTTCAGTCTCTGTTTCTATGATCTGCTATTCCTGATCTGTGTAAGAAATCTCTCTCTCTCTCTCCCCTCTCTCTCTTTCTGTGTGTGTATGTGTGTGTGTGTGTGTGTCTTCATCTTTACTGGATTAGTGCACATACACACTGATTGATGGGATGATTCATGTATGAGTGTGTGGCAAATACCCAGGTTTGACCTGTAGAAGTCAGTGTGATAAAACAGGTACAGGTTCTTAACCCCCAGGAAGAAGAAACAAGCAGTTTTCTTTTAAAGCTATAATAATAAAATCGTAAATGGCAATTCAGAGAATTAAACAAGATATGAATTTTCCCAGTTATCCTAGGATGTTCAGAAAGAAATGTGGCTATTGAGAAAAGTTACCAAGGAAGACGTTAGCACAGGCTCCTGGCCAATTTGGCTGCAGTCCCTAACACTCAAAGTGAGTACTCATAAGAGTTGTCAGGTACTTTTACATGTTTATTCTATACATTGGCCGGGGAATTTCCTCTGTGAGATTTTGGGACATGTTAGAACAGGGCCAAGGCTGCCATTTTGGATTGTCCTGGCTGGTAGTGGACTGTACTGTACACATCTAGCCTGTGGCAGCCCAGAGACTGCTGAACACCACAGCGTGGTATACAGGGTAGCTGTCAATGAGAAGACCTATGTGGTGTCTAGACATCTGCAGCCTTTATGTTCTGGGGTGTATGCTAAGCAGACAATCTATATGCTGTGCTCTCCCATTCCTACGCCTCTGTGACAGGGCCTCACACTAGTCATTCATATAAGTACTGAGCTACCTGTGCTTGCCAATGGTAGCCAAGATGATAAACCTATGGTACAGAAAGAGACTGTCAGTGTTACTCAGATCAGCTTAAATCAAGACTTTTCATTTGTTAATACAAAAGCAAAATAAAAGAGAGCAGCCACTTTTCTTCTCCCGACTGGGAACTGAAATACAACATAAGAATATGGCATCATTGAAATGTGTTTGCCATTTAGATTTGACATCGTTTTAGCTTCTCAACCCTAAAGCATCCCAGAGGGATCAGACATGCATGGCTCAGAAATGTGAAGCTTGTTTTAAATGCTTCCAACTCTCTTTAATTAATACACATTTCCTCACCTTCAAGTCTCCCATGAGGACAGCTTGTGTTTTTTTTTTTTTTCAAATGATTGATTATTATATAACTATATAATATTCCTCTTTATTCCTCTTTCTTCCCTCTAAGTCCTCTTACCTACCCCTTCTTCTGTTATCTTCATGGTCTCTTTTCCTCTTTAATTGTTGTTTTGTGTGTATGCATGTGTGCCTGTGTGTGTGTGTGTGTGTGTGTGTTTCTAGAAATATAAATGCAACCTGCTCAGTCTACATAATGTTACATGTAGGTATATGATTTCAGGGCTGACCAGAGACCATTACCCATTTGCTAATGATAATCTATAACTGATCAAAACGCAGAATTATGGTGCCTAGGCCCAACTGATGCATCTACAGCAGGACTCCTGCACCGGCTCAGGGACTGGCTTGGAAGAGGGTCCAAAAACACTGGAAGTACCAGAGGAAGAAGGGTGTTCCCTGAGGTTTGCTGTGAGGTTGAAGCTGAGGTCTGGGCATTAGAAAGGGTTTATTCAAGGTTGCCCAGGATAATGGCAGAGCTTGGCTGTCATGTGCTCTGGTCTATTTTACTGTCCTATTTGACTCTGCTCTTCAGCATTTCAAATGTGAAGGCAATGGTGTACAGTATTATTTCACTACTGGCATCCCAAGTACATCTATTGGTCAAATAGCCTCAGGCCCCTTTACTTAAAGAAGAAAGTTTTCCCTGAGTTTTCACTAGCACATCCTTATATATCACCACTGAAATCCAGAATAGCTTGGATAATGATATGAAACTTAACTAAGAGTTTAGCAGTGCATCACGGCATCCAGCACTTTTAGTTTATCACTTCCCAGGGGAAGTAAGAAAAAAAAAATACAGCATAAGATACAAGCTAATAAATTCATTTTTAAATCTAGCATCCTCCTCCCTCTCCTTGGTAAATGTTGTAAATTCTATCCCTTTATGGTTTGCTTGAGCAAGCGAGCTCAATGTCAGACAGTCTTAATAGCTTTTGATTTACTTTTTTAGTGCTTATTAGAGTGACAAATGAAAGGTTTTGAAGCCAATCACAGACTTGGGACAGGTGGGAGCTTCACAGCCTTGCTCCTGGGGACCAGGGATTGATTGGTTTGGGACAGGCACACACAAACTGAGCAGGAGCACACTGGTTATTTCCTTTGCTCTGTCAGTGGCAGGTGGCTCTTTATTTTTCCCCTCTGTCACTTAAAAGACTATGTTAAGGCAGGGCATTTTATAGTCTCCAACTTGCTCTCCAGTGCAAGTTCTCATAGCCACCAGCTGAGTGGGATCTGAAGGACCATTCCGGGAACTTCCTCCACCCTACCTTCAACGTGTACTGGAAGAAAGACCTTCCCGAGTTAATTCAGGGCCGCAAATAAGAACCCAGAGGTTTTTTTGTTTTTGTTTTTTTGGTTTTTGTTTTTTCCATGCCTCTAAGTGCTGCTAAAAATCAAACCAGGTGGCTGCAGTAGTAATTGGCTTGCATTTGCATTTGTTCACATAATAACTGTCACACCGTGCACGGCGCCCAGCAGGGTGAACTCTGAAGCAGCTCTCTTCAGCAGACAGAATTAAGTTGCATTTCATCCTGTGCTCATTCGGGAACCCTCAATAGCCAGGCTCCTTTAGAGGGATGTAGAGTGGCCTTTTGAGATGTAAATATATGGCTTGCACATGAAAACCCATGAAGTCAGTTCCTGGGTCTCTACTTGGGAGAGTTTTCAATGAAGAATCAGTGGATTTCAGTTCCAGCAGCATTTTTCTTGCCTTGAAATCCAGCCTTAGTGTTCATCAATTTGTTTAATAATGCTTGGAGAGCCTTTTGGTCCCTGCACTGAATAATGAACATTTAGAGTGCCCACTGCCTCAAATGCTTTCTCAGTGTTGTTTCCCTCTGTGCACAAAAGACAAATGAACAGGAAAGAGGCTTATTCCCTTCTCCTCACTGACTTGGAAGTTTAGGAAATGATACTTGGTCAAAGACTCTTTAGGAATATAGTTCCTGAGTCTTTATCACTATTCTTATTTTTACTGCCCATTGACAGTACCAGCTCTCTATGAGCTGAGCTTGTTTTCAGAATCCTATATGAAGCTAAAACAAAACAAAACCCAGAAAAGATAGTTTATACCTCTCTTCGCTGTACAGTCAGGTGGAGAACTCCAAGCAGATTATATTACCAAATGAAAATTATTTTTCATGTCTCTAATTAATGCAACCTTTTAGAAAGCTGTGGTGCCACATTTTTGTGCCTTATATGCTCTGGGAAGCCTGTTGAAATGCAAATTTTCTGGTCAATAGGAGCTCTGATTCCTGAGGTTGGGGCAAAGATCAGGAAGCTGTGATTTAACCAGATCTTCTTGTGCAAGAAATAAAAGGGCCATCATATGAAGGAGCTGTGTGGGCCGCCCTTCGGGGCTTGCTGCTGTTGCTTTGTTTCTTGTTGAGTTGCTCTGATTTACGGGAATTGGTCAAATTAAGCACACTGATTGGATTTTATTCTCAAGTCTCTCTGTGTTCAGTAGGTGTAGTCTAACTGTCAGGCAGGATTCACCTAAAACAGGTGGAAAAAACTCTCAAAGTTTTATTATATTTCCAAAAGGAGTACATTAGATCTCAAGCTGGCTCTACATTTGAGGAGCTTTTAATATAACTTGACACAACCCACCTCACCAGCACCAGGAGGGCTAATTAAATTGGCTTGAGATGACCCTAGATTGGCATCTTTTAACATTTCTCCATGTGAATGTTTTGTGCAATCAGGTTTGAGAGTCACTGGTATAAGAATTGTGCAAGGCCACAGGATTCTCAGACTCTCTGGGAAATGTCAAATAATGTGCTGTGTTTAAGTTGCAGGGACCGGGACGGCTGAGGACAGGAAGTCAGGTGTTCTGTCTGCCGAGACCACACTGCCCCAAACTGAGCTCAGGAGGAAATAGAGAAAGGGACCCTAAGAAAGGGTTCATCCTGTCCTGTTTAGAGTCTCTATTGCTGTGACAAAAATACCATGACTGAAAACAACTTGGGAAGGAAAGAATTTATGTCATCTTCTTCCATGTCATAGAAGGATCCAGGGAAGAGGCAGAGGCCATTGTGAGACTTTTCTTTATATATATATATATATATATATATATATATATATATATATATATATATATATATATATA
>NW_026596125.1:10120881-10173526 GCF_907164565.1 Psammomys obesus | reverse complement strand
ATATATATATATATATATATATATATATATATATATATATATATATAATATTTTTTTATTTTAATTTTTTACAATTTATTCACTTTGTATCCCAGCTGTAGCCCCCTCTCTTGTCCCCTCCCAATCTCACCCTCCCTCCTGCTTTTCCTCTTATGCCCTTCCCCCAGTCCACTGATAGGGGAGGTCCTTCTTCCCTTCCATCTGATGTAGCTATCAGTTCTCATCAGGACTTGCTTCACTGTCTTCCTCTGTGGTCTGGTACTGCTGCATTCCACCCCTTACTGCCTTGCTCATCCTGCTTTCTTACATAACTCAAGACTGGGCCTGGGTGAAAACCACTCAACAGTTATTCCTGTTGATAGCGAAAGCACAGCTTTACCTTTAAAGACAATAAGAGTTTATCCTGGGGCCATTTTGAGTAAGTGTAGCCTAGGAAGAGGGGTTTAGATTACCCCCATTTTCATGTTTTAATGAAGAAGCAGTTCATGAAGTTTTAAAGTTTATAGAACAAAGAAAGTTCAGACTCAGAGGTAAGCATGGCATGACTCTTCTGGGAGCTAAATCTGGCCCTCCATGGGTTCTTAGCATCTGGATTGACATTCCAACATTTCCACATATCTGCAGTTCTCACCAGTCTTTGCAGGGATAGCTTCTTCCCAAGAATTCTCATTGGCATTACCTTGATCTGTGGAAGAGCTATATACTGAAATACGCAGATCACGAGTCCCCAAATGACTGACAGGCTTTGAGTCCAATGTAAAATACACTAGGGTCTTTAATACAAACTCGAGCTGGGTGGCTGCCCTTTACAAGAACAAAAGGGCAAGCAACCTCCAACTCCGGGAGAACAGGGTTATTAAGGGGATAGAAACAAAAGCAGGTAAGTGCAAGTCTTGGTGTTACAGGATTGGGTGAAAGGGTCTCTAGGAGAGCTGACCTTTAAAATAATTGGTTTGTTTTTAGGCACCAAAACTGCAAATGTTCAGGTCAGGCTACCTGAGGGACGCTTGATCCCTTGTACTGCCTTGTTTGCACGCAGGTTAGGCTGTAGCAAGGGGGAGAGGGACTTAACACATTTCATGGGCTTTCTTAGGGGCTATGTGACCCTAGTCACAGGCTTATCTGGGAGGGGGGACTGCTGCTGGACCCCTACTCTGAAAGGACTGTGACCTTGTGATTTTGCCCCAGTCCCAGGAATTAACTCTAAGTTTTTGAACCTCTCAGTATCACACCAAATGCATTCAAGTAATTTATCTACTAAAATACAACAAGAATATGTTTGCCAGAACTGGAGCAATAATTCCAAGTTGTTAGTTGTTCCCCCAAATCAGCTGAATTTTTCTAATAGAACTGTTAAAGACATATTTAAAATAGTTATTGCTACTTTCCAGTGCACATTAGACAATCTTGTCATATCAAAGCTAACCATATATTAAGTACTGTGAGGTCAAGGTTATTATCTTAGAGCTGAACAAAGAAAACCATAATACATAATTGGTTTCAAGAGGAAAATAAACAGCACATGTTGTGGTCCATGATAGTACATGCAGCCTAATATGACAAACAAATGGCTATAGCTGGGAAAATGCAGCTTCAGTAAGAGTGTGTGTGTGTGTGTGTGTGTGTGTGTGTGTGTGTGTGTCCTCATCCAAGAAGTAATAATTTGAGGTGCTAATGGCAAACACTGGACTCCAGCTGCTTTGACCTTCTAAGGCAGACAATTATGCTAACGTATCATTGGTGGTGTTTTTCTCTAGAACACATTTCTTCAGTTACTGATGAGATGAGACCTTGAACACTTAGGAGGGTTGATTCTGTACCAGTTAGAGGATGTGCACCTTCCCTTTGTCTTCTTCTAAGCTCACCTGTAAAAGTGACTTTTAGTCACCTCATGTAATTGTCATCTCTGAGGCTTAGTGCCTCCTTCTGCTAACCTAGGCCTAGTTCAGGAAACTTCCAGCCTCCATACAATCTAATGTAGGCCTGGAATGTTTTCATCCTCTGAGACTTACTGCTGAATGAGCTCGCCCTTTCTAGTTTTCTCTGAAATCTGGCTGGCTGGTTTAACTCTGCTTTCCTAAGTCAAACTCCTCTCCAACCTGACTGATTCAAACTGGCTTCAGTCAGCTTCTGGTTGAATTGCTCTGCTTGGCCTTATACTGATTCTTGCAATATGTTCTAATCTTCTGGCTCCTCTTTCTCTGGCTCATCTGTTTTCACCTGTGTCTAGTTTGTTCTCTCTCTAGAACCTGTCTCTGTAATACTGTCCAGATAAAACTGCTTCTTCTTTCTCTTTCTTTGCACTGCCTTACTTAAGTCCTATCTCTTTCCTCTCTCCTTGTGAGACCTGGGCATATTCTATTTTGTTGGCTTTTTCTTTCATTTGTCACTTTCTCTGCCTCTCAATTAGATATCACTTTCAAACATGAGTGCTTTCTTCTACAAATTAACTTTACCTACATTTTTTGGGATTAAAGGCATGTTCTAAGGGCCAGAGTAGCCATGTTGTTGGATTAAAATCCCTCTACACTACCCTGTGATACTGTTATTACCATATTACCTATGGCTATGTACTATCCCATATGGAGTCTGTATATTTATATCATCTATATAATGTCTATCTGTCGTCTCCCTGGCTTCATTATCTATCTATATGTCATCTGTGTAAATAAAGAAAACAAGACAAAGACGAGTTGAGTTGCTTAACCCAAATTTCACAGTATGAGCAAATTGAGTTTCCTGTATCCAGAACTTAATTCTTTATGTTTTTCCTTAAGCTCAACCACATTAAAACCTTTTTGCATTTGCAATGAGGACAGAGTCAGATATAGGCTTAGAAAAAGGAGCCACAGAAAACCTTTTTTTTTAAATTTATATGTTCAGAGAACTTGTTCTGCTCTACTAAAGCAAAGAGGTATTATTAGAAAAAAAATACCCTAAAGTAGGAAGTAGTGAGTAATTTCTGTTTCTGAGAATATTGCCTTTGATGTCATTTGTATTCCCCTTCTGCCCTATGCCTACAGCCAATTTGCAAGGAAAGGATAGTGACTTTTGTCAAAAGGAAATGCATTCTTTTCACCCCAGTGAAATCAGCAAGGCTCCTCAGCAAGAGAGAGATGGGCTGAGGGTAACAGAGGCAGCCAGGCAGCCAGCATAAAATTAAATGAGGTCCTCAAGGAACATGGATTCTATAGCTTTCCAAGAAGCTGCACCATGGCCCTCTTCTCATTGAACAAGGAGGCTAGAACACAGCCGCCAGGAAGGAGGGTGGTACAAGCTCAAGGCATTGCTTCCCTGCTGGCTGTTGCATAGGTAGCAGGGATGGACATCTTGGGGATCTAGAGTATCTTCAGGAGTGAAGAAATAGGATGGCACAGGAATCATGAAGGTAAAAATTGGAATAAGTGGAATGTTTAAAGATAGTTGGAGGAACTGATGTTAAGGGCAGAGTGAGGCTTCCCAGCAAGGACTTTAGTGGTGTCCCTAGAACTGGGTAGCTGTTGAAGTCATAAATGGACACATATGTATAGGCAATGCAGACCAGCGTAGCCCTAAGATCACTTGCACTGCCTAGGAAAGCAGAACTCCTGTGAAATCCTTAAGTACCCCTGCTCTGGTGGCTGTGGTTAAGGGCTGGAGAGAAATGAGCAGAGTGGACAGAAGACTCCACTGCAAGTGCATCTAGGTTAGACTTTGAGGGTACACAGTCTCTTAAGCAGCAGACTTCCTTAGCTTTGCAGTCAAGACAGAGAAACTAAGGGAGTCTAGATCCATAGAGGAGGTTCACATAACCACTGGGATGAAAGATGGTATGACTTAAGATTCTTGGAAACCCTGAATGTTTATAGTCAAGTTCCATTAGCTGAAGGTTGGGCATCTATGTTTTCTACAAGTGTATATTCATGAAACTTTTAAAGTGACTCAGTGATACAAACATCTCCCTCATATTTAAGATTTATTTCAGAAATCTTAAGGAAAAGGGAGCTGTATGTACTCATAATTCATAATGCATGGAGCAGAACCTAACTACATTAGGGTGGAATGTAAATACTTAGGTGTGTGATATGTGAGCTCCAACATACACAGAGTATAAACATATGTATATATCTCCAGATTCATACATACATATATATATTCTCTCTCTCTATATATATATATCGGTATATTCTATCAGTATTGTATATTATCTTATATTCTAATATCTAATTTTATATTCTAATATTTATTCTAATATATAGCATATTGTTTTATGTTATATCCTCTGGAGACCTTTTCCCAGTGAAAATGGTTAATGATTGTAAACTCATTATGAATACTATTGAGACTTCAGAGCAGATAGTGGTATTTGGCCATTCATGATACTTTCCTAGGAAATTTAGAACTGTAGCTGTGCTTTCAATTTATTAGAGTTTTTGTTTGTGTGACATCATTTTCATTTTCATTTAAGTGTTTTTCATTAATACTCATTGTGTTATGAAATGTGAATAACATTATTTTACTAGGGATTGCATAACACTTATTTTTTAAATATTAGAAAATGAAATTCTGTAAAATCCGCTATAATCCTACCACAGTAAGATAATAACTATGGATACACACACACACACACGCATGCATGCACTCACACATGCACACACATACTACAGACCATACAGACACACTACACTCACACAGTGTATGGCTGTAGGTGTATGGGATGCGTAGACACCAGAGGAAAAGCTCAGGCGTCATTCTTTAGAAAGTACCACCCACCTTGTCTTTGGAGCAGGGTCTCTCCTAGGCCTGGAGCTTGCCCCAGAGGCTCGGATGACAGTCGAGAAGGTTCTGAGGGTCTTCATGCCTCTGCCATCCTGGGGCTAGGACTGCAATCAGATTCTACTAATGCTATATTGTTTACATGGCTGCTGAGGATCAACTGAAGTCCTCAGATGACCACAATAAGCTCATACAGACTAAGATGTACCTTGAATCTTTATAGCTGAATATTTTTTTTTTTATTTTCTAGATGCGTATAAAAACAGTGATCTAGTTTGGATACTGTATTTGAACAGTAGTAAATAATATTTAGGTGTGCATGTTAGTCAAAATCAACTTACATCATTATTTTAACATTGTTTTTAATGCTTAATTATTTAACAGTACATTGTTCAGTTAATGCAAATTTCATGCAACATCAGCCAGTTCCTTCACTATTAGGCATTAAGTTAATATTACTGTTATGCAGCTCTGTGAGAGGAGGGTAAGATACCAGTAAAATGCCTAAAAAGGTTGTAAGGTACTAACTACTTACCTATAAATAAAATAAAGAAGCTATAACAAGTACATGTCTGTGTATAACTACACGCATATACTTTAAATGAGAACGTCTCGCCTAGGTGGACGATGCCCCTTCCAAGAAGGAAAGACCTAAAAATCTCCAACCCCAGGCGTGAGTACCACTACTGCCCTTGTTTGTCTCACAGAGGTGGAAGGTAAATCCCTACTGCTTAAGACATTGTGCACATTAAACATTGACCTCTCTTTGGAAAAGAGAGGCCCTTGAGCTGGAATGGACCTAAATGGCTCCTCCCTGAGAACTATTTTTATGTTACAGAAAGTACTGTGTATGCTGCTAAAGGAGGGAGTGAACCAACAGTTTTATCCAGCTATGAAACGTATGAACAACAACAGCCAGCATTGCTTGATTACCCCAGGGGTTCAGTAGTGGAAAACATACCTTAACAGTAACTAGCAGTGACTAACTTAAGATCTGCCTAACAAGAGGGAAATTCTGCCTGGTACCAGAAAGGAAGCCCAACTAGCCAGGGCTAGTGCAGTCATAGATCTTGGAGAAACTACTAACTGCCACTTTAGCTCTAAACATTTGTCCTTGTACCCACAAGTGAGTGTTGTTCTCACCACTCATAAGGAGACCTATCTTTAAGCAGAGGGAGACCATTACCAATCAAAACGCAGAGTTGAGAAGCACAGTTGCCGTAGATACATCTATAAAGCACCTCTGCACCCGAGGCTCCGAGCACATTGCTGAAGAGGAAGCAGAAAAATTGTTAAGAGTAAGAAGATCAGGTGATAAAGAGAGTCTGTGTCTCTTAGTAATGATAGGAACTCTACCCGTAAAGTCTTAGCAACACGACTGCCTAATCATGAGCTAAACAAAGACCACAACAGCAGACATGGCAAAGTCGATGGAGGCAGCAGTCCTATCACAACTACAGGCAACTACGAATACTGAGAAGGGATAGTTTTCCCCAGAAAAGAGCACTGTAAACTGGCTATCAAATACGAAATGGATGGCCCTAAAAATATACGAAAAGTAACAAACATAGTGAGAAGGTTATACACACACACACACACACACACACACACATAAATGCATGCAACAATAATCAATAAAAGAAAAGGTCATGAATTTCAAAGAAAACAAGAAGTAGATGGGAGAGTTTGGACAGAGGAAAGGGAAGGGAGAAATGATGTAATTATATAAAAATTCTAAAATGGAAAAAATTTCTAAAAATAAAAATAAAACAAGGTCACACTCCTGAGAAAGTTTAGCAAGGTCACTGCTGGGAAATATTGAGAACATTTAATAAAGAGTCAACAAAAACTCTTTGCACAGTGGCTTTCCAGATAGTTGGCCTAAACACAAATCTGGCAAGTTACACAAATGCCTGAGCCACACAAACTTGGCAACATCTGTAGGTACCATTCTTTTTTTCATTCTTTCCAGTCAGTCTCTCTGTTGGAAGAAATAATAGAATAATCTTTTAAGATTATTTAAGAGACAGTAAGTAGATTTGGGAGAGGATCTGGGTGACGTTTTAAGGTGTCTTTCTGCAGACTGACTCTTTCATATTATGTCAAGGTAGTCCCTCGGCACTCCCTCAAGCTCACACACAGCCATTTCCCCACGATATATCTATGGTTTGGGATTCAAGGACTCTCATGTTTGTATTTTAACCAAGTCACCTTTTACTGTGACCTACCAATTTATATGAGATGGATGAGGCTTTAGTCAGAAGAGAATAGGTATACATTTAATTATTGTCTCAATTATAGTAAAAAGAGTTATTCCTAAGTCTTTTAAGAGCCTGATAGTAAATTGTCAGATTGTTTTCAACCACTTTAGAGCCTTGTAGTTCAAAAACCACAACCCTTAAGTAATTGATAGTGGAGTTCTCAGATATCTGATATAATTCATCCTTCCAGATGACACATGGGTACATGCATATTCCAAACCACTGTGTTACAGAGGAAGGAAGGAGGAATTAGAGAAGCCTGACCATCCCCAGATCATTTGCACATGCACCCCCCCTGTTCCAAAGAAATGACCTTTTTTAATGCAAAATGAACTGGGATGAAAACATCATATTTTCATGCATATGTTTGTACTTTATAAGCAATTTAAGTCACTAACAAAATGAATGTCATAACCTTTTAGCTTTTTATTGAGAAAAAATAAGAAGGGAAATCATTTCCTTGTATTTCAAAATCTGGTTTCACAATTCTGGTAAGATTTAATGTTTCTTATTTTAAATATGAAACAATCATTTTTCTTTTAATTTTGATATTATTTTATTATAAAAATATTTATTTCCTTTAGATTTTGGAATATATTAACATTAAAAAGGAATTTATTTTTATTTTAAAATTGTCTACATTTTACTTATTGTTCTATTAATTAATTTCTCAGAAGCACACATTAATGTTATTATTAATTACTAATTATATTTTTCTAAGAAATAACTCAGGTTTACTGAGCATTTTGATGTTTCTCTTTTTATTTCTTCTCCAAGTTCTTTTAGCTTTTGTGTCTGTGTTGTCATTTAATCATACTGCTTTTGTTAGATTTGTGGTTATCTTTCTCCTTTTTAAAATTTAACATTTTTTAACCCTTTATTTTACTTAGGAAAGTGAAGCTAAACATTTGTTCTAACTACAACATGTCTTCCATGTTTAGATCAAGGTGCTCCTATTTTCAAATTAATCTGAGAGTATAGATTTTATTTTTGATGTTTATTTACTTTACATCCTATCACAGAGTCTTCCTTCCTCTACCCCCAGCCCCTCCCTCCAACCCTCTCCCTTCTTTTCCCTTTGTTCTTCTCCTCAGAAAAAGGGACCTCCCCCCAACCAACCTGCCCCAGTACATCAAGATCAAGTATCATTAGGACTAAGTGCATCCTCTTCCACTGAAGTCCAACAAGGCAGCCCAGCTCGGGGAAACTGATACAAAAACAAGCCACAGAGTCCATGTTAGAGACAGCTCGTGCTCTAATTGTTAGGGGACCCTCATAAAGACCAAGCTGCCCATCAGCTACATATGTGTAGAGGATGTTGGTCCAGTCAATTCATGTTCTTTGGATGGTGGTTCATTCTCTTTGAGCCCCCATGGTCCTCAGTAACTTGACTCTGTAGGTCTTCTTGTGGAGTTCTTGTTTCCTCCTGGTCCCTCTACCATTCTCCCAACTTTTCCACAAGACTCTCTAAACTCCATCTAATGTTTGGCTGTAGGTTTCAGCATCTGTCTCCATCAGCTGCTGGGTGGAGCCTCTCAGAAGACAGTTGTGCTAGTCTCCTGTCTGCATGCATAGTAGAGTATCTTTTATGCCAAAGACTGGCTCTCTCCCATGGGGTGGGGCTCAAGTTGGGCCAGTCTTTCATTGGCCATTCCCTCAGTCTCTGCTCCATCTTTATCCCTTCACACCATGTAGGTAGGGTAAATTTAGGGTCAAAGGTCTTTGTGGGTGGGATGGTGTCCCATTCCCTCTACTGGAAGTCCTGCCTAGGTACAGGAAATGGCCACTTCACTCTCCATATCTCCTGCTGCATGTCACTTAATGCTTCTTTTTGGAGGGTGGTTTTGAGTTCTTATCACCACATTGTCCTATTTAAGAACTGATCTAGTTTATTTAATTCTAGCAAGCCCAGTTCTCCAAAGAAAATGCTAGGTTCCAGCCTCTTCCTTTATTCTGCACCAGATGTCTCAACCCAAATTGTCCAAGAACAAACAACCTAGCTCTTCCTCTGGAATAGTGAGTTAGGAACCTTGCAAAATTGATATAGTTGAACTGAAATACCATCCATGACAGTGTGTTGTTCTGTGATTTATAGAATTGTTCTTGGGAAAATATGATATATTTTAAGTTCTTGTTTAAGCGATCTCTTCCCAATCTTCCCAGGCTCATGAGCATAATTTTACACATTTGTAGTCTCCTGAGAACTTTGGGCATATGTCTCTCTGTGACTTTGTCACTTTACCTGTTCCTTGACATGACCCATTATTATGGGGATGTATTCTTTGTTATTGGGATTAAAAGCAAAACAAACAAACAAACAAAAAACTTCTTACATCTTTTTACGTATCATGATATGGAACTGATCATATACCGTTAGAATATTAAGTACTAATGAGGCTGTTGAAAAAATGTTGAAATAAAACATAAAATTTAAACTTTCTCTAAATCTTAATAATTTTACAAACTCTTTGCCTGACTATGAGACTGGTAGAAGTATTCAAAATTGTGTCTTTATTAGATGAAGCATTTCTTTGGTAGGAAAAAAAAATACTGAAAGTATTCTCGAGAGAAATTTAAAGAAGCTGTATTTACGTTCATGATTCTAATAGCTGTAGGGTGCACCTAAACAATGTCAATTAAATTTTCTCTGCTTCATCTATGATCACAAAGAAACTGTATTTTCCTAGAGCAAAGTACCTGAGTTCTGTACCCTGGAATTGAGGATGGAGGGAGATAAGTGAGGCTTCGAAGTTATTACAAGGCAAGTGATGGTCATGACACACTCATCACCTGTCTGAGAGAGACGACAATAAACAAACCATCCAGCCCCATGCATCCAAACATTGTCATACCTTACAAGGTTTGCAATGATCAACAGACCATTTTCAAAGATAAAATCCAACAAAAGGCAGAAGGAAATTTGACAAGTCGATGGGAACTCTCATATCTTATCTCTCTTCCCGCTGAGGATGTTGTTTGTTAGTTTTGTGGTTTAAAGGTAATTAAAAATACATTTAGCTTCCTTATTGCTTTCCTTCAAAATCTCCACTTTTTCTTCTTACTGAGATAGTCCTGCTGAGTCAGTTTTATCTTCTTAAACAAACAATATCCACGTGCTTATAGCATTCAGGATAAAATTGTTAAAAGGATCTCAGTGTAGGGAAGCCAAGCCAAGTCGCTGCAGGACTGCCTTGGACTGACTTTATATTTTGTAACATTTAATTGGCTGCAACTCTTGGAGATGACAAAAGGCAACTGGCACTCACAGTGCACCTCATTTTTCTCAATTCAGGGAGGCAATTCATTACCAGAAGTGTGGATGTGGCTTCTCTGCTTGTATGCTTGTCAGTTACACCATGATTGAAACCACAAAACAAATACTATTATGTCCTTTCATAAGCTCCTAGGTTTAGCACATATCCATCAACTATCCCACTCCAAAGCTTTATCTGAAGTTGAATGGGCTGTACATTTTAGAAGATGAAGTGGGCAAAAAGAATACTGCAGAGATCATTTTGCTTATCTCATCTGCTAATACCTGTTTTTAGTTTACTGTCTAAAATCTATGTAGAAATAATCACCTATAGCCTCTCTGCATGAGCATAGTTAATGCATATTTTAAAGCAATTTTGCATACTCATAGGATATACTAGAAGTTTGGAAATTTCAAAATGTAAACAACAAAACAATTTACTCATAAAGCTATTACTAATTATAATCACTAAACACTTGCTGTGTCTTCTTGTCCTTTTTTAGATTTATTAATGTAGTTGATTCATGTATTATAAACCACACATCATTTAATGTTTGGTGTATTATTTTACAATATGATCTTATAGCTTTAAGAATCTCAAATTTCAAAATTTACTTTAAGTATTTTAATTGATGGCTGATTTTTCTCATCTTAATAGGCTTCTAGGTAAGTTTGTTTTAATTGATCATAATATTTAATATTGGGATTATTTTCAGCATTGAATTTTTGTTTATATACAAATATGTGTGTGGGGCAATTCATAGGGGGAAATGCTAGATTAAAGATTAAATTCATTTTTTTATAATATATGATAATAAAGTTTAAAAAGAGCGTATGAAGAAAAATCAGGCTCTTAGGTAAGTCACCTATTATGAAATGTCAAAACTTCAGATAAATTCCCTCCCCATTTATACTCTCATTCATTTTTATACCCGGGTACTTAATGTAATAGTACTATACAAGTTTCCAGAGCATCATAAGTTAATCTATGATATTGTGATAACCATAAAATCTCATTATTAGCACTTGTAAGTCTCGTGAAATTGTTCCCTTTAGTGCATTCTAGCTTTCATATACTGCCTAAACTTCTGCTTTTTTTTGCATACCTTACCCTCTCTCACTTCCAGGAAATTCACGAAAAGGAATGGGATTTTGCCTGATGTATTGTTCTCAGCTGTTTTCTGAATTTGATCATGAAATACCAATTAACCTGATGGTCAGTGGGATGGTGGCACTGCACCTGTGCCCATGGGCTCCTGTTCTCTCAAGGACAAACCTGTTGGGAGTCTGACAGAGCTGGCTTCACAATCAGGAGTTCCCCCTACACCTGAGGAGACAGCAGAAGAAACATTAAAGCAGAAGGGAAAGAAAAACAAACAGAACAGAAAATGTGTTCAGTTTTTAATAGATTATCCTTTCAGTTTCTCACTCTAAATTTATAGAATTTGTTCTCATTTGTCCCTCTTTTGCCTTACCTGTGTAAAAAAAAAAATCTATTTGTTTATTTATTTATTTGTTCATTTATTTAATATATATTGGTTTTACCTGCCTATGTGTCACCAGTTATGTCTGGTGCCATAGGAATTCAGAAAAAGGAGTTGGATGCCCTGGAATTAGAGTTACAGATATTTTTGAGCTGCAGTGTGGTTGCTGGGAGTTGAATGTGTGTCCTCTGGAAAACCAGTCAGTGCTTTTAGTCATAGAACTATCTCTTCTGCCCTACAATAGATTCTTAAGTGGTTATATTAAGCAGTATTTAAATTAACACTTTTCTCTTTATCCATTTTTTTTGCTAATTACTTATTACTTGCTGTTTATTTTATACAATGGAAATAAAGTTATACCAAAAGCACTTTTCTATTTTTTATATCAAAAAAAAAAAAGATTGCAACATTGTGGCAGCAACCGGCAGCACTAATATATTTGGCCCAGGAATTGCCAAATAGCATTGTGGTCATTCACAGTATTTTATAGGGTTGAGAGATGTCCCAGTAGTTGAGATCTCTTGCTCTTCTTGCAGAGGTGCATGCTTTGGTACCCAGCACCTGCATGTAGCTGACAATCAATCCTAACTTCCGTTTCAGGGAATCCAAACCCTCCTTCTGGCCTCCACAAGCACGGGACACATACATAGTACACATATATGCGTGCACGCCAATCACAGTACAATGCATTCACATCCAATAAAAATAATAGCCACATCTTTTTCCTTTCTTTCTTTCTTTTTTTGGGAAGCCAGAGTCTTGAAGATAAGGAGTCTAGCAGTTGGATGTTGAAGTAGAAAATGACTAATTGATCCAAATGACCAAATAACCAAAGCTGATTCTCTGAGAAGTACATGAGAAAGAACATTCACTGGCCATCTGGCATTTGGAACATATTTGAAAAGTGAAAATTTTTAATGAATGGATTTCTCATGAGCTGACATAAAAAAATAATAATTTTCCCTCTCTTATTCAACACAACTTGCTTCTATTTTTATTTTTTGCCTTTAAATTAATTATTATTATTTATTGCAATTTACACACTTTGTATCCCAGCTGTGGCCCCCTCCCTCTTCTCCTCCCAAACCCACCCTACCTCCCTCTTCTCTCCCTATGCCCCTCCCCTAGTTCACTAATAAGGGAGGTCCTCCTTCCCTTCTGTTTGACCCTAGCCTATCAAGTCTCATCAGGACTGACTGCATTATCTTCCTCTGTGGCCTGGTAAGGCTGCTTCCCACTCAGGAGGAGGTGATCAAAGAGCTAACCACTGAGTTCATGCCAAAGAAATTATTATATAATTTTATTATAAATAATTATATTATAAACAATTATTATTATAATAACTATAATTATTATATAGTTTTTATTATTTTTAGTTATGTGTAGGTGTGTGTCTGGATGTGTGAATGCCACATGTATATGAGTGCCTGTGGATGCCAGGAAAGGATGTCAAATCCTTTAAAGTTAGTTACAGGCAGGTATGGGTACCTGACATGGTGTTGGGTCATCTGGAAAAGCAATATGCCTTTAATCTCTAAGCCATCTCTCTAGCCCTAAACAAGTAATTTCTTGATCAGACTGTGGAACATATGATGAAAAGCTGACTATGTGTGACAGATGGCAATGACCAGCTTAATAGTATGCCTCAGACCCAGGTGAGGTGGCACACTCCTATAATCCCAGCACTTGTGTGACAGAGGCAGGTGGATCTCTGTGAGTTTGAGGCCTGCTTGGTCTACAAAGTGAGTATAAGTTATCCAAGGCTACACAAAGAGACCATGGTTGGGGGAGGGGGGAAGGTTAATCCCAGAAGAATCTCCAAAACACTTTCCAAAATCAAAGGTGCCACTCCCACCCCAAATGGAGCGGTGACCGGGGTGACCGGTGGTCTAATCTACTGCAGCGGTCAGGACTGCACCGATGTCTCTGAATTATGCTGAGAAAATAGATAAGATGTACCCGAAACTGTAATGCCTGCAACCATTATAGGTAAAAAAAGAGGCAGTTTTCTCCATGACAACATCCAACCCCATATCACACAGCCCGTGTTTTGAAATTTATATGAATCAGACTGAGAAGTATTTCCTCATTCATCATATTCACCAACTTACTGCTACTTCTTTAAGCATCTTGACAGGAATTTTTATGGGGAATGAGGGTAGAAAAACACTTTTACAACTTTGCAGATATAAAATCCTTTTCAAGTGTCCATCATGTCCCGAAGCACAGTCATACTGTAGGAGCAAACAAACTCACATCTTGTTGGTAAAAATATATTGATGGTAAGGGTTCTTGATTAGTAAAGATATGTTTGAGCCTAGTTATGATGATTTGAAATTCATAATCTAAGCTTTCAATCACTTTTCCTCCAACCTAATGAAATGATAGAAACTCTGTCTAGAAAGACCTGGTGTGCTATTGAATGAATTTATAAATTCTGTGTGCAAGATACTATGCCAAAATATGAGCTGGCATGGGCTACATCTGAGAAGGGGTTCTAGGTTATATCCATGAATAGTCCATGGTTGGACTCAGAAAAGAACCCTGTGCCCAGATATTTTGGTTCTGTTGATATCCTTGTGGAGCTCCTGTCTTCTCCAGGTCTTTCTATCTCCCCTTTCTTTCATATGATTCTCTGCACTCTGCCCAAAATTTGGCAATGAGTCTCAGCATCTGCTTTGATATACTGCTGGGTAGAGTCTTTCAGAGGCTCTGTGTGGTATGTTCCTGTCCTGTTCCCTGTTTTCTCCTTCTTCCAATGTCCATCCCATTTGTCTTTCTGAGTGAGGATTTATCATTTTACCCAGAGTCCTCCAGGGCAAGGTCTTTGACCACCCCATACTGAGGGGGGAGCAGCTTTCCCAGGCCACAGAAGAGGACAATGCAGCCAGTCCTGATGAGACCTGATAAGCTAGGGTCAGATGGAAGGGGAGGAAGACCTCCCCTATCAGTGGACTTGGAGAGGGGCATGGAAGGAGATGAGGGAGGGAGGAAAGGTAAGATGAGGAGGGAATGAAGGAGGGGGCTCCAGCTGGGATACAAAGTGAATAAACTGTAATTAATATAAAAATAAATATTTAATATAAAAATGTGTAACTGGAAGTGGAAAGGATAGATCAGAGGTCATTATAGAAATTACTATAAAATTGTGTTTTCTAGTGACATAGAGGATACTCAACAGTCAGAATCACTTCTTTCTTTCAGAAGGATGTTAAAATGAGTCCTTTTCCCTGGTAGAGGTTGCTGTGAGTAATGGAAAACACCCCAGAATAAGCATCAAGCTGCCGGGTAAACCATGAAGAGCCATGTTCATCTAAAAGTAACCTACCTGTAAACCAAGGAGACAAAGGTAAAAATCTTGCTCTACTGTCACAAGTGGAATCATGACCAGACAGCAGGTCTCAGGGCCTGTGAGTTGGGGATAGAAAAACAGTGAATCTGGCTTTAAGAAAAGGCGGTGATAATAGCAAGGCCCTGGTGCATGATTTAGAGCAGGACAAGAAGATAAAGAACTATTATCATTGACAACTGAAATCAGCAGTCATCGCCTTGGGAATAAATAAGAAAGAAAAGACAGAGAAAGAGGAATGATGTCATCGGGCTGGCAGCCCAGTATGTCTTCCACTCCCCCGCAAGCCTGGCTCTGATTCCTGTCAGCTGTACCACCCACTTCTCAGCAATGTAACCTAGATTTGCACCCACGTCGGCACCCCTTCCTCCCACGTGGAAATGCATCTTTTGATAAGTCATGCTGTCCATGTGTTTGGTACTGGAAGGGTTATTTCCTGTGCAGAGTGGGTGTAGGAATGGTTGCAGTGGCTCTCCCATTAGGATATACAGATGATAGATGTGGATAGTCACCCTATTTCTAATCTACCTGTGAAACATTTTAGAGGGGAATACGCACACAGGTGCGCACACCAGCTCACACTCACCAGAAGGACAGAAATCCTGCAGAAGAACTTGGCTGTCAGACATGTAATTAGGTAGGAGGATGATTAGCAGGCTCAGTGCTGTAGGTGGGTTTATTTTAATAGTGTTTGGGACATCACTGGGTAGAACGGCAGATGATTAGCATGGCTTTACAGAAATCTACAGAGCAAACTGACATGAATTCAAGTAGAAACAGGAGATATTCCTTAAAAACCTTTACGGAGAAAGGCAACAGGACAAGAGGATTTCTCGTTGCTCTGGGGACTGGATTGCAGCCCCAGCATCAGCCTTTTCAAGTCACTGTGCAAATAAACATTGTCAGGTAATGCTTTCTGCTTGAAAGCAACAGCAATCAACTGGCTAATTAAATTGTAGGGAAACTCCCTTTGCAAAGGATATCTAGTGTTCACAGAAACAACACAAATGGAATCTCATCTTAAAAACCATGAGCGGCAAAAACTGGAGTTTAGAGGGCTGGAAGACAGTTATGTCCTTGGAAGTTGATTAATTGTCTTGCTGGCACTGTTCCAAGCTCCAGCAGCTTGTTACATTTTTATGTTTACAATCTTTTTTGACCAACCAAATATGTCCTTTTGGTTCTAGGTTTACCCTGTGGGTCTGCAGAGTAGAAGGAAATGTTATTGGCCCATTCATTGACTTGTTGGCCTTCCACTGTGAAGAGCAGGGAGCTTTTTTGTTTTGTTTACTTTAGTTTTTGTTTGTTTGTTTGTTTGTTTGTTGTTGTTTTAAGATAATGTCTCTGTAATTAGAACTGGCTGTGCCAGGACTCACTGTGTAGACCACGCCAGCTTCAAACTCAAAGAGATCCTCATGACACAGCATCTGGGGTGCTGTGATTAAAGGTGTGGGCTACCACACCTGCCAGAAGGCTCTTGTTAAGTTATCTCGTCTAATACCTTGTCTTCTAAGAAGATATTTAGATATTGGCTCACAAGAATGGATTTTGAGTTGTTCCAGTGTGAATGCATACCTTTCCACAGACACATACATAGACTCACACAAACATACACACACATACACACACATGCACACACACAGATAGACATGCACACACACAGGCCCCGCCCCCATATTTCTATTGGGTAAATGTTTTAAGGTTGTTATAATCCACTTACCCACACAGCTAAGTTTTGAATGGTAGTATTATGAGATGCTAAGGTTTTAGGCCAAGCAATGAAATGGCGCTTCTTTTTTTTTCTTCAGGATGTGTTTAGGGGTACAGTGAAGCCTAAGGGAAGGCTGTGAGTGAATTGGAAGATCACGGGCAGCTATCTGCCCCATGTCCTCAGTTCTTTCTGTGTCTGGGCACATAACTAGAACTGGGTTTGAGGCATGGGTGTGGAAGTAGAGGCGCTAGTGTGCAAAACAACTGTAATCTCTTACCTTGAGTCAGTGACACCCCATTAACTCCAAGGCCCAGCTACACTATATACATATCACCAGCCTGTCCTGCTTGGTGCTTTGGAGAGGCAACATTAGATATTATGTTCTCCATATTAGAATGTGTCTGCAGCATTCATTTTGATCCTTTCTTTAAAATTTTTAGTTAAGACCCCCAAACACAAGATAGAATTTCTTGTTGTAAGTATTTTTTAACTGTACAGTTTGGTGATATCAAGCTTATTCATACTTTCTGAGACAAAACACCAAGAAGATTTCTCGTTTATATCTCAAACTCATATGCCTCAAGCAACAGCCCATTCACTTCCTTCTACACACTCTGAAAGCTACCATTCTCTTCTGTGTTTCTGTGGATTTGACTGCTGTGGCTAGCTCCCCTATCTTGATTCATACAGTTAGTCTTTTCTTTGCTGCCTCATTACTCTTAGCACAGAGTCCATAAAACCCATCCTTACTAAGGCATGCCATGCTTTCTTTCCTGTAGCGGGTATCATAGATGATTCCTTACTCACATTTTTGTTTTACAGTATGGAGACATGGAAGTGCTTTGAATTCAATAGCGATCATACTGAAGTTTGAAAATTTGAATACTTTCCTGTGGTGGAGAACCTGGAAGTTTTGCTCTTGTGCAAGCTCCAGGCATGCACAAGCTTGCTGAGCATATCTAAGGTCTGCAGGGCTGAGCTGTAGTGTTCGGGAGCTTAGGTGAATTAAGTATGTTTGCAATTTATGGCGTTTTCAACTTATGATGGGCTTTTGGGGACATAACCTCATTTTAAATTGAAGAGTATCTGTAGATGTGCATGCAAATGTGTCTGTATAGTCACATTTTCTTTATCCATTCATCCATCAGTGGCTATTTGGGTTAATTCAACAGTTAGACTATCTTGGATACTGCCACTGTGAATATGGGTATGTAAATGAGTTTGAGAACTGGCTTTCACTTTTCTTGGGTATTCACCCAAAAGCAGGATTGCTAGGTTACACTGTAATTCTAGTTTAAAAATATTTTTTGAGGAACTTCTGTGCTATTTTCCACCATATCTATATGTACATATATGTATGAAATATTGGAGAATATATATGTCCATTTTATACATCATATATATGCATTCATACGATCTTGTTCACATCCTATGATTGCTTCCTGTCTTCCCATTCTTTCCAACTTCATGTTCATCTTTTAAACAAAATCTGCTTCACCTAAAAGTCACAAGTCACAGAAGAATTAACGGATATGTGTTAAAGGGGAGATGGTGCGGTCTAAGAATGGACGTGCTGCATAACTTTTGAGAGTTGCAAATGTTTCCAAACCTAGGCTGAGAAGGAGAGGACAGAGAAAACACATGAGGGATTTGAGGGAAGTGACCAAGAAGCTTCTTAACTTTGGGAATAACAAGGAACTAAGAGATGAACTCGAGTTCATGTAGTCTAAACGCCCAACCACGAAGAGAGTAAGCCACCACAGCTCAGTGTATATGAAACTATTATAAAGTCCCCATTACTTTGTAAGATAATTAGAACCTAAAATAATAAGATAGAGTAGACAAAATATAGCATTATTTTTTTTCTAGCAAATTCCTCATGTGAGATTGGGGCTATGTGTAGAATTAGGAAATGAAATGTTCTGAAATGTTTTTCAAACCAGACTGATACAACCCACCCTCTGCTTCCAAACATCGTAACAACTATACCATTTTATGAGCTGAGAGGTTGGAGGATCTGGGCTAAACAATCTGCCAAATTTTACCAAAAATAAACCCACACCTGACCGGAACACTTGGCTTTTTCCCACTTTTCAATGTTTAATAATGTCCACAGTGATATCTTTGAAAAGTCTGCTTGTTGGTCTTGTACATTATCTAAAACTAGTCAAAAATCAGTTTGCAACTCAGAACCGACCGCTTGACAATGGGGACTGACGGTTCCCTGGATTCCTGTGTGACCTTCACAGGCCACACCAGTTTCTCTTACACAGCCCTGGTTGCTACAGCACAGAGGTGGTTGGCTGTCAATCTTGGGGGATAATTATAAAAATAGCTTTCTCCAAGGTCTCAGCACATCTCTTTCAATGAAGTTGATCTTTCAATCCCTTACAGTTGCTGTCAGTATAGATCCAAACCAGTGACCTCAGATGAAAGGTTGTTGCGTTGACTGGTAGCAGCAATATCCTTGAATTACAGAAAAGCACTTGTGGTCTTCTTCTTCTTACAGCCCCACACATGCGTGAACACACACACACAGAGTGGTGCTTCTCCCAATTTGCTCTTCATTGAGTTACATCAACTGTGGAAATAAAATATGTCACATGATCAAATGTTGCTAGATAAAAATGAATTTGCCACCTGCTGCCTCCACCCACCCATCTGGAAGATAAAAGGAATTGAATTTACTGGGTGGTGGAGAACGTCCATGATACATATTTTTTTTTTCTTTTAAGCAACTGCATATGGCAGAGACAGAACCACAGCTGCAGTAGGTAGCTGCAAGTCCACCACTGTCATTAATAAAAGCTTCCATATGAATAAAACACTCTGTTTAATAATAGAAACTTAATATTTACTGGAAAACTTGTGTTTTTTATAAAAATTGATGATGTATTCAACCTCATGCTGCTGGCCTGAAAAGCTGGCTAATTACCCATTTTGAAGAGTATGAAACACTGAATAAAAATGTTTAGTGTATCATTTAGGTCACACTCTTCCTCTCTTTCTTCTTCTACATTTTTCTCTACTCAGATATTTTCCTCAATAATCTTGACAGAAATAAAGACAGAAGTTAATTGTCCTTTCCCTCTGAAGTTATTAGCAGTGCTTCTGTTTTTCACTAGATTGGATGTGATATGTGGCAATAGCATCTCATAATTTTAAGGTAAATGAGTAATTCATAATTTTAGGAATATAAGAATAGACTGCATAAGTTTTACCCTTAGCTTCTTTCATTCATCCTATACCTTGCTAATGAGCACAGCATATACCAGGTATTGTAATAGATGGAATTCATACATTGATTACAAATTCATATAACCCCCACCTTCATGGTGCTTACTAGCAAATAAGGATGATGCAAAAAGTATTTGTATATCTGTAAACTTTTTCTCTTCCTAAGAACTGAGATACACTAAATGATTTAGATCAAAAGAAATAATCCACTTTCATTTTATTGGCCTCGGCCATTACACTTCTTAAAGCATCTATTAAAAGTAACCAAATTAGATATCTAATGGCAAGGACTGTCATTGGGTGAGGGTAGGGAAATGGCATCTTATTACAATTTTCAAATAATAGTGTTATGATTTTATTGAAGTAGTTTTTATAACTACAAACTATGAACTCCACAAGGGTTGAGCCATCTATATTTATACAGACATTGTTACTCAGGGAGGTTTTGTAAACACTATGAAGTAATTTGAATGAACATGGAGATGAATGACTAAACAAACAGCTACATCTTAAGGCTCCATATATGCCACGTGAATGGATCTGTAACCTTTGCTTTTCAGCTGCAAAGGCTTTGAACTATGATGCCGATTGTAAGACTGCAAGAGTGAATTGTGGTATGTGTTTTATAGAGAAGAAAGACATCATAATTTCTCAGCTTCCTAGTTAATATTCTGCTGTGGCCGAAGATGTTGCATAGCTATCTATTGGAAACATGGGAAGCAGCCATCCATATTTGTGTAAAGCAAAACTAAAGATGATTCATTAGAAAAGGCTGTTTATAGTCAGAGAAATCACATGAAGTTTTATTGTATTTGAAGTGTTTAAGTCAAGAGCAGTGGCTCTCAATCTTCCTAATGCTGTGATCCTTTAATATACCAACTCATGTTATGGCGACCCCCAACAATAAAATTATTCCCTGTAATTTTTCTACCCTCATGAATAGTAATGTACATATCTGATATGCAGGATATCCTATATGCAGCTCCCAAAGGGGTTGAGACCCACAGGTTGAAAACCACAGGCCTAGAGTCTATGCGATGTGGGAGAGACCTGCTGATCAGTATTGCAGGTAATTTAGTTTCAGAGGAAGTCTTAGACTGTGGCATTCAGTTCATGTCTGTAAGAGAACCCAGGTGGGAGTGGCCTGCTGACAGTTATCACAGGTGGTTTAGCTGTAGAGGAAGTCTTGGACAATGACATTCAGTTCCATATCTAAAAGAAAGCTTAGCAGCCAGATCATGTAGGGTCTAAACTATTAGGAAGCATTGCCTGCAGATACCAAAAAGGTTTTGTAGCACATTTTAGGTTACATGCAAATATAGTCTGGTATTGAATGTTACAGCTGGAGTGAATTGGTTGGAAGAAAAGAGGTGCTGACACCAAATTAGGAGAACTAGGTTTGAAGGGATGTGTCAGCTCCTAAACAGATGAGATTAAAATCAAATCGTAACTGAAATGGCATGAGTCACAGTTGTCAAATGCGCCGAGAGGTCTTCAGTCTTATGTGTTATTTGAAGATTGGTGTACTTGAAGCATTATATTAAAGCAAAGGTCTTGGTGGGGTTTTGGAGGTTACTTTTAATCTTTTAATACACACATTTTTAATATGGTCAGCATATTCAATACAGATTCCATCCAAAGCATCAGATAACGTCTACTGTGGTGAAATAAGAGATTACTGTTCATTCTAAACACACTGTAAACTTTGTGCTAGCTTGTTTCTCTTTCTCTTCAAAATGTCTTTTTCTTTAAATTTATAATGGGCCATGGGTTAATAGCACAATTAACCAGGTGCACTGTGAAAACAGCTTCCTACTCCCTTCAGACTAATCATCAGCTTGATTAATTAACTTAATCAAATATTCTAGTGTGACAGTTCATAATAATTAGCTAATAATATTCTACTTTGTTGCACCTTTGGGACTTAGATGTTATCTGTGTATAAAGTTACAAAGTTTCCGTATTGCCTGCCCATTCTTGAAGGCCTCAGGGCAGGGTATCAGTTACAGGTCAAATCTGTAATGTTTTCTACAGGCTCACATTTCTAAATACATGGTCTGTAGCTGCTGGTGATGTGTGGGAAGTTGTGGAAACTTTGAGATATATAAGTAACTGTAAGAGGTAGGTTCTCCAGCCTAGAACTCATTGGCACAGGAGACAACTTCCTGAACAGAACACCAACAGCACAGGCTCTAAGAGCAACAATCAATAAATGGGACCTCATGAAACTGAAAAGCTTCTGTAAAGCAAAGGACACTGTCAGCAAAACAAAACACCTGCCTACAGATTGGGAAAGATTCTTCACTAACCCTTTATCTGACAGAGGACTAATATCGAGTATATACAAAGAACTAAAGAAGCTGAAAAGCAGCAAACCAAGTAATCCAATTAAAAAATGGGGAACAGAGCTAAACAGAGAATTCTCGACAGAGGAATATCGAATGGCAGAGAAACACTTAAAGAAATGCTCATCCTCATTAGCCATCAGGGAAATGCAAATCAAAACGACCCTGAGATATCACCTTACACCCATCAGAATGGCCAAGATGAAAAACTCAAGGGACAACACATGCTGGAGAGGTTATGGAGAAAGGGGAACCCTCCTCCACTGCTGGTGGGAATGTAAACTGGTACAACCACTCTGGAAATCTATCTGGCGCTTTCTAAGACAATTAGGAATAGTGCTTCCTCAAGACCCAGCTATACCACTGCTAGGTATATACCAAAGTTTGCTCAAGTACACAAAAGGGATATTTGCTCAACCATGTTTATAGCAGCTTTATTTGTAATAGCCAGAACCTGGAAACAACCCAGATGTCCATCAACGGAGGAATGGGTACAGAAATTGTGGTATTTTTACACAATGGAATACTACTCAGCAATCAAAAAGGAGGAAATCATGAAATTTGCAGGCAAATGGTGGGATCTAGAAAAGATCATCCTGAGTGAAATATCCCAGAAGGAGAAAGACAAACACGGTATATACTCACTTATATAGACTTATAAGATATGATAAACATAATGAAATCTATACACCTAAAAAAGATAATCAAGAGAGCGGACATGGGGTAAGATTATCAATTCTCATTTAGAAAGACAGATGGGATGCGCATTGAACATATGACAGGAGTCTACTGAGCACATTTGAAAGACTCTAACTAGCAGTGTTTTCAAAGCAAAGACTCATGACCAAACCTTTGGCAGAGTACAGGGAATCATAAGAAAGAAGGGGAGTTAGTCTGATGAGGAAAGGATAGGAGCTCCACAAGGACCAAATATATCTGGGCACAGGGTCTTTTCTGAGACTGACATGCAACCAAGGACCATGTATGAATATAACCTAGAACCTCTGCTCAGATGTAGCCTGTGGTAGCTCAGTAACCAATTGGTTTCCCATAGTGAGGGGAACAAGGACTATTTCTAACAGGAACTTAATGACTGGCTCTTTGGCCTCCCCACCCCCCAAGGGAGGAGCAGTCCTGTTAGGCCACAGAGGAGAGCTTTGCAGCCAGTCCTGAAGATACCTGATAAAACAGGATCAGATGAATGGGGAGGAGGTCCCCCCTATCAGTGGACTTGGCAAGGGGCATGGTGGAGATGAGGGAGGGAGGGCCTGGGAGGGAATGAGGGATCAGGACATGGCTGGGATACAGAGTTAATAAAATGTATCTGATAAGAAAAAAAAAAAAAAGAGAGAGATAGGTTCTCTCTGGAAGTGGACTTTTCAAAGGTTCTCTGTGAAGGTGGACCTGGAATCTGGTTTCAGCCTAAATTCTCTGCTTCTTGGTCTAGCTACCACAGTGTGAAAAGCTAGACATGGAAAACCTCCTTTAGAGATGTTGGTCAGGGGAGTTGAAAAATAGTGTCAAAATAATACAACCTATTGCCATTACCTTTGCTTACCTCTAAGAACGTGAATATAAGACCTTATTATTGATACCCTTCAGGCACAGGACTTAGAGAAATAGAGCTGGAATGGACTTGGAAGTCTCCTTCCTTAAGGCCAGCTCTCGAAGTATCCAAAAATGCTACACAAAATGCCAAAAGAAAAGCAATAAATTTTCCTGCTCATCAGCAAAGTCTCCAAACCACAACAATAAGCAGCACTATAAAATACCCTAAAGAGGGTCACTTGTATCTTAGAGGTAACTTTCCTAAACAACTATATTTTCTATCTGCATACAAAATATTTATCCATGGTCCTACAAATTTGTGTAGCTTTCACCCCTCATCAAAAATACTTCTTTGTACAGCAGATAGGAACCACTTCATAAACTGGTCAAACTATAGAGAACAATGAAATATGGTATCAATTGCCAATCAATGAGTCTACAACACAACCCTTACACCTAAGGCTCAGGAGACATTGCAAAAGAGGGCACAGAAAGTTTATAAGAACTTGAGTATCAGGGTATCTCCTGTGAGAGTGTATCTTCTATTTATGATACTCATGAAATCTTAAAACTATGATCACCTGAGCAAGACCTGTACAAGGACAATACTAATAAACATGCCATTGTAGCTGGGGAAATCTCATAAGGCTCTACCTCTAGATTAAGAGCTTCAAGCAATCAACAGCTACCTTGAGAGTTATAGTCCATCTTCCCCAGGAAGAACTACCATGGGAGGTGTCCCAATCCCAACTGCTCAGCCATAAACATACACATATATGAGCAACATTAGAGGACTCAGCAAACTGTAGTTACATATGCAAATGTGCATATTTGTGTGTATAGCAATATGAATTAAATAAAACATGGTCATGAATTTAAGGGGAAATGGCGGGGGCCAAGAGGAATTGGAAAGTAGAGAAGGGTGAAGAAAGGGGATGGAAATGCTGTAAATACAGTATTCATGCTTAAAATTCTCAGAAAACCCTATTAAAAAGCCATGATTGCAAGGTCCACTTGCTCCCCACAAGCCACTGTGCCTTTCCCTCCATGATGGACTGTGTCCACGGAAACTTTGAGCCAAAGTAAACCTGCCCTTCTTTAACTTGTCTATACTGAGTAATATGGTCACAGCAGTGAGAAGTAACTAAAGTGCCACCCACAAAAGTAACTAAAGTGTGTGGGATAAGAGATGTTCTGATGAGAGAGAGTTTGGGAAGAAAATGTGATCAAACATAGCCTAAACGTATGAATCCTAGAATCAGGAATACACGTGTGGTTCTAGGGTACAGAGTAGTCATGGCTTTGTGACATTGAATTAGTGTTCTGGACTTTGCTCTCTGAAGTAATTTATTAAATTCCTGTTGCTGTATAAAAAACATTCTGTTTTCAGTTCTATGGTCCATAAAGAAACACAAAATCCCATACAACAACAAATTGTTCTGGTGGCTGCCATTTGACATGGACTCAGGGTGCCATGGATGGAGCTGGTGATCTGTTCTCCCACCACGAACCAAGAATAGATGTTTGTCATTTCAAAACTGCTGGCCAGTTAGAAACAGAGAAAAGGCTCTGGCAGCTCTACTGAGCATTCTCAATATTCTGCCCTAGTTTCTCGCTGATTGGGGTGACCACAGGGTGTTACTTGACTTTCTAGGACGTCACTTGAAAAAGTTTTGCCTTCCCTAATGCCTCTAAGGCCCAATTTTACAACTCATTGCTAGCAATCACATTTTAATTACACGGGCCTTTGTTTTGTTTTCTCGTTTTTAATAAGACTCTGCTAAGGAAATCAGCCCTCACAAGGACTAATCAGGTTGTCAGATCAATTAGGGTAGTTGACAGCAGGTTTTATCACATTCTTTAATCAGGAAGGTAGCCATTTTATTAGAGAAAAACAACCCCCAGATGATTTTGAGCCACAGAAATGGAAAAAGGTTCAATATATGTAAATAGTGAGGGCAAGAAAGATACCCTGAAATGTAAGAGTTCTTCCCAGTGGGAGGACATGGGTGGAAGCCCAACAAAGGCCTTCAGGGTGGGATTCATGGGAGGGCAGTGCTGCGGGCCCCAGAAGAGTGTTTGTCAGAAGTGATTGTTTTAGTTATAGATATCTGCTCCATATTTCATCAAGTTCAGTAGATAATGGAGTCCAGATGTCATTATTTTCCCAACAATGTTTTGATTTGCTGCAGTAGGTTGCCCATTGGTTATTACAGTATTAGGAAAATCAGTGTCACTGGGAAAGCTGAGCATCCAAATATCAAGTTTGGCTTAGGGCTGAGCTGTGCTGTATTTGCTTTCATGGACACACATCACCTATGACGATTGTTATCAGGGACAGTGGCCAGATTGTCCATTTAGAGCTACTAAATATCATGAGGCAAGGAGATGAGGCTTGCCAATGTCTAGGCTGTCTGGGGAATGAGAGAACAGCATGGCTCTGCTTTCCTTCCCAGAATACATCTTCCCCGTGCTTATCTAAAGCCATGGAAGTGCATAGCTAATTTTTGATTATATAGTGCAAAGTTATACCAATCTTCAAAGAGAAATTACCTCTCCATGGAGAAAAACTATTGTAATGATCTTCATGGTTTGAATAAAATAAACTGGTCTCTCTCATCTATTGTGGCACTTAAGCCTCCTTTACAACAGCACATTACAATTGAAAATTATTTCAGATGGTTGAGATGCTTTCACATTCATAGTTGATTACACATTCACATTCATCTTTAACATGAGCTCTGCCTTTCTTTTTCAGTAGTGTATACTGTGTATAGGAAGGACTTGGACATTGATTCCGCTACCCCCAAACAGCTTACAATCTATTTTAAAAGTAAGGGATCTTCTGATTCTTTGTATTGTTGATTATATTCTTCTTTTTTGATATATTTTCTCAGGATATGCAAATAACATATTCAGTCTAGCGAAGAATAGGTTATTTATATTTGAGATGGATGATAAAGTGATATTTGACTTGGTCATAGAATTAAAAACCTGAAAGACCAACAAGACAAATATTACATGTTTCATGTTATGTAATATAGACAAGGGCAATTAATTTCCTAAGAGTAATGCTAGACTGAGGACTTTAGTTCAGAGGCTATTTATTGCCATCTACCATTTCCAGATACTCAGGCATCCATGGAATAAACATGACACTCTTGTTTTATTTTTTCTCTTACATTGCTCATGATCTTGACATTTTGCCCTTTTATTTTTAACACTGTTTTCACAATAATTATTAAATAATTTAAGATGTTAAATAATTTAAAAGATTCTACCTACTTAATGAACAGTTAGCAGCCTCAAATATCTTCTTGTTTTTGGTTGGACCTTGGTCAATTAGATCTAATTCATGAAACTATGAAGGTGAGGGACAATAGGTATGACCCCTTTCGTGAGTGACTAATAACTTTCCTTCCTTTCCACCACTGAATATCATACATGCTACCTCAAATCAGCTTCTGAAGAACTGAAAACTAGTAGGTGTTCTCTGTGCTTCCTTTGAAATATCTACAGGTCATTCTCTGTTGTACTTAACCCTGTGACTTCATGAGAGGTAGGGTTATGAAAGGACAATCCCATAACTGTTTGATAAACCATAGAACTTAAGAGATGGGGACAGGCCATAACAAAGACAGATGAAAGAGCAGGAACCTATCCAGGCTGGTTTGCAGCTTTTGGTATTTTATGTTTAGCCAACCCATCATTAAACAGAATATATCTGTCTGTATGCAAGCTCATGAGCAATGGGGTATATCATGAAACTGTGCATCACACAGGAAACTGCATTTGTAATGAAAACTATAGTCATGTAAACAGAATTCAGCTTTAAAAAGCAAACCTCTGAACTGGTCAACACTTGATTTTCTTTCTGTTTTGGATTCTATAGCTTTCAAGGAAATATTTTGTGAGCAGATTAGTTTTCAAAAAAAATTGTTAGTTTTTGAAAGCCTACTATGTTCTGAGCATATTACATTTGTTTCTTCGCTGATAGGTATATTTACTCTCATGATCGAGAGCCAAAATAATAACATTTTTCATTTTCTAATAACCCTATAATGTTTCTAAGACTGCTGAATGACAAGTAGATTTTGCCATCTTGATTTCTCTTTTTTAGCATGTCATACAAAAAATATAGTGCTATAAATTATTGATAAGTTAAAATAGTGATGTTTTTTCAAAATAACATGAATCAAGTCTTTGATTTTATTTTCCTTCAAATTTATCAGCAATTTCACATTTTTAGCAAGTCATTTTTTTATTTAACAATTTAACAATTCATTTAACAATTGATTGTTAAAATTAATGAAGTAGCATAACTGTGATCTGTTGTTAATTCTGTATTACATTAATTAGCATTAATGTCATTTTATATGACTGACTGTGTTTAGTGGTATCCATGTAGCATTGGGAAGTATTAGCAAGAACACTTGTAGCCTATGTCAACACTAATACCCAGAAGACATTGTGTAACACCTATGAAATCAGTCGCATTTTCAAAGTTCCCCTCACCTTCTGAATGTTCTGTTTCATACCTCGTATTGTTCTGGACTATACATTAATAAATGCCGGATTTTGAGTCTAGCAACTTTGGTTCTTCCTTCACTGAGCTATTTTTAATTCCTAATAAATCTGAACTGCATTCTGTATGTTTGACAAATATTTTTACTTTGAGCTCTTTTAACTTTATGGTTGTGAGTTCAGGGCTCTAGAAAGGTCTTGTATCTGCTACACAGCCCTGCCACATGCCTGAAAGCTTGTGACTTCTAGTTCCTTCCTAATGACTGATACCTCCAAGGGAGGAATTCAAGATCTTTAATAACATCCATCCTTCTTTCATGACCAGCCAGGTAAGGTTGAGTTGCAATGAGCCCAACAGATCAATAGTAATCACAGGGCACTTTGAAAGGACAGCCTCCTCAATAATCTTGGGCAGCTGAGTTAGCAATGCCACTCAACCCAAAATACTGTGCGTGAGCGAGAGAGACAGACAGACAGGCAGACAGACAGAAAACAGACACACACAGAGGTATGAATATAAGAATTTTCTAAGGAAAAACAGTCTCTCGTGTCTTCCAGCATGCTATTGATGCACTGAGCATCCTTGCTGCTCTCTCTGACACTATCACTATCCCTCCACGTTGCTCTAGCATTTCTCAGGGATATCTGTTACTCAGATTTGTAAGAACAATAACAGTTCTAATGGAAGAAACCTGCAAGATGCCCCTCCTTTACCACTGATCTCATGGGCAAACTCAGTTTTAGATATCTGGGCATGAATCTTCTTTCTTCAGAGTAAATTTTCAGACATTTAATAATTGAGGACAAAAGGGGATGAAATCAGGTCACCCAGTCCCATTTGATCTTAGCTTGACTGGAGGAAATTGAAAAGTAACATTTCTTCCTTTGTCGAATGTTCTCTGTCCCCTCTACAACTTTATTACATTTTAGTGCAATAATTCTCATCTGACACAGAAAATTATAAAATATAAGCAACAAAATAGGATAGACACAGTTCTGACCACGTCTTTGTCTAAACAAATAGCTTATTATACCTATCCTCCTTTATAAAACTTGCTCCAGAAAGCTAAAGCAGCATAAACTTTATTCTTTTCAAAACACAAACATCTCAGCATACCACATGCTATGATTTCCTAAAACTTTGCTCTTGGTGATTACATGCAAATTTCTCATTGTCAATGTAATTTTTGTCCCAAGTGAGAATTATAGGCTGCAATAAAACTTAAAATCAAAGCTAAGAACTGTTAGGAAGGCATGTAGTTCTGAGGACTTTGGAAGCTAATGCAGAGGAGACTAAAATGAAATCAAGTTCACAGCTAGTCTAGACTACATGGAGAAACCCTGTCTCAAAAATAAGAAACAAATATAAATTCCTTTACCTTTTTTTCTTTCAAATATGTGTTCACATAATTGAACTAATTGAATTTTAATTTTACTTATTTTCTATTTTTATGTGTATGAGGTTTTTCCTGCATGTAGGTTTGTGCACTGCATGCGTGAATTGTCTGAAGCAGCTATATGATGGTGTCAGATACTCTGAGACTGGAATTACAGTTGGTTGTGAGCCGCCATGTATGTGCAGGAAAACAAGCTCTGGAAAAGCAGCCAGAACTTGAAATCCCTTGGAGAAGGGGTCTTGCTTTCTGTCCGGCTAGCTCAGTCCGTAGAGTGTGGGACTCTTAATCCAAGGGTCGTGGGTTTGTGCTCCACGCTGGGCACCATTTGTTGTTGGTAATTAATATTTTAAATGATTTATCTTTTAGTTAAACAGCAGTTATTCCTAAATAAGCTGTATACCCAAATCACCACACAGAGACTAGGATTTATTTAATTACCCTAGAGCATAATGCTGGGTAATGATTACTCCATCCTAAACCTCCAAGCCAGCATAGCTTCCTCCCTTTCGGATTTCCCACATTATACTTGCTTTTAGTCATATCTTAGGTCCGGTTCATCTCTCCTCATTATTCCAAGTCCTCTCCTGCCAATCTCTCCTCTCCCACTCCTCCCACTCCTCCCACTCACTTTCCCCTCCTCCCCTCCAGACCAGGATGTCCCACCCTATTATCTCCATTGCTCAGCATTGGCTGGTTGTTCTAGTGAAAATACAGAGAACAAATGGTAGCACGTTTACACAGACTTGAGATAGGTGATGCTTAGAATAAACATCACAATGTAATGTCTGGATTGAAACCAGATAGTGGGGTACAGAAATGAGCGTTTGAATGAACACGGGTAAATTGTACACATTCCACAAGAACATTATACCAGCAGTGGTCTTAACTGCTGAACCATCTAGCCCTCTGAACTGATTTTTAATTATTTAGCAAGATACTGTTTTGTTTTGTTTTGTTTTTTTCCATCAAGCATCACGATATAGTTGTTTTTATAGGAATAAGAGTCCTAACAAATAATTATCCCTGTCTTCTTTAAAAACCAAACCAAACCCCTCTCAAATGTCATTTTGTTTGGAATCCTTGTTCTGATTGAGAGTCACCTGGGATATCAATATGGGAACTATTTGGGCTTCAGGAAAGTGGAGGTGAATCTAATTTCCCTGCTGTGGACTTTAACTGACAAATGTTAGAAATTGACCTTTTAAACAGAAATTTACTCAAAAGTCCCAAGTAAAGCTCTAATTTAAGCTAAATTTGCCAACAAGACATGACTGAATTTTCTTAAATGTAGATCAGGGGATCATATTATTCATGGGAATTGGAATCTCACTAACTGGTGTCCATTAATTTAAGTAGGAGAGAGAGAGAGAGATTTGTGAAGGTCAAGGTGCCTCATTTGTGCAGTGGAAAACTTGCCCCAGAATATCATGTGAAACTGTCCTTATGTTCTCAAGGGTGGATAAAGCTAAGATAATCTTGTATTACCTGAGAACCCTATTTGAAATAAAACCCCATCCCTGGTAGGGTGTGAGAGTTTGTGATGTTTTGTGATGGGTTTGAACCCCTCATTCTTCACTAGAAACCGAGAGCCCAGGTGGCATACCACATGTTAAGAGTGCCTCGATGTCTTTAGAATGAGCAGGAGACATGAGGACAGGAGGGAGAGAAGTGAATTCAAGTCAGAGGAGGGAGCTTTGACAACACCTTTAGATGCACAGCAGTTCACGGAACCAGGGACAACACATTGCTGCCTGAGATGTGATTGATGCTTTCAGCAGTGAACAAAAGAATATATTGGCCCAGACCTTCAGCTAAGGTTGTTATGAAGTCTGAACAGTACTTTGTCTTGATTACAGATGCCAACATATAAAAAGCCAGTTCTTTTGCACTGTGCCAGTGTGTGAAAAATGAGTTCACCTGTGCCAGGTTAGGAGCGTTTCTATGTTCTTTACTGGAAGCAGAGAAACTGTAGTTGTAAATGGAGCTGATGACAGAGAGACAAGACCCACCATTTTATAGATTTCCTATGATTTAGCATACTAGCTTGTTTATCTTTCATAGAGCCTTTGAGAATGAAAAGATTGGGGATTTCTGAGCTAAAAGAGGCAGGAAAGCCAGTTGAAACTGCGAAGAAAATAATATAAGGGTGATATTAACACTGCTGAAAATGTATTCCTAACACTGACCCAACCCCTCGTGCAGAGGCATTCAGAGGATCGTAGCATGCTGGTGCAGATGGGATGCTTGGCTTAAGCTGGTTGTTAAGTGGCTCTTGTAAAATCAAACGAAGTTGAAAAGCATCTGGTTACACTGAAATGTCAAGGGCTTTCTACACACAGCAAGGGGAGCAGGCCAGGTATGTTGTCACAGACACTGGGGGCACTTTGTGCTAAGCCTTTTCTGTTTGCTTATGGTCTTTGTGGTTCAAGTGTTATAAGTTCAAATGCTATGTACTCTATCTACATGATACTGTAATCTATGTATTTACTATAATCAGAAGTTATTCTGTGAATATCTTATGAGGTGTGTGTGTGTATGTGCTTGTATGCATTGTTTTCTTTGAACCACTCACTTTTCTATCTTAGGAAGTGTCAGGAGATTGCCTAGCTCTGATATAGCCTCATAGCCTTGGGTAACATCTCCACCCAGTGTAGAGTGTTGTTCATATCAATTTTTGTAATTTTCTCAAGAAAAACTCTTATTTATTTATTTATTTATTTATTATTTATTACAATTTATTCACTTTGTATCCTGGCTGTATCCCCCTTTCTCATCTCCTCCCAATCCCACCCTCTCTCCCTCCATCTTCTCTTCGCATGCCCCTCCCCTAGTCCTGCAGAGACTGATGCTCCAACCAAGGACCATGCATGGAGAGGCCCTAGACCCCCTTGCTGATAGACAGCTCAGTCTCAATGTGTGTTACCTAGTAAGGAGAGCTGGGGATATCTCTGACATGGATTCAGTGGGTGTCTCTTTGACCTCCTCTTCCTGGGGGCAGCCTAATAAAGTGTTATTAGAACAAAGCTTCAGCCACTTCTTTAAATACTGAGTATAGCTGCTATTGTGCTATTGTGCAGAGCTGTATAATTGCAAGAAGAAATTCTGATACCCACAAACTATATTATTATAGTATATATATATTTACTATATATAATACATATATACTATAATTATGCTTTATATTGTAATATATAATAATAATAATTCATTAAAAAGGTTTGACAAATATTGATCTAGACCATCATCCCCTATTTTGTCAAATTTTTATCAGTCAAAACTGAAGAATTCCAAGCTCTTCTGTAGATCTTAGGAGGGTGAGGACGAGACACTGATGACCCAGAGGCATCCGCAGCAAATCCAGAGTCAGAAGATCTAAAAGAGGTAGCAGCACCCACCTCTCTGTACCAAAATCATGATGGTACTTTTACTCTTCAATGCTTTGTTGGTGTCAGGGACTTCTGCTCCCATTTTGAATACACTAACTCTTAGAGAGGATGGAGAAGTGTCTTGAAATCATATTGTGAGTGAGACATCTAGGATATTAATGAGGGGCTAATTAACTTCAAATCCAAGGTCTTGTTACTGCCTGTGCGTCCTTTCTATTTAAGAAAATTCATCTGTAGATGGACTTGTCCTCAGAGATTACAGAGGTGGTTATGTTATAGCCATCTTTTCACCACTATGACAAAATACTTGAGGATGTGTGGAGACCGCTAAAAGGATGAAGCGTTCCTTTTGTCTTCCACTTGAGAAATGTCTGTCTATGGTCAGCTAGCTGTGTTGCTTTTAGGACTGTGCCAGGCAGAAGCATAATGGAAAAAAGGCATGACCGAGGACAGCTGCTTGCTTCATGATATCCAGGAAACTGAGAGAAGAAGGAAAGGTCCTGAGAGAAGATGAATTATCAGTCACACTGACAAAAAACTACCACCTTCAACCAAGCCTCCAACCATCCACTCAGCCATAGTCTTGATGCAACTACTGGCCCCATGAACCAGTCTCTTCTAAATGATATCACTGTCAGGAACCAGGTTCAGTATGTGAGTCTTTTAGATGACCACTTTATGTTCAGATCAAAGTCTACCAATTTCTACTTGTTTCTTTGCCTACTATATTCATGGGCCAATGGCATGTAAGAGAGCTGTTTAGTACAAGTTGAGTGAATGTATATATCAATGTTAGAGAAAGACAATTATCATAAATGTTACCAGTTTACTAAGGGGAGATAAGATGTCGGGTAAAAAAAAATGTATTATCTTGATGGCTGAATAAAGTGGCAGTGAACTGTAATCTTTTCGGCTTCTGTTGCTAAGCCCTCTGTCCTAGAACTACATTAGCTATGTCATTTTCCTCTTTCCTCTTCTCCATGAGTATGTGTCATGGATAGATAATATATTTAAGTTTCATTAGGTGGGATTTGAAAACGGCATTCTTGGTATAAATGATGTTACTGGAATAAATGACTAAGAGATGTTAATGAATTTCCCTTTCTGGCCTTTAAAAAAAAAATAATGGGATGCAAGCTGTTCTCTCTGAAAAGGTTAAAGACCAGACCTGGGATTAGTCAATTTGGAATATATTTATCACCCTTGGGGATTTTTTTCTCAGAGAGCAGATAGGAGAATAGATAGATATTAAATAGCTGCCCTGTGCCAAAATCATGATGGTACTTTTACTCTTCAATGCTTTGTTGGTGTCACGGACTTCTGCTCCCATTTTGAATACACTAACTCTTAGAGAGAATGGAGAAGTGTCTTGAAATCATATTGTGAGTGCCATCTAGGATATTAATGAGGGACTAATTAACTTCAAATCCAAGGTCTTGTTACTGCCTGTGCATCCTTTCTATTTAAGAAAATTCAGCCTTTTTGCATCATGTATTTCATAGATCTCATTTCATATCTAACATTGGTGTTGATGTTTGGACCTCAGAGTACCAGCTGGTGTTTCAGACTCCATGCAATCTATCCTGCTGTTTTTGTTTCATTTTCTTTCTTATGTTATGTTGTTTGTTTGTGGAATAATTTTTGTTCATCTTGTATCTTTCAAGGTCCCTTCCATAATTCTCATATCTAAATCTTTTTCATAATTAGAATGTTCTAATTGAACCAAGCTTATTAAAGTATAGATATTTAATCACATATGAATTATAGGTATAGATGAACATTTTAGATAACAGTTGGATTAGGGCTCTGATGAAAGTCTTCAAGAATTTCAATTTTTGATAGTTTTTTATCCTTTTTTTCTCCTCCCAAATTTTGGTGGGCAGACTTCATTTAAGAGAAATGTCTCTTTAATGATTCTCAATGACATCATATGAAAGGACTCCTCCACTGAGATGTCTTGTCCTCCCAAGTCTGTTTGTAGGTACTTCCCTTTTAGTTACCCAAGAATATTAATTTGTGGATCTGCAACACCACAGCTTGCCTCTATTTTGCATTTTTAATTGTAATGTAGCTAAGATGCACTTGCTTTTTACAATGTTAACAGTTAGGAAGAACGGAACATGCCTGCATGGTAAAGGAGATGGGATTTTCATACACAAAGACCTGAGGTTGGAGCCAGGTCAGTATCTGACTGGGTTCCAAATGAAGAAAGTGACACACTTTACATTCTGACTGCTCTGGCTTTTGCTTGTCCAGTGCTGTCATTACATCCTCATCAGAGCTAAAATTTCCCATGGAGCAGTGTTAGGTTTTTATTGCTGCTGATTACCATACACTTAGCAACTTAATCTCTGTAGATAACCACACAATCCTACAGACCAGAGGTTCAGAGAGCACATTTTGCTCTGTAGGGCTTCATAAAATACAATTGTCAGTCTGGGCACAGGGGTCTTTTCTGAGACTGATATTCCAACCAAGGACCATTCATGGGTATAAATTAGAACCCCTGTTCAGACGTAGCCCATGGCAACTCAGTATCCTAGTGGGTTCCCTAGTAAAGGGAAGAGGGACTGTCCATAAAATGAACTCAATGGTGGGCTCTTTGACCACTACCCCCCTGAGGGGGAAACACCCTTGGCAGGCCACAGAGGAGGACAATGTAGCCAGTGTTGATGAGACCTGATAAGCTAGGGTCAGATAGAAGGAGATGAGGACCTCCCCTATCAGTGGACTTGGAGAGGGGCATGAGAGGAGATGAGGGAGGGTAGGTGTGATTGGGAGGGAATGAGGAAGGGAGTTACAGCTGGGATACAAGGTGAATAAACTGTAATTAATATAAAAATAAAATTTAATTAAAAATGCAATTATCAACTGTATTTCTTTCTTTGGGGGCATCTGCAGAAAAAGTGTCTTCTGTGCTCTCCCAGAGTATTGGTGAATCAAGTTTCTGAGACCACGGGTCAGAGGCCTCTCTGTCTTAGCTGCTGTCAACAGTAAACTATTCTCTACTCCTTCATGGCATGGATGCCTACTCTGACCTGGTCTTCTCTGTTTTTAATATAGAAGTGCTAAGCAGTCACCACTCACACTTGGAAACCAACTTCCTCTTCTTGAAAACACACACAGTCAAATCAGTTCTGCCCATCGACTCTAAGATAAAGTACTGAATTTAAGAATCTTCAATTAGTAACCATGGTTATACCTACAGAGACCCCTTCCCTGTCCAGTAATGCATATTCATAAGACCTTCCCCCGTCTAATAATATAACATATTCATTAGGTGTGGTTGTCTTTTAGGTAGAGCAAAATTCTGCTTGCCACACTCACCTGCGTATATCATTAAAAATGTATTTAAAAATCAGAACTTTGTACCTGTGTTGTAGAATTAACATGAATATAACCTATAAAAGCTGTTGTTATCATATATTTTAGTATGGGATTACTTTGGAATTGTAGTCTTAAAAGTTACAGTGTCAGAGAGAATAGCTGTGTGTTAGACCAATAACTGAATGACTTCTGCTGTCTTGAGCACTCTGAACTAGAAGATACTGTTGTCAGAAATAGTTGCTCTGTACTGTTTACTATTATCAGTGTACATTAAAATGTCATTACATATAAGGAACAGTCAATGAAATTCCGTATACATTAAGATGATAAAAATGTTTAGATATAAAATGGAGTTTGTATCAAGAGACATTTTCAGATGCATGAGAATATCTAGTGAGATATTTGAAAATTATGTTATTATATGTAGCTCCTTGTCCAAGTTAATTTAGGTTGATATAAACTTCCACAAATAATGATTACCATTGTGATGAGTGCTTCTTCCCTGGGAAGCATTTCTCCAAGTTGCCCCACCATTCTGTGTATTATGTATACATGTATGTGCTTATTTGTACACAGAGACCAGAGGAAGATGCTGATTGCCTTGATCTGTATTCTTATTACTGAGAAATAATCTCACATTGACCTTTTTACTTATACTAGCAGCCAGTAAGCTCCAACTGTCTCAACTGTATTCTTGTTTTCATTTCATTGCACCAAGTCCACAGCTTCAGTTTTTGCATTAGTCCCGGGGTTCTGGACTTGGGTACCCACGTGTGTATGTGTATAGCAAATATTCCTTCTTTCTGATCTTAGGGGGTGGGGATTGAACATGCTCAGGTGTCCATGCAGAGGTCATAGGACAACATTCAGGAGTTCCTACTCTCCTTCACCAAGGGTTCTGGCTCTTAAAACATGCAAGAACTTGTACCACAGAGTCATCCTGAGAGATCTCAAACACATTTTCAAACAAATAGATGTCAGAAGCCCAGAGAAGGTCCCACATTAGTCCCTGAATTTTAGAAGCATGACGTCACTTCTTTACAACTCTAGGCCTTTAAGCAGGCACCAACCAAAGGAAACAGAGAACATGGTAGGAAGTCATTCTTTCTCAGGATGTTTGCTCTTGAGAAAAACTCTACTTCATGAAAATATCTTCTTCGTCAGGTCCCAAGATGGAAAGATTGATTCAGTTGGTGTTCACATTGGTTTATCTTCAAGGTTCATAAGAAGCTGTCCTGTAATTCAGGAGGGAACTTGAGGGCAGATCTATCCCCATATATGATACTCCTTGAATAGTTAAAAATGGAGTGGGTTAATGAAGGGAATCCTGAAGAATTTTTTTCCAGGAAATCTCTGAACAGGACATTGAGAGGTCATAAATTTCTGAGAGAAAATTAGGCTTATGGACTCATGCTGAAAGAAGTGGGATTCTTTCTGTCATCACTGTGCCCACCCTTAGGTAGTTTTGATGAACTATCCACATTACTGACTGTATTTCTTCTGGGAAGCATCCAGAGAGGGCATTCCCCTGAGTGTCTGGGTGGCATTAATCTCAAGCTATGTGCTTTGATTTTACTCCCTATAAAAATCCATCTTTAGATCCTGCGCTTGACCTAAGGTCAGGTGTCATGGGGAGGAAATACTGATTCTCATTTCACAACACAATTGTTGCCATTAATATCAACTTTTATAGCTCTATAGATGCAAGTGATACACAATGATGGATGAGCTTTTGCTGATTAAAACGAAAAAAAAAAAAAAGGGAGTCCATAACTTTGAGACTATGGTTCATGTTGAAGTAAATGATAATAATAAAGTGTAACTGATACACTGATGAATTATTCATGCTGATTACAAAGAGCATCCTCAATGTCAGAGGAAACACACACTGTAGAGTGCCTGTTCAGCCAGCTGTTTCTGGGATTGCCTAGTTTCTAAATGAAAAGGCAGGGTCAAAAATGGAATTTGGGTTATAATAAAGGAAAACTGAAATTGATGACATTCTAAGTTGTAAGTGAAAATTGATATAAAGAGTAAGTAGACAGTTTTAGGATTTATGTTATTATACATAACTGACTGTATTTAAGGGCAAGTGATAACTTGATAATACTCTTTACATACTAACAACAACAACAACAACAACAACAAAATGTTAAAAATTAAGCTCAAGAATGATGACTGGAATCATTCCGTAGTCTCAGACACCTTTAATACTTGATTGGTCTTCTCACTCTTCTGCTTCTGCTACTCTATAATCTTCTCATAGCAGCCAAGTGACCCTTTAAAAATAATGTCAGTTCCTGGCACACTGTCATTTCCTCCTTGTTTTCGTAGCTCATGCTCAATTAAATCCAGACTCTTGTTCCACACTCCACAGATCTAGTCCCAGCCTTTGTATTCAGTCTCATCAGAGTGATGAGAAGATAAGTGTCTTGGGGTCACCTCATTGCACTGAAAGGTTGGTGCACTAGTTTCTTCTGTGTGGATGCAGTCCTGCCCTCCCATCCTGACAGGGTCCGCTCGGACGCAACCTCCAGAGACATCTACAGGAGCTACCACACAGTCAGTGTGTGTGTGTGTGTGTGTGTGTGTGTCTAAAATGTGAGTGCATGGTCACATCTGTTTAATATAGTTAGAAAGCTTTCTCTGTAGAGACTCTGTTTCTGCCTTCCCAGGGATAGACTTAAAGGTGGGCTGCCCTGTCTATCCAGATGTATTTATATGTGTGCTGAGGGTTTGAACTCTGGGTTCTTATACTTGCATGGCTAGTGTTTTGCTCACTGAGCCTTCTCCCAGCTCCCACAGTGTCATTTCAAAGCAATACTGTTTTGTTTTCACCTGGTTCTCTCTGTAACAAGAAACATCAACAGTTCTGTTGCTGAGGCTGCTTGTTTTGTATACTAAGATGCAGGCTCCTATACAGTTGTTTATTGACTATCTCAAAGTACCTAAACCACTGTCTGTTGTATGCTATATTTCCTACATACGTTTTTGAATTATTTCTTTTTAAAAATTATGTGCCCTGTTTTTTTGCCTGCATATATGTATGTGTGAGGGTGTCAGATCTACTGGAACTGGATTTGTAGGCAGTTGTGAGCTGCCATGTGATGCTGGCAATTGAACCGATCCTATGGAAGAGCAGCTGGTGCTCTAAACTGTGGAGCCACCTCTCCAGCCCCACTCAGCTGTTTTGATAAGTTGCATGTCTGTGCACACACATCATCACAGGAATGTACTGATACTATTCACATTCCCCTGCACATGTTTTTGCCAATTTGATAGAGTAGAAGCTTTTTTGTCTTTGCCTAATAGGTGATACCGAAGCTACACTGACGTGGTTCATTTCCTTCACTTACAATAAGAAAATAAGGGTATGCTAGGATGCTGGGGCTCTTAAAGAGGAAAGATCCATTTCAGGCATAGTGTTAGCAATTAGTTTTCATTGATTACACAACCCTCTTTTTCTCAGATGCAGTGAGCTCATTGTATATTAGTAAATATTTATAAAATGTTCTATATTCTCTGTTCTGCAAACAGGTTGATTAGTGATTCATTCCAGCAACTCTGTGAGGTCAATCAGCATTATTAAAGAACAGCCCAGAGAGGCTGGGAAACTTGCCCAAGGTCACCCATTGGGTCTTTGGCACAGCCTGCATTGGTTACTTCAGAGCATATCACTGTGACAAGCCCTGGAACAGACATCTTTACAAGGATGACACTTAATCACTTTTCTTGTACCATTGGCATATAAACACTAACTGTTCTAAAGTTAGGGAATTAAAAAGGCCTTGAGTGGAAGGAGTTGTTGGTGCAAGTAAAAATTGGAGCCAGCTGTTGAACATAAAAACTTTTCTATGGAGAGATGATCTGGGTGGTGAGAGAGAGAGTTTTTCCAGAGCAGGAAAGTATATGACACATGTAAACAATCAGTGTAGGTGTCTTAGAGGGAAAGTAAGAAATTGTAAGTTATAAAAATCAAGATATTTTAGGAAGTGTGTAGGTGGGTCATGGTGTTGAAAATCTGAGCTCTCTAGAACAATGAGCTGCCATTCAGCTCCACAAACAACTCTCCCTAATGTTTTATGTATGTAGAGTCTGCTTTTTAGGTGTGTAGTGTTTTCGTCCTCAGGAACAAGATACAAATTGCATAAACCCTGCTCTCAGCAATGTATTCTGATGAAGATTCTCTGTGAATGTATAAGAGAAATAATATCTAATTTAAAGGAATCTCAACATATCTGCATTTTGTATTACATCTTTTTTTTCTATGTATTTGTGTCTTCCTTTGGGGTCTAAGATTACAAACTAGATCTGAGTCAGTAGTTAGGCTTTTTGGTTCTTTGAGTTGGTTCTTCTGCCTGTGTTCCCTGGAGACAGGTTATTTTAATGTGAACATTTCAAATGAAGAAGTGCACGCTTAGTTGTGAACATACCACATTGAACTACTCTGGCTAATGCAGGAGTAACTGCTTCTACTACAGATGCTGGCCACAGGCTTGCAGCTTCTTGGGAAGCCATCTTATTTAGCCCTTCAATAGTCCTGGAGGACAGATATCAGTGTTCCCATTCTGCGGATAGAATAAGCTCCACAACGTGACACCACTACCTTGCTCCACTTCAGTCTTATTATGATCCTGTTCTTCCTGCTCTCAGAACCTTCTTGTGACTTCACGCAGCCAAGGCTGTAGTCCTAGTGTGCTCATGAAGGCGGTGTGGGATCTGGGTAGCAGCTCTCTCCCACTTTTTAATCCTTTGCTGAAGACATGTTCATCTTCTGACCACATCACACATCCTGTGTATCAATCTGTATTGGCATCTTTGCCCTTGTCCTTCTGCCTGTCACATTCTTCCTTTACATACACATTTGGGTTATGTATGTTCTTCAGGTTTATCCACAACTGCCTCTTTGTGCTCAATAACGAATCACACCTCTCTGTTCTGTTTTCTTCTCCTTTGTACTTAACCACTCCCTGAAAAACATTCATTCATGTGTTCATATTCCGTCTCTTTTGAGTACAATTTAATCTCCATGAGAACACTAATTATGTGTTCTGTTTGTTTCATTGCCAGTGCCAGCTCAGCTTGTAACATGGGACACATTCCATGAATAATTGTTGAGTGAATGAATAAAGGGATCATCTCCCTACATTGGTACACTGAATTTCTAACAGTTAGGTTGATCCCCCCTATAGACTACATGTATGCCTGAATCAAAGTCTTGCCCTTGGGTGAACATTTTGAACCATGTGATATCAACTTTTTAGATTCTTCTGGTACCCCAGAACGAACTAACCAAGGAAGAGTATGAGTGTGTTATTTTACACTGTGATCATTTTGAAGCACTTAAAAATTGAGGGTAAGGACTGGAGACAGGAGTCAGCCATTGACAATGCTTGCAGCTCTTCCAGCGGACCCAAGTTCAGTTCCTAATGCCTGAACTATTGTCTCACAACTACCTGGAACTCTAGCTCTAGGGGATGCAATGACCTGTTCTGGCTCCTGAAAACCAAACACACACACACACACACACACACACACACGCTCAAATAATCATAAAAATAAAATATTTAAGAAAACTAATCTAGTGTATGTTTTATTGACAGTCTTGAGAGCTCTTCCTAAATAATTTTTTTTGTTGCTTTCTCATTTTAAACTGGAAATTATGAGTCAATGGGCTGGCAATGTTCTTTATTATAGTGGGCACTGACCACTGTGATCAGGTAAAAGAGCATGGGTATACACTCAGTTCATCCATATGCCCTTTAGGTAGATTTACCTTTGCAAACTGGCAGAGATATAGATCAGTGGTTGAAGGATAACTGGGCTTTAGAACACTTTCATTTCGTTGTAGAGGCTGGAATTCATTCTCTCAACATATATCCAATTGATTAGAAATATCTTCAATAATGGCCAATTCCCCACATATGATTACACATAAAAAGTGTTGTTGTTTTTTTTTTTTTTTTTTTACATGTCTAGATGTGCTGTTCTTTTTGTGTTTATGTGAGGGGTGACTTTCATGTATTTGTATCAAATCAATAGATTCTGAAATATTTAGACTTCTTGTAATGTTTTACCATAATGACTATACTTTTGTATATTTAATAAAATCTGAGACACTGAAAAATTTGGCATAAAAAAATAAAAAACCTGAGCTCTCTTCATGTTTTGGTTTTCAAATAAATGCTTTATTTTTATCTCATTTAAATCTTAAATATTTCTGCAGAACCAGAATGTTGGACTTACCATATCATGTAGACACTGTATTTTATTGATCCCAAATTCATGTGATGGAGTTAAAGAGTCACTAAGAGAGGTAAACTAGAAGAGGAGGAAAGACTGGGCTCTATGAAAATGTTTCAATGGACATAACTCTATGCAGTGCTTGGCTAGACTTTCCTTCTTCTACTGCTTCTCAAAAACGGAGAACATCAGCCAGGAATCCAGAGTATGCTCATTAATTATTCAAGTCTTACTTTGTAATTTTAGTCTTGTCACTGCTTAAATCATAAGATGTTAATAATAATATGTAAGAATCAAGCTTGTAAATCTACAGCTCACAGTTTAATGTTAAGCACACAATATATGTGCTTAACTATTATTATGCATGCTCTATTTATAATAGTAGCTATATGTAGAGAATGATGTAGGTTGTGAAGACCTGATCACTTTAGGATGATTGGCCTTTCCAATTAGATCAGAAATGCCTAGATATTAGATATGTATCATGCAATAGACTATCTTGTAAAACTACGTAAATAATTCTATCTACTCTCAATATTTTACCAGTGTAAAATAAAATAGAAGCATGTATTTTACATAGTCATGTATGCATGTTCATGAAAGTACTTGTACCTGTACATGCATATGTATGTGGAGACCTGAGAGCAATTTCAGGTTTCTTAAGAGATTTCTTAAGAGATACTATCTGTCTTGTTTTGGAGATGGGATCTCTCATGCATCTTGAACTTGCCAAATTGGGTGAGGTTGGCTAGTCAGTGTGCCCCAGTATCTGCCTGTCCCCACTGATTCAGCTAAGAGATTGTAAGAAGACATCAGCATATCTTGTATTTTTACATGGATTCTGAGTATTCAGCTCAGATCTTCATTCTTGCAAGCTGTCTGAGCCATCTTCCTTGCCCCCATGGCTATATTTTAAGGCAATGCAATATGTATGTATGACTTTCTAATTACATATTGCATACATTATTCCCTTGTGTGACCCTAAGTCCTGCAATAGTTACAGCATCTAATTATCCTTACCTGTCACAAATTCAACAACTCCAAAAGATTCTTTCTTTTTTATACCTTGAGTGCAAAAATCAAAGGTAACATTTGTCATATTAGACTTTTTGGTGATAGAAGACTTTTTGTGGTAGTTTGTTAAACTCAGTTCAGCAGCACTGTTTGAATATATGCTGGTTCCTATGACATAATCGCAATGGAGTAGAGAGATGGAGAAAAGTAAGCTTGAATGTGCCATGCTTTCTAATAGATGGTAGAGAGGTCAGACTGATACAGTGGAATACTTAGTAGACTAGGAAAAGAATAAGGAGGAGTTCAGGTGAGTTACCTGGAGAGCAACAGAGAGTGTCATTCTGCACAGTAGAGGGTTTTGAAAGAGTTCAATGAAGGAAGAGCAGTGTAAGTCCAGCTTTGAACTATATGAATGAATTCTGATAGAAAGAAGGGTGAAAGTATAAACATGAACTAGCCCTGCATTTGAAGAACTGAGTCTGCTAATACAGAAAACCAGGAACACTGACAGTGACAGCACAATGCAGAGAAGCCTGAAGTGTCCCGGAAGAACAAAGGCCACTGGTTAATTGGCTGAGTCAGGAGAGGCCTCACAGGGAAAGTAGCTATGAAGTAGGAACTCCAAAAGTGGGAAGGAATATTGCTCTTCTGCCCTCTACAAAATTATTGTCTTGTCTTCTTAACAGTGGGTATTGCATTCCCAAAGACATGGAGCTATGAGAAAGGCCATATGTATGAGAAGGAGTCAGTAGTCAATTTATCTAGACTAATATAAAACATTCTAGATAAGCAGAAACAGTACTTGCCTGCCCTGGAAGATGGTAATAAATGTAGACCAGAGGGCAAAGATAGGAGAGAACATGGTATACAATCGTGTGTGTGTGTGTGTGTGTGTGTGTGTGTGTGTGCGTGTGTATAAGATAGAAGTAATTGTCATTGACTGGGTATATGGCTCCGTAGAGCTCATCCTGTTTTGCAGAGGACCAGATTCCATACTGCACAGTTCACAACTGCCTATAACTCAGTCTTTAAGAGATTCAGTGTAGTCTTCTGGACTTCATGATCACTTGTGTACAGACACACACACACACACACACACACACACACAACTGAGAGAAAAGAAATCTTAGAAAAAAAATAATGCTTCTCCTCCCTCATTTCTTTAATGCTGAAGTGGAGACCTCTGCTTAAATTTCTTTGATTTTCTTGTTTTAAACCTATATGATCAAGCATAAGTATAATATGTTGGTGATACTTTTTACACTAAAGAGAAAATGACTGTAAGTTATGCCAAAGATACAATTAACACTTATCTTTAATATTCTCTGCATTACTGGTAAACCTACAGCAGGAAAATCACTGCTATTTTATACAGTATACTGTTTAGCTGTATTTTCTTAGAGCAATGCACATTCAAGCCTAATCAAAAGCACCAAGATGACTTATCTAACTCTCTTTAAATCACTGGAAACATCAACACCTCAACAGGAAGATACCCCTAGATAGATAAGGCATAGGAAACCCAGACAGATGAGACAATTTAAAATGCATTTGCATATAAGTACCCTTCCTTTCATTTATAAAAAGCTTTTTTCTGAGCTGTTGCAAATTATAAAATGCAGTTTAGCAGGAATATCTTTATATTAAATTATATAACCTTCGTTAAACTCAATGTATAAGCTCCTGAGCTAAGTCTGCAAGTTAGCTTAAAAAGAGCTTGGTGAGTCCAGGAAACAGAGGGAAATTTGTTCAGTTCAGAACGCACCATAACGTCTGAGCAGAACATTTAAATTATACATTTAGGCTGACAGCAACTGTATTTCAGAGAAGAATCCTTAGAAAGCAGGAGACAGTTTCCTTCAGCTCCACGTCATCATTTGATGTAGATTGCCTATTATATTCTTGAGGTATTATGAAAAATGTATTTGGAAGTATTTTTCTGACAGTGGGTAGGCTAATGGAACCTGGTGACTGTACTTAAAATGTTCAGGGGTTTGTTATAACATGGTAATAGAAATATCAATTGCACTGACAGGTTAAAAAAAATCTGTCAATGAATGATAATGAAGTTATTTAAATGTCGACTCACTTGCAAACATTTTCCAAACCCTAAATTATTCTCACTGCTTTAACCTCATGCATCCTAAGTTATTAAGAAGCAGAGTCTGCAAGCCAGCCAATGAGGCTTTGGCTTTGCAAACTATTTTTATACCACCAAATGCACAAGGAACAATGAAAGTGGCTGTTCTTAATGATTTTAGGAAAGAAACAAAAACAGATGTCACAGCCGCATGATTTAGAGGTAAATGGTGTTCTGCTCTCAGGACATCTTATTGGCACAGGTTTGAATAATGTCCGATGCTTCCTACCCTCAAGCCTGCCTTGGTAGCTTGAGTCATTGCTTTGTGACCTTGATAGTATTGCTATGAGTTTCTTCCTTCTTCAGGAGTTGTGCTGTAGTGTTTTGTCCATTAAGCTGCATGTATCATCTGCCCCTCACATGGATGTGAGGAAGACACCTGATACTTGTTTACATTGTCCTGGGCACAGAGCTTACAGGTGAAAAGACACATTGAACACACTCCAAGAGCTTAGTCATCAGAAAGCACATGGTGGTGGGAGACATTTTTATTTTAAGCTTAGAAGGTCCACCCTCCCTAATAACAAATGAAAAGAACAGTCAGAAAAAAATTTGCTCTATGGATACTCTTTACAGAAGTGATGGTTCAGGACAAATTCTTTCCCATTAAATGGCAAGTTAGTCTGATAGGCCTGGGAATTACAGTTTGCTAGTGTTTATACCCACAAGCAGAGACTTCCACAGAGGGGGAAATGCTGGATTTTGGAGAATGGAACTGAACTGAAGAAATTGTGAGCACTCAAGTGGCCCAGCCAGAGAATGATGAGGTAGAAATAATGCTGAGAATATTACCTTGATGGACCCTAGTGCCTCCTTACAGTGAATAGCAGAGAAAGGCATTTGTACCTTTGCATTTCAAAATTGGAAGAGAAAGTATCTGTCTCAAAATTTATCAGCACATTCTGTTCTTTTGTTTTAAGTATTTGAACAGAATTTATTGTCTCATTTCTCTTTTAAACATTTTATTATAGAATATTAGTTGTACATAATAATGGTTTTTATTGTGAATTTTATTATTAATACAGTTTTATTTATTCTTTGAGAACTTTATATGTGTGCATAATGTATTTTGATCATATATACCTCTTATTCTCCCCTCCAACTCCTCCTAGATACTCCTGCCCTTACTACGTCAGTCTCCCAGCTTTAATGTCATAAATGTTCTTATAACTAAAATACATAGTTCAGCAAGCCTAACTAGTACTGCCTGTGTGCCTATGATATAAGACCATCCACGGGAACAGAGACAGCTTGCTAGGAACCATATCTTGGCAGAAAGCTGACTTTCCCTCATCTTGGAGCTGTCACTTCCATTAGTGCCATAGCTAAGGGTGTGGCTCCTCTCCCATGCATGCCTAGATTCTCATGGGCTTGCTCTTATGTGGGTCTTGTGCAGACAACCACAGCTACTGTGAACTCCTGACTATGATGGCCCTGTTGTGTCCTGAGCAGTGTCTTAATTGTGCCATTTCTTAAATCTATGGCATTCTACTCTTAACAAGACCTGATCTCAGGAAAAGCTATTTAAGTTTAAGGTTGCCAGCTAAGACTTTGTGAGGTGCAAACAGCCTGCATCAGAGAGGTATATCATTTTGTCTTACTCTAACCTTCTGTCTGACTTAAGCACAGAAAAAGATCGAGACCAGTAGTAAGTGCATACGGTAAGAGGATGTTGCCCAGCTCTGAGAATCATAGCCTACCATATGTCCATCCTTTGCTAAATTATCAGCATATCACTTAAGACCTATTGAGTACAGTGCCGTCAATATGTACTGCCTGTGAGCTTGAAATACACGAGGAGACAAAATGAGAAAGAAGACAAAAATAAAACCAAAAAGAACTTGGAAAAATGTATATACTTAATTTTCTGAGTGCTTTACTTAAAAAAAAAAGATAAAATCAGTGTAACTATAAGAAAATGACAAAGACTCAGAAAAGAACAGCCAGAATAAATATTGAAATTGATAGACTCATTTGTAGACACATCTACCAGCTGCAGCTAAGGTAAGAATCTCAACCTGAAGATATTCAGTAAAAACCTCAGAAACATAAAACCAAAGAAAAGTAAGACTGAGGAACCAAACAAACCAAGTAAGTAACTCTGACTATTTAAGTCCTGACAGACAGCTATGGGCATGCAACATATATACCACGAGGATACCAAAAAGAAAAGGAAAAGAGAAACAAACAAAAGTCTAAGGCAAGAAAATATTAAGAGAATTTTGGAAATTAGTATCAAATATAAAAACACATCTTTAAACTCTAGAACCAAATCGGACATTCTTCAAGAAATAAAAACTTCACTTTCCTAGCATTCTATCCAAACTGGATAAAACCCAAGATTAAATATGTGTGTTTGTGTGTGTGTGTGTGTGTGTGTGTGTGTGTGTGTGTGTGTAAAAGGCAGGGAAGAACACTTCTTATCTATAGAAAATGATGATAATTACCTCTCAAATCCATGCAAACAGGAGGACAATACAAGGAAATATTTAAGGTACTGAGGGAAGGGTACAACTAAATAACCTGGAATTCTATATCCTGCAAAATTACACTTTGAAAGTGAAGGAAATGTAAGAACCTTCTCAGGTGAACAAAAAAATGTGGTGTTTTGTTTGTATTTGTTAGTAATGTGACTTGAAGACCACACATAGGTCAAAATATAGATCAGCAAAATAAAGGGCATTTGAGAATGAGCGAATGAAGGTTTAACTTTCATTCCTTTTCCTTTTATAAATATGTCTAGCAGATATCAGTTTGCCATAACACTAACTATGAATTTAAGCAGAGATCTTTACATACATGTATGTGGACAGCCTTATAAGTGAGTTAGTGATGTCAATGACAGTATTATCCAGTCACTGCACTAATCATGAGTTAGTGCACTGTTACTGATAGTGGACTTGAGTTAGTTGCAAATTAGTATCAAAATTATGACTTCAAAATAATGGGCAGTGTGTTGCAGGGATGTCTTAGAAGTATGAGCTCTTACTGCTCTTGAGAGAGACTTATGTGTGGTTCCTAGCACCCATTTCAGGTGGCTCATAACTGCCTGTAACTCCGGCTTCAGAGTGTGCCTTTAGCCTCTGCAAGGCACATAAACATATATATATATATATATATATATATATATATATATATATATATATATATGTATGTATATATGTATATATATGTATATATATATACATATATATACATATATATATATATACTCATGCATCATTTACATATAAATACACACACACAATTTAAAAAAACTCTTTAAAAATAATGAAAAGAACCTGGGTCCCCTGGAAAAACAGCCACTGTTCTTAACTGCTGAGCCATCACTCTAGCCCTCATGTGGATCCTCTAGTAAGGGAAGTGTGGACTGCATTGGACTTGGACTCGCTTGGCAGCTTTTTGATCACTTCCCCCTTGTGGAACTGCCTTGCCAGGTCACAGGGGAAGAGGACAGGCTCAGATCTGAAGCAACTTGATGAGCAGGACTGGATGGGAAAGGGAGCCTTCCTTTTCTAACAAAAAGGGGAGGGGCAGGGAGGGTAGAATTAGTAGGGGAGGGGGGATGAGGCTACAAAAGAGATGTAAAGTGAATAAAAATAAAATAAATTAAGAAAAATAATGAAAAGAAATAAATTTATAGTCTACAAAAGGATAGAAATGAAAACCACACCAAACACCTAATAATAACCATGTAATATAGAAAACATGTGAAACAGAGAACTCAGAGCAATGAACAAGGCTGTGAAACAATAAAAAAAAAGTGAAAAATGTAGAGATACTCAACTAATTATAGTCATGTTAAGTGTTAACATTCCACATATGACAATTAGAAAATACTGTCCTTTCAAAAAGCAAGACTCAATTACATGCCATCATAAGAAAATGATCTCATACGTAAAGGCTTATCTAGATTAAACATAGACCTTTTTTTTTCTACCTATATCACCAAATTTCTGTTTTCATATTCTTAGTTGATTCTCCTGCATATACCCATGTCCTTTCCGTGACTATAAGGAAAGTCAAGGCTTTAGCCCTTATCATGCAGCAGAAAACGTCACTCTCTGTTCCTTTCTGTAAGAAAGAAGGGAAGTTAGTATGATATGGAAAGGATAGGAGCTCTACAAGGACCAAATATATCCGGGCACAGGGTCTTTTCTGAGACTGACACTCAACCAAGGACCATCTATGGATATAACCTAGAACTTCTGCTCGGATGTGGCTCGTGGTAGCTCAGTAACCAAGTAGTTTTCCAAAGTAAGGGCAACAAGGACTATTTCTAACAGGATCTCAAGGGCAGGCTGTTTGATCCCCCCCCCCCAGGGGAGGAGCAATCTGTTAGGCCACAGAGGAGGACTTTGCAGCCAGCCCTGAAGATACCTGATAAAACAGGGTCAAATGAAAGGGGAGGAGGTCCTCCCCTATCAGTGGACTTGGAAAGGGGCAGGGAGGAGACCAAGGAGGGAGTGCGGGGTTGGGGAGGGAATGAGGGAGTGGGATACAGCTGGGACACAGAGTTAACAAAATGTAACTAAAAAGAAAAATAAAATTAAAAAAAATAAATAAATGCACATATAGGAACTACTGGAAAGAAAAATAAAAGAAATAAAATGTTACAAAAGTTAAAAAAAAAAAAAAAGAAATGCAGAAGCTGATACTCCAAATAGACCAGATTTTCTCTAGCTTCTAATAGAGGCAAGCTCTGAAGACTCAGCCTTTGTTGGACAGGCCTCTTCTCAGATCATAGGCTTTACTTTTTTTTTCTTTTCTTTTTTAATTTAGTTTACATCCCAAGGGTGCCCCATCCCTCTTCACCTCCCAGCCTCCCTTCCCCCTTCTGCTCTCCCTTTGCTCCAGTAAAGGAGAGCTCCTCTCCCCTCATATAAACCTTCCCCAGCACATCAAATAATATTAGGACTGAGCATATTTTTTATCCCCTGAGGCCAGGCAAGGCAGTGTTTCCAGGGGGAAGTTATCCAAAATCAGGCAATGAGGCCATGTTAGAAACAGCCCCACCCTACTTGCCAGGCCACCCCTCTGAAGACCAAGCAGCCCATCAGCCTCACGTATGCAGGGGGCCTAGGTCTAGACCATGCCTGCTCCTTGGTTGATGTCTCAGTCTCTGAAAGCCCCCATGGAACTGGGTTAGTTGTCTTTGTTGGTCATCTTGTAAGGTTCCTGTTCCCTCTAGGTCCTGCTATCTTTTCCCCAACACTTCCACAGGACCCGGGACCTCTGCCCTGGCTGCAAGTCCCAGTATCGAAGGGTTGAGAAAGAAATTAAGGGAAAACCACCCTTCACAATAGCAATAAATGATATAAATACCTTGGTGTAACTCTAACTAAACAAGTGAAAGACATGTATGACAGGAATGTCAAGTATTTGAATAAAGAAATTTAAAGAAGATGTTAGAAGGTGCAAAAATCTCCCATGCTTATGGATAGGTATGATTAACAGAGTAAAAATGGCCATCCTGCCAAAAGCCATCTACAGATTCAATGTGATTGCTAACAAAATTCCAACACAATTTTTTACAAACTTAGAAAGAACAACCATTAACTTCATATGGAAAAAGAAAAGACCCAAGATAGCCAAAACAATTCTATACAATAAAAGAACTTCACTGATCTCAAGGGAATACTACAGAGCAGCAGTAACAAAAACTGCATGATATTGGAATAGAAACAGAATCAATAGAGTAAAATTGAAGAACCAGAAATAAACCCACACTCCTACAGGCAGTTGATTTTCGACAAAGAAGCCAAAACCATACAATGGAGAAAAGACAGCATCTTCAACAAATGGTGCTGGTCTAACTGGATGTCAGCAAGTAGAAAAATGCAAATAGATGCATATTTATCCCCCCTGGACAAAACTTGAGTTCAAGTGGATCAAAGATCTCAACATAAAACCAGAGACTAAACCTATTAGAAGACAAAGTTGGGGGCCAAGATGGCGGCACTGGGAGAACACCGTGTCTGAGAAGCGGCACAACATACTCCTTGCAGCGACCAGGAGACTGAACTCTGGGCCCTAAAACAACAGCGATCGATTGTGTTTCCCAGGTGAGGGGAGGCTCCCACGGCGTGGGAAGCGGTCGGGTCCACTCTCGGCTGCCCAGCCAGAACCCGGCAGAGAACCCGGCAACACGGGCTTTGGGTCTCTGGGCTGGTGCCACAAGCCTGCTGGTCACGATCAATTTCCCAGGCTGATTGGTGGGCACAAGGGGGCCTAAGGCTGAGAGTCCCAGTCAAAAAAAAAAAAAAAAAAAAAAAAACCCACGGTGAAGGAAAGTTGCCAGACTGCTCACGGGTCACCTAGTCTTTCCCTGGAAGGTCTCACTGACCACGGGTACCTGCCGCATCACAATTGAGCTCCCGCGCCGCGCACTGATTGCAGCTGCGAGCCCAGCTCAAAATCCCTACTCCCTCTTTGGAGGAGGCAGGAGGTGTCCAGCAGAATCTGCCACAGACCACATTGTCTGTACCCCAACCCGAGATCGGGGCTGAGAAAACCCAATCCTTTCGGGCACTCCCCCAAATACCGCCATCACCCTGCCGCAGCGGAGCAGAAGGATAAAGAGGCGCACAGCGGCTTCACAGTGCCAGAACTCCAGTGCTGCCGGCCGCTCCTAGCAAACAAACTACAGCTCGGGATCTGGGACTGTGGTC
>NW_026596125.1:10089824-10120781 GCF_907164565.1 Psammomys obesus | reverse complement strand
CCCCCCCCCCCCCGGCAGAGAAACGCTGCTGGCTCAGGGCTCAGGATCCCACTGAGAAGCCCCAACCCCTGCTGGCACTCCCCTGAGAGCACCTCCATAAGCTTGCCCTAGAAGAGGAGAAGGTCAGAGGGGAAGGACAGAGAGGCAGCCTGCCAAGGACACAGCACCCTCTCTCCAGCTCACCCAGCAGCCCCTAGTAAAGAAACCCAAGCTCTGGATCTGAGGACACTCAACCCTACCCGGGACTCTCTTGGGATCAGCAAACATAGATTCTACCGCTAGGCTGCTTCTGGCAGAAAGATCTGGGCCCGGGATCTGGGATTGAGTACACTCAACCTAACTCTTTCCTGTGCCAGCCAGGGACCAGTCAACATAACCCCTCCTGGCAGAGGGAAAGGACAAAGAGGCAGCACACAGGAAAGGTGGACACCGAGTCCTATGGCCAGTGTCACAGAGCTGACTGTTAGCCTATCCGTGCACTTCCGCAGCAGGACCAAAACAGAGAGTAGTGAGCAAGGGGAACCCCTGTGCATTCCAAATGGTCCTGCAAGAGAGTGAGTGAGCCTTCTAGGGAGAGATTGCCCCAGACCCAGGGCCTCTCCACAGAAGCAACCAGACGAGATCCCTGCCACCCACACCCCTAGTGTGGGCATCATAGGGATTCTTGGGATAGCGACCCCAACATTGAAGCCTCTGCCTTGCGGGTCCACCAGTGTAATCCAGGCAAACAATCCCTGGATCTCAGTCAGAACTGCGTAATAGTGGCTTGCAGGCCACTGCAATAGTCAGAGAATCCGCGCATGCACACTGCGCCCGCTAAAAGCACACGCGAATAGCGCCAGCGTCACATTCTTTACTTAGGCAAAACTGAAAACACAGTGCACACTCCCAAAGCAGTGAACCTCTCTCATCTTCCTGAAAAAACAGTCCAGAAAACAGAAAGAGAGGATCATAGCCCAAACTACAATCTCGAGGAACAACCAGTGAGGATTATAAATAACCAGATGGCTAGAGGCAGATGTAAGAACACTCCCAACAAAAATCAGGACATAATGACCTCACCAGCAACCCCACAAAACAATGGACACTTCAATTCACTAGATATACAAGAAAACAACCTCAAAACTATGTTTCTCCAGCTATTAGAGGCCCCTAGAGATGAAATGAACAAAGCCCTCAGAGAAATAACCAAAGAAATCGAGACTAACCAAGAGGAAACAAATCGTGCTCTCAGAGAAATGGCCACGAAAATTGAGGCAAACAGAGAAGAAATGCACAAAGCTCTCAAAGAAATGTCCACACAAATGAAGGCAAATAAAGAAGAAATAAACAAAGCTCTCATAGAAATACAGGCAATCATACCCAAAGAAGTAGAGTCACAATTAGTGATACATAGAGAGGAAATGGACAAAATAATAGAAGCTATCATTGAAAAGCAGGAGTCCACATTCAAACAGATGAAGGAAATGGTGCAAGACATGAAAACAGAATTAGAATCAATAAAGAAAACACAAATAGAGAAAAACCAGGAGCTGGAGAACATAGAGAAAAGATCAGGCACTACAAAGGTAAGCATCACCAACAGAATACAAGAAATGGAAGAAAGAATCTCAGGAGCCGAAGATACACTTGCGGAAATTTACACGTCTCTCAAAGAAAAAAATAAAATCAGAAAAGTTCTAAACACAAAACATCCAAGAAATCAAGGACACCATGAAAAGACAAAACCTAAGAATAATAGGAGTAGAAGAAAAAGAAGACATCAGGCTCAAAGGTCCGGAAAATATTTTCAAGAAAATTATAGAAGAAAACTTTCCCAACTTAAAGAAGGAGATGGCCATAAGAGGCCTACAGAACACCAAGTAGACTAGACCAGAAAAGAAATTCTTCACGTCACATCATAGTCAAAACACTGAACCTACAAAACAAAGAAAAAATTCTAAAAGCAGCAAGGGAAAAAGGCCAAGTAACATATGAAGGTAGACCTATCAGAATCACACCAGATTTCTCAACAGAAACTATGAAAGCCAGAAGGGCCTGGACAGAAATCATACAGTCCTTAAGGGACCACAGATTCCAACCCAGACTACTATACCCAGCAAAACTTTCAATCAACATAGACGGAGAATTTAAGATATTCCAAGACAAAACCAAATTTAAACAATATCTACATAGTACCCCAGCTCTACAGAAGTTACTAGAAGGGAAACTCCAAACCAAAGAAAACAACTACATCGAAGGAAACAGAGGAAATAGATAACTACACAACAAAAAAACCAAAAGAAGACAAGCAATGAAACTCAGTGACACCACCAACACCATATCTAAAGTAAGTAACAATTGTTGGTCACTAGTTTCTATCAACATCAACGGACTCAACTCCCCAATTAAAAGACACAGACTAACAGAATGGTTGCGGAAACAGGATCCATCATTCTGTTGCATCCAAGAAACACACCTATGCAACAAAGATAAACACTACCTCAGAGTAAAGGGCTGGAAAAATGTCTTTCAAGCAAATGGTTCCAGAAAACAAGCGGGAGTAGCCATCCTAATATCTAATAAAATAGACTTTCAACCCAAGTTAATAAAAAAAGATAAGGACGGCCACTATATTCTCATCAAAGGAAAAATCCACCAAGAGGACATCACAATTTTGAATATCTATGCCCCAAATACAAGAGCACCTACATTCGTAAATGAAACAATATTAAAGTTTAAATCACACATTGATCCTAAAACCCTAATAGTGGGAGACTTCAACACTCCACTCTCACCAAGGGACAGATCAACTAGACAGAAAACAAATAGGGAAATAAAAACACTTACAGAGACCCTAAATCAAATGGACCTAATAGACGTCTACAGATCTTTTCATCCAAACTCAAAAGAGTATACCTTCTTTTCAGCACCGCATGGAACCTTCTCCAAAATAGACCATATAGTTGGTCATAAAGAAAGCCTCAACAGATACAAAAAGATTGAAATAATCCCTTGTATTCTATCTGACCACCATGGACTTAAGCTGGACCTCAACAAAAACATAAATAACAAACAGCCTACACGCACATGGAAACTGAACAACCTGTTACTCAATGACAGCTGGGTTAAGGAAGAAATAAAGAAAGAAATTAAAGACTTCCTAGAATTCAATGAAAATGAAGGCACAACATACCCAAATTTATGGGACACATTGAAAGCAGTGCTCAGGGGAAAATTTATAGCACTAAGTGCCTGCAAGAAGAAATTCGTAACATCACATACAAACAATTTAAAGGCCCAACTGAAAACCCTAGAAAAAAAAGAAGCAGATACACCCAAGAGGAGCAGAAGGCTGGAAATAATCAAACTCAGGGCTGAAATCAATCAATTAGAAACAAATAAAACCATTCAAAGAATCAATGAAACAAAAAGCTGGTTCTTTGAGAAAATCAACAAGATAGACAAACCCTTAGCCAAACTAACTAAAAAGCAGAGAGAATCTATCCAAATCAACAAAATCAGAGATGAAAAGGGTGACATAACTACAGACACAGAGGAAATTCAAACAATCATTAGGTCATACTACAAAAGCCTATATGCCACAAAATTTGAAAATCTAAATGAAATGGACAATTTTCTTGATAGATTCCATCTTCCAACATTAAGTCAAGATCAGGTAGAAAGACTGAACAGCCCTATATCCCCCAAGGAAATTGAAGCAGTCATTCACAGTCTCCCCTCCAAAAAAAGCCCTGGACCAGATGGTTTCAGCACAGAATTCTACCAGACCTTCAAAGAAGTGCTCACACCAATTCTCCTCAAACTATTCCACAAAATAGAAACAGAAGGTACATTACCAAACTCATTCTATGAAGCAACAGTCACCCTGATACCTAAACCACACAAAGACCCAACAAAAAAAGAGAACTTCAGACCTATCTCTCTTATGAACATTGACGCAAAAATACTCAATAAAATACTTGCAAACCTAATCCAAGAACACATCAAAGATATCATCCACCACGACCAAGTAGGCTTCATCCCAGGCATGCAAGGGTGGTTCAACATACGGAAATCCATCAATGTAATCCACCACATAAACAAACTGAAGAAGAAAAACCACATGATCATCTCCTTAGATACTGAAAAAGCATTTGACAAAGTCCAACACCCATTCATGTTTAAAGTCTTGGAGAGATCAGGAATACAAGGCACATATCTAAACATAGTAAAGGCAATATACAGCAAGCCTATAGCCAACATCAAACTCAATGGAGAGAAACTTAAATCAATCTCACTGAAATCAGGGACAAGACAAGGCTGCCCACTCTCTCCATAGCTCTTTAACATTGTACTTGAAGTCCTAGCCAGAGCAATAAGACAACTAAAGGAGATCAAGGGGATACAAATTGGGAAGGAAGAGGTCAAAGTGTCACTATTCGCAGATGATATGGTAGTATATATGAGCGACCCCAAGAATTCAACCAGAGAACTCCTCTAGTTGATAAACACCTTCAGCAAAGTGGCAGGATACAAAATCAACTCAAAAAAATCAGAAGCCCTCCTGTATACCAAAGACAAAATGGCCAAGAAAGAAATTAGGGAAACAACATCCTTCACAATAGCCACTAACCACATAAAGTACTTTGGGGTGACACTAACCAAGCAAGTGAGAGACCTGTTTGAGAAAAACTTCAAGTCTCTGAAGAAAGAAATTGAAGAAGATCTCAGAAGATGGAAATATCTCCCGTGCTCATGGATTGGTAGGATTAACATTGTGAAAATGGCCATCCTGCCAAAAGCAATCTACAGATTCAATGCAATTCCCATCAAAATACCAACTCAATTCTTTACAGACCTTGAAAAAAAGATTCTCAGCTTCATATGGAGAAACAAAAAACCCAGAATCTCCAAAACAATCCTGTACAACAACAGATCATCTGGAGGTATCTCCCTCCCTGATCTCAAGTTGTACTACAGAGCAATAGTAATAAAAACTGCATGGTATTGGCACAAAAACAGAAAGGAGGATCAATGGAACCGCATAGAAGACCCAGAAATAAACCCACACACCTATGAATACTCGATTTTTGACAAAGAAGCCAAAACCATTCAATGGAAAAAAGACAGCATCTTCAACAAATGGTGCTGGTCCAACTGGATGTCCACATGCAGACAAATGAAAATAGATCTATATTTATCACCCTGCACAAAACTAAAGTCCAAGTGGATCAAAGACCTCAACATAAAACCTGATACTCTAAATCTGTTAGAAGAAAAAGTGGGGAACAGCCTAGAACTCATTGGCACAGGAGACAACTTTCTGAACAGAAGACCAACAGCACAGGCTCTAAGAGCAACAATCAATAAATGGGACCTCATGAAACTGAAAAGCTTCTGTAAAACAAAGGACACTGTCATCAAAACAAAACGCCTGCCTACAGATTGGGAAAGATTCTTCACTAACCCTTTATCTGACAGAGGACTAATATCGAGTATATACAAAGAACTAAAGAAGCTGAAAAGCAGCAAACCAAGTAATCCAATTATAAAATGGGGAACAGAGCTAAACAGAGAATTCTCGACAGAGGAATATCGAATGGCAGAGAAACACTTAAAGAAATGCTCATCCTCATTAGCCATCAGGGAAATGCAAATCAAAACGACCCTGAGATATCACCTTACACCCATCAGAATGGCCAAGATGAAAAACTCAAGGGACAACACATGCTGGAGAGGTTGTGGAGAAAGGGGAACCCTCCTCCACTGCTGGTGGGAATGTAAACTGATACAACCACTCTGGAAATCTATCTGGTGCTTTCTAAGACAATTAGGAATAGTGCTTCCTCAAGACCCAGCTATACCACTGCTAGGTATATACCCAAAGTTTGCTCAAGTACACAAAAGGGATATTTGCTCAACCATGTTTATAGCAGCTTTATTTGTAATAGCCAGAACCTGGAAACAACCCAGATGTCCATCAACGGAGGAATGGGTACAGAAATTGTGGTATTTTTACACAATGGAATACTACTCAGCAATCAAAAAGGAGGAAATCATGAAATTTGCAGGCAAATGGTGGGATCTAGAAAAGATCATCCTGAGTGAAATATCCCAGAAGGAGAAAGACAAACACGGTATATACTCACTTATATAGACCTATAAGATATGATAAACATAATGAAATCTATACACCTAAAAATGATAATCAAGAGAGCAGACATGGGGTAAGATTATCAATCCTCTTTCTGAAAGACAGATGGGATGCACATTGAACATTGACAGGAGTCTACTGAGCACATTTGAAAAACTCTAACTAGCAGTGTTTTCAAAGCAAAGACTCATGACCAAACCTTTGGCAGAGTACAGGGAATCATAAGAAAGAAGGGGAGTTAGTCTGATGAGGAAAGGATAGGAGCTCCACAAGGACCAAATATATCTGGGCACAGGGTCTTTTCTGAGACTGACATGCAACCAAGGACCATGTATGAATGTAACCTAGAACCTCTGCTCAGATGTAGCCTGTGGTAGCTCAGTAACCAATTGGTTTCCCATAGTGAGGGGAACAAGGACTATTTCTAACAGGAACTCAATGACTGGCTCTTTGGCCTCCCCACCCCCCAAGGGAAGAGCAGTCCTGTTAGGCCACAGAGGAGAGCTTTGCAGCCAGTCCTGAAGATACCTGATAAAACAGGATCAGATGAATGGGGAGGAGGTCCCCCCTATCAGTGGACTTGGCAAGGGGCATGGTGGAGATGAGGGAGGGAGGGACTGGGAGGGAATGAGGGATCAGGACACGGCTGGGATATAGAGTTAATAAAATGTAACTGATAAAAAAAATAAAATTAAAAAAAAAGAAGAAGACAAAGTGGAACTCATTGGCAGAAGAGACAACTTCCTGAGCAGAACAGCAATTGGACAGGCTCTGAGATAACAATTAATAAATGGGATCTCATGAAACCGAGAAGCTTCTGTAACTGAAAGGACACTGTCAATAGAACAGAACAGCAGCCTACAGATGGGAAATCATCTTCACCAACCCCTTGTCTTTAGGTGACTTGCTATCTGTTTGCCTAGTATCTGTAACATGTGATTAATATTCCTGTTCAACTGAGAGAATTCTGGAGGTGAAGAGTTTGAATTCAACAAAGTCTGATTTTTTTATGTGTTGTGGTTCTTAAGTATGGCAATTTATTCTGCAACAGAAGTCAGACAAGCATATTAACGTTGCCTGGCATGGTGCCTTATGCCTTTAACCCTGGCACTTGGAAGGCAAAGGCAGAGGCTGGTGAACATCTCTGTGAGTTCAGGGCAATCCTGTTTTACCTTTAAGTTCCAGGACTGTCAGTGCTACATAGTGGTGCTTTGCCTCAGTCAGTCAGTCAGTCTGTCTGTCTCTGTCTCATTTAAAGATATAATAATAGCTTTATGAATATCTTGCCATCAAACTAAATCAAAATAGTTTTCAGTGTTTAAGATTGCCCTTTGGTGCACAAAAATTTTGGGTAGTGGTAAACACTGGTCAAAGAACACAGAAAACAATCAAGGAGAATCCCTTATAAAAATGAACAATGAAAGCTACATTTCAGAGCTGCTCATATGTGTTTGCCATAAATACTAAGTATTTTTACTAAATTAATAGAGACTAATTTAATTTACAAATGATGCTATGCTTTTTTTGGTTTTATCATTTGCTCATGTTCCATGATAATAGTGGACATCCAATCTTTTATTTCCTCTACTTCTTGGTGGTGCTTGTCATAGCATGTTCTGTTCTGTTCCCTCCTTCAAGCAACATGGAAAAAATTTGGTCCTCAAGAGATCATAACCTCCTGGAGATAGGCAGGATGCTTCTGGTGTGTTTTAATTTTTACTTCATACCAGCACTACGTATACGTATTTAGTAAATACTCAGATAGGAAGGGCCATGCTTTCAAAATATTCTAAAAGTCACTGTTATGACCAGCCAGGGGGATTAAAGATCAAAAGTAAAATGAGACCAGCAAGACTGTATTTCATCATGTGCCCATGCTTTTTCCTGAAATGATTTTTTAAGGCTCCCAGCTTCTTTGGAACAGTACAGGTATTTTAAACACCTATGGGTTTTCGTTGTTGTTGTTGTTTTACTCTATAGACAGAGCAGTCTGCAAAGAAGTGCGGCAGGTACAAATGTCTGCTTCATAACGTCCTTTGAAGTGATACAACCTGGGCGTCCAAGGCTACATATACCCTACTGTAGAGGTGGTACATATTCTAAAACCATATCCTTTTATTTGTTTTGGTTTCATCTTTATAGTTATATTCACTATGCAGTTAGCAAAGGTTGACAATTCTGTTTCTAAATTTTACTTTTTTTTAATCTTTCATTATAAAACTCATTTTATAGTTGTGGTTTTACTCCTTTTCAAGGATATTCTTTTCCCAAAATGTGATGCTTAGGACACTAATCAGATTTTATATCACTTAAGAATATGTTATGTAATCAAATAAATTTAGAAAAGGCTACATGTACGACACAAGGAAAGGGGTTAGTCTATATTAGTTTAAAAAAAATTTGTGAAAAAGTTTAATGTAAAGGACCATTAAATTTCCCCTACTCAATCATTTCCCAACATTTTGATTTTAAAAACTATGCCCTTTTCCCATTTTCAGAGACACCATTTAATAAATTTAACAATGGCTACTTCGGCTCCCCATCAGCTTGCTGCTGAACCTGTTCATCCCCTCTACTCATTCTGAGTCCATCTTTTTAGGGTCCTCCCATTTCCAGAAGCACCTCTGTGGAGAAATCAGTGCTATGATTCCTATGGGCACCAAAGATTATTTCCAGGGCACAGAGCAACTTTTGCAGTCACCATCTCCCTACTTGAATGCAAGCTGCTCTGAATAAACATTGGTCAAGCAGCACTTGTACCAATCTTAGCGCCTGAACAAGCTTTTTGAGGACCTTTGCTGTGTCCACCCTGAACCTTTACTGAGGTTAGGAAAATCAAAGTGTGACTAGCTGAGAAGCTATGGTGGTAAGGCTGGAGGAGCAGCGATTCAGACAAGAGGGCAATGACCTTCTGGATTGCAGAGTTTAGCTTTGTGATTTCTGTACTGCCATGCCAATGTAAGCTCCGCCCAAGGCCCTTACCAATATTTCCATTGCATTTGCAAAACACGTGACAAAAGCTACATGGCGAAGGGTGAAACACACTATCATTTATTTTTATAAGAATTTATTGTTGCAAGAGCTATGATATCTATCTGAACTTCTGGAAATGGAGAGTTAATTTTGAATATCTTTTTCAGCTTTGTATAAACAAGATGTTAGAAATCAGACAAAAATAATTGCAGATACCTTAGAAGGTCTAGGCCCACGGGGAAGACATGTAACAGGGGAAATGTGCCCAATAAAGAAGTATTGAAAAATATTTGTTAATGTAGGTGTGTGCTGCTGACTCGATTACATCTTTCCCTGTTACAATACCAGTTAAAAACACACATTCTCATGTACTCTCTCTCTCTCTCACACACACACACACAGGCAAATGCACACACACATACTCACATGAACACACAAGCACACACAAACATGAATGTGTGCATATACACATGCACAGGCACACATGTGTATATGCCTGTGTATAGGCGTGCATGCACACACACACACACACACACATGCATGCACAGAAGCACCTGCTCGTGCTTCAGCAGAGGATGTTTATAGAAACAATTCTCGTTTGATGTTGCAGAATATTTTGGTTCTGAAGTTATTTTTTTTAAATAGAAACCTCTTCATTCCACCCAATACATGCTGTGCTCCACCCCTCTAGGTTCCTATTCCAGTACTTTACTGGAATAGCCAAGCCTCCTTTCTGTCTCCAGTGAAGTTCTGTATTTTCATCCGTCACTAGAGAGACTCACTAATGTGCCAACAATGACACATTTCATCATTCTTTCATCGACCGCCAGAGAGCTTCTGCATGTTTGTTTGTTCTTGAACACCAAGTATTGCTCAGACATAGACAGTGATTTTTTTTCTTAATTTTGCCAATGTAAATCTGAGTTATTCACTCTGTTACATCTCATGTTAGGATAATAGTTAAACATGAACACACACACACACACACACACACACACACACACACACACACACACGGACCTGAAAAAAGCTAACAAAATCTAGGAGACAAGGAAGTCAGAGCAGAGAAATGCCAGCTGAGGATGGCTAGGTTGAAAAAATTCAAACATCAATCATGGGCTGTGTGAGAAAAGAAACATTAATATCTCTTTAAAAGTAGCGAAGTGCCTCCTCATATATAGTGGGAATTTGAGGAGTTTAAAAAAAGGAGTGGTATAAAAGGAATGTAACGAAATGTTTTTGTGGTTTGTGAATGAATTGTGGTGGCTGCTCTGGCTTTCCTTGCTGTCAAGGGATGCCTGTCTGATGCGGACGTCCAGAGACCGGTCCTGAGGAAACCTGGTTATGCGTTGTGTTTGCACAGGCTCATTTTCAGTCCCTGAGATTACGCCTACGTCCTCTTCCTAAGTTGTCTCCTTTGAAAACATTCCAATTCTTTCAAGTTGTTTTTCTCAATGCTAATTCCTCCGTGCTGTGGGACGCTACCTAAACCCCAGAAGGCGCTGGCTTTTGGGTACTTATCCTCTGTGGGATATTTTCATGTGAACCATCCTCAAGAGCAGGTCAGAATAAATTCTTGATTCCGGTAGTACTCTTGCGTAGTTGTGGAGTCAGTGCCCAGACCCGAGGAGGCTGTGTGTGGTGTGTCCACACAGTGCGCATGTGCATGCGAAGGCCAGACAGCAGCAGCAGCAGGTTCTCAACTGCTTTCCATCTTGTTTTGGGGTGAGTTTGTGCAGTCTATGCAGGGGTGTGTGTGTGTGTGTGTGTGTGTGTGTGTGTGTGTGTGTGTGTGTGTGTGTGTGTGCGCGCGCGCGCGCATGTGTGAGCATGTGGAAGTAAGAAGCTAACACTCTATATTTTCCTTTGTCACTCCCCACCTTACCTTTTTGAGGCAGGATCAGTTACTGAACATGGAGCTAATTGCACCTAAGCCTGATAGACAGAAACTGCTGGGATCTACCTGACTCTCCTATACCTGACTTTGCACACGCTGTGCTGGAACAAATGTTTATGCCACATTGAGGCTCATAACGTTAAAGAGCTTGTGTGGCAAGCTCTTTAATGACTGACCATCTCCCTAGTGGTCAGACTTGGTCCCGAAGGTCTAGCAGTGAGGCAGTTAGTGCAGCTGCCTTCACTGTCACTCGCTGTGTCCTGTAGGTGTTTGTGGCTCATCAACATCAAAAGTAAATTAAGATGCTATTGTTTTGCTTTGCAAATTAAAGCAACATCGTTCTCTAGGTATTATTAGCATGTATCTCTTTCATTGCTCATAGCACATTCTGCCTGTTTACTTTTTGTTGTGCAGGTGAGCTGTAGGTAAGGTACTTGAGAAGGCCTGTGAGCTGCATTGTGCAGCTGAGCACGGAGTCGGCTGCATTTTATTAGCACCACAAATCAGGAAAACACAATGGATTTCACTGTAAACTTTCTCTGTGAGAAAAGGATGCTGAGAAGAAATTAGGGAGCTATATCCTTCAATACTGATTTTCTAAAAGCTGAATTAAAATTAAAGCAACCCAGGACAGAGGGCCAGAACCTGGATTAAAATTCTCAATAGCGCATTTGTAGCTGTTTTGTTTGCATAGATCCTTTATCTGTTTGCGTTGCCACTGTATTCAAACTCAGATAGCTCCCACTCTGCTGTACCATCTCAGGATGATGCCATAGAATTAAAAATTTAGACTACAAAGTAGAACTACATTAAAAAGTCCATTAAACCTGATTTATTTAATCTGAATTAGTAGCTTGTTGATAAATGGTTAAATACTGACAAGAACCTCTGGGCCAAAAGTTGATGACCTCATAACTCATGCAGCTTAGGGCTAGATAAGGGCATCAGAAAGGGTGTGAAATTTTACTTGTTCCAAAGACATTTCCTTGCTTTTAAATCATGAACAGAGACCAAATGACCTTGGATAGAACTAACAGTCCATATATCCTATGACTCATGAATGAAAACAGTGTGTAGATGAATCAGGACACCCTGATTTTGTACTGTGTTAGAGATAAAGCAAAAGTTTATAAATGTCATATCTAACTAAAAGTACTTTTATCTTTGTGGTCAATTCTAGGGTTGTCCTCGTTTCTTAATCTCTGTGAATGAATCTCATCCATTATGCAAGTGCACGCTTTAAGGAGCTGTGGAGGGGTGGGGTTTTAATTTTTACCAATTCAATTTAAATGCAAATGTTAACCACTCACATGATGCTACTGTGTACATAATTAAGCATCATTATACACTGCATGAATCATTTAGAAGCCTCCTGAGAGCCATTCTGCTATGTAAAACATGCATTACACTGACAAGCAGCCAAATGACGTATACCTCTGTGCTCATTAAAGCTTCTTTTGAATTACAGGTCAACCGATTATGGGACAACCTATGAAAAGCTGAATGATAAGGTGGGGTTGAAGACAATTTTGAGCTATCTCTATGTGTGTCCAACCAACAAGCGTAAGGTAATATATGACTATATAGCTTGCTACTGATTCTTGCTGTGACTCTGTCTTGCTTTGGCTAACCACGATGGCTACCTAAAACTCCATAAAGGAAAGCAAGGATAAGAGATGCAAAAATAAGTTAGTGAGTGTTAAGGTGCCTGCCATCTCATGATTTTCTAACCATCAGCTGTGCACATAGAGGACAAGGCCCATTATTGCAGCTTAAGAAATCAACTGTACGGATGAGTATTATCAAGTGGAGGCTGCTGACTGCCTAGCAAACATTCTTGGCTGCCAGTCTCAAGACATCAGAAAGGCTTAAGGAGTCAAATGAAAGACGAGCTTTGAACACACACTAATATTTTCCCTTGACTTATAATACATAGACTGGCTAGAGTTTCTGGGAAGGCATGATCCCATAACAGTCAGGGAATTGTAGGAGTTTAATATCTCAAGTTTGTTCAGGCTGTATCCTAGTGTTGGGGTGGGGACCTCATGTGACAGAGATGAAATCCGCAAAATTGGCGGCTTTAATCTATTCACAGATCTTAACTGGGAACTCCATTAGAATTCATTCTTCTTATTTAAGATGATAAAACTGAGGTTCAGGGAAAAGAAACACCTTGCTTTCATTTGAGGGTTACAGGCGGCAACCAACTATAAAGTCCATGCTTACTCCCTGGTAATTGCAAATTTTCTGTTGTGTTAGTGCTCTTTGTTTTTCTTACTATGTGGGATGATTTTCTCTTCAGAAAGCTTTGTTCCCAGGAGAGAAAAATCTTTGACTGCAGGTGACAAGTGTCTCAAAATTAGAGAAGTGTTATAACAACATATTTGTTTTATAAATTTGTATCATTATGTTCTGAAGCCTGTCATGTAAAGCTGAAGCATAACAGCCTTAGGTGAACAAATAGTATCTACCAAGAAGCAGCAAATGCTGCCCATCATTGGTTCCTAAACCATGTCTTGTTACCCTGACAACACTGTAGCTAGGCTCTCATCTCAGGACTGCCATTGGATGCTGCTAGTAGGCTCAGGATTTCCTGTCCTCTAGTCTGCCATTCTCAACTTGAACATAACATCAAAAGCACTAGGGATTCAAAGGTAAGATCCTGGTTCCACCCTGATCTCAATCAGGGCTCAAATGTCTTATGAAACTACTCACATACATCTGACATGTATACAATATTCCAAGTGTAAAGTTACCGTCCCTTCTGGCTCCAGTCACTTCAGGTTTTTTACGTGTGACTTTGCAGACCGGCATAGATACTGCATTTAGGTGGCTTGTGTGAAGACCCACCTAAGCTCAGCACTGAACAGATAACAATGATATCACTTCATTTACCCATGAAATGTCCTCAAACTTAAAGCAGGGATAATGATAGCACTTGCCTTGTGATGACAGTTGTAAGGCATGTATGAAATTAGACATTCAACTCCACAGAACAGAGCAGTACAGGCTCAACCAATTTTAAACTTTATTTTCCTTTCTTACCACCCTGTTCCTCATGCTTCATAAAATTATAGGGAGTAAGAGTAGGGATTATCCCCTATACTTTTGAGTGTCCAGGGGAACATTCTGTGATAATTAGAATTTTCTTCTAAGCTGTGTAGTTCTTTAGACACTAGCAACCCATGTGGCTGGTGAATATTTTAAATGTGGCTAACATAACTGAGGAACTGAATTTTAAACTTCACTTAACTCTAATTAACTTATATTTTCATACCTGCATTTGGCTGGGGATGGCAGTATCGGATAGCATAGCTCAGTATGAGAACTGTGCCCTCAGCATCACTTATTGGTTATTTACTTGGCCATCATCAATAATTTCATCTAAACTATTTTGACCTGCTGGATACAGCCTCGGAATGTAGAGCTGAACTTCTAGCCTTCGGTTTCATAATGAGATTTAGTTGTTGTCTGGCTTTAAGTTGATTCATATCTCCTCTATTGATTTTAGTTCTAGTTCACATTTGGAGTAAATTTAATTTAATAATCAATAGATTGTATGTGAGGCAATGAAGTTTCAAGTGACATAAAAGGAGAAATAAGGGCAGTGGGACAGCTCAGCAGACAAGGTGCTGGCTGTCAAGCCAGACAGCTGGAACTCTTGGGCCGGAAGAGATTAGTAGGTTGTCCTTGGCACTCTATACTAGCACTATTCCATGACTACAAGAAATAAACAGAAGAAAAGCCAGCAGCCCAAACTCCAAGACCCCACACCATAGTGGTAAAGGCAATGTGATGGCTGATTGAAAGCACCTTGCACTAAGAATCAGAAATCACTGTCCCTGCCTTGAATCTATTTTCACCTGTCTGTTGATTTGGGCAAATCATTTTTATTTGCAACATGTTAGAGGAAAGGTGGGAATTTATAGCTGAAAGGGCCCTTAGAACTCATCTTTCCCAGTGATAGTTTCTGCTTTATTGATGCTATTTGAAATGAACATGATTTTTAAGATTACTATGCTGAATATTGATTGCAGCAATTTCTGTAGCTGATGGATGCATGGTGAAGGATCCCCAAACCAATACTGTTTCTAAGAGCCAGATTTTAAGAGTGTAGCTTTCAGGCCCAGATGGGTGACTGGAGACAGGAAAAAGGCTGAAAGGGAAACACAAAGGACTACGCAAAAGGCTACTACGAAGTCCGTTCTGTTAAATGCATTCACACTCATGGGGCACACAGTTAACCTTTACTGACCATTTATTTCATACTAAAATTTTGTACAAACATTTAGATGTTCTGAACTGACCCTTGTAAAGACATAATTCCAGAAGAAAGGAAGTCGCTGTCCAGACCTGCGAGGGAACAGCTTCTCCAAGAGTGATGTTTCGAGATCCGAAGCTGGCCCTGTGATGTTTGAATCACAGTGTTCCTGAGTGAACCTAAGCTCAGGCTTATTTTCTTCTGCAGGTAGATGGAACCTTCAGGTCTACTGAGGTTCGAGTAGACTTAGGACATATTAGAAGATGGTGAATGTTTGTTTGTTTTAACAATGGTTCAAAAATTGATACAGTTGGCATCGCAATGTATTTCTGTACAGTTTTTTCTGCTTTTGAAGAAAATTTATCATCAGGAAACATATTGAATATATTTGAATGAAAGGGATAGTACCTGTGCAACACCTTAAAATGTAAATATATTCTTTTCAAAATAAAAGGTTGGTGTAAGTGAGGAGGAGGAGGAGGAGGAAGAGACACAGGATATCACCGGGCTTTACTAATTACACAGGACAGAGACTCTCCAGCCTACTTCAGTTAAGGAATTTTGAAATTCTCCAGTGAAACGAGAAGCCCATAAAGGATGCTATTGAGTCTTTCAGCTCTCCAGCATGCTATCTGACAAGTTATCTTCTTGGGTACCAGATTTTCCCTTCTGTGTTTGCATCAGTGGGAACAACTGAAATGAACCAGACAACAACCGCGTAACCATACGTGTTCCCAGAAACCTGTTTGCCTTCACATTCTTGTGCTATTTTCAGCTGTTTGTGAGGACAAGAGCAGTTCTAAATTGTCACATCTCAAACAGTGGACACCAAGCCTGCTTCTCGGGCAGCTTATTAAAAACGTCACTGGGATCAGAATAAATCATACCCTTATTTACACTCGAAACTGATAATCCAACACTGCCTGTTTCATTGTTTAGTTTGAGTAAGACCACAGTAGAATTTCTTAGACATCTCTGGTACCATAAAAATTGTCATTGCATCATATGTTAGACTAGGATATCTTGACTAAGAGACACAGAAGCCCTGCCCTTAAGTATAATGTTGGCTCATTCACACTTTCTTGTAGAAAGAGTCCGGCACCTACTTTCTGATATATGACCTAGTCTCAAAAGATCAAGGCTTTGTGGACTCAAGTGCCAGCAGAGAGTGTGGGTAGTTCTCTGTCACCATGTCTCTACAGGAGAACAGTTCTATAAGTCCAGGCCAAGGCAATTCCCTTGGCTTGTTTGTTTTGGCAAAGGTTTCTAGGTTACACATACAGTCAGCTAAAGAAAGGATAATTTAATTCATCCCTGGAAGGAGTACCTGGGATCCAGAGGGTGATGGAGAGAGCCAGTATTCATGAATAAAAGGAAATGCAAAAGCACCATTGTAATCTCAGCCCCACTCTTAAATTCTCTCCCAATTCTATTTGTATTCTAAGTAAAAAGAAAAAGTCTTTTTACTCTGCTTGATTTGCCAGTGATACTTGTCTTATTGTTCCCAACCAGCTTGAGCTGCCCTCCCTTCAAAGGTGTGTATAACATCCCCAGAGATTAAAGCTACAAAACTACATGGAAGTGAAAAGGGGGAAAATCGAGTTAATTTTATCTTGCTACAGTCAGTTCATTTACTTGCTATAATTTTGTGATCTCTGCACAGTGTTCTTAGCAGAGTTAAAAAAAAAAAAGCCAAGACAGTGTTAGATTTTTATTTCTTGTGTCGCTTTTGCATCCCTACTCTGCTTTTCTGTTATCGCGTCTTAATTAATATTATGCCCGCTGAGAAGTCCTCGAAGGCTTTCACCCTATAAATAGGACCCTTGTTCTCCAGAACACATTGATCATCCTCGCTAGTCCCATGGTACCTGCCTACATTAAACACTGTTTTCATTTTCTCCAGATGTTTGAGTTTTAATCACCATGCTGTATGTGACACTTTCTAAATCAGTGTTTGATGATTGACTCTTCAAGTCTCTTTTACCCTCTGGGCCTGCTTAATTATGTATGTCCTTTGTTCAGACAGTCTACATGCCATGTGTGGGACTTGAAGATCAGGAAAGATGTCAGATTAAAAAATCTGCAAATTTATGGCTGAAGACATCAGTTTGAACCAGATCTTAAAAGAAAGAGACTTCCAATAGATTCCCCTCATATTATAAATACAAAACTGGAACCCCTAATAGTTTAGTGACTTGCATGCATCAGGCAAAAGAAAAGTAAAGATTGTGTGCCCTTGAAAGAAACTGTTAAATGTCCCTTAATCTGTGTGATAGCCCTGCACAGGAGAGTCTGTGCTGACCAATGTCCCTTTCAGAACAAGTGACCCCAAGTGAGGTAAATATCTCTGATCAGCTTCCCACTCTTCAACATGGTGACAAAACTTTTGATGTATATACAGCAGGTGCTCAGCACATGGCTAAGTTTATATATTGAACTTTGGTTAAGTCTTGGATTCCTGTTGGCATAGGCAGTGCCTTGAAGACAGACTTAACTAATTTTCCCTTTCAAGTGAATAAACAAGAACAGCAGAGAATCCTCATGGGTTTTAGTCATTTCTAGGCCATGATGGATAATTGTATCTTTTCTAACAAAGAAGAACATGATTAATCTTTAAAATACCAGGACGTTGTATGGCACTCACTTCACATTATCTGGAGAGGCCAAGAGGAACTAGAGCATTGTATAATACATCAAAGAGTGTATGTGACATTTCCCTTAGTGGGCATGCAATATTTGCTTACTCTTCCCTAACTCTTTTATCTGTCCCCCTGTATACAAGCTCATCCATTTTCCTCTAATCTTCTAAAAAGGCTATGTATTTCATTCATAAAGAAGTGCTGTGCAGGAATTCAGAGCAGAATGGAAGTGGTATTTTCAGAACTTCAATGAAAGTGATTTTATTTTAGTGAGTAAGTGCTTGCTAGCTTCCACCTAACCTGAGCTACAATAGCTGAAGGCACAAACCATCTCTTTTGATTCATCCTGGTTATATCTGAGGTTTATACTGTTCTGATCCATTAAACATTGTCCAGCTCTTTCTTGAGAACTAAAATTACAAAATAAAAATGGATGCCGTGTGTGTGTGCGTGTGTGTGTGTGTGTGTGTGTGTGTGTGTGTGTGTGTCTTTTTTTCCTCCTGCAGTGATTTTCCAAAAGTTATTCATGGCTTGAGTTTTAAACGAGCTGCATTACAAATGCAGGCCATTCTTTTTGAATGGCTCTAGGGAACTCTTGGGCTCTTCAGAGCATAGATAGAATGGAACACTCACACATATATGTGCATGGTTGTACACACACACACACACACACACACACACACACAATCGATCTTGGATACTCCAGTCTTTGGGTATCCTCAACAGCCACTATTTTGTTTAAATTAATGCACCTAACAAGGACATTTGCTCAACCATGTTCATAGCAGCTTTATTCGTAATAGCCAGAATCTGGAAACAACCCAGATGTCCCTCAACGGAGGAATGGTACAGAGATTGTGGTACATTTACACAATGGAATACTACTCAACAATTAAAAACAAGGAAATCATGAAATTAGCAGGCAAATGGTGGGATCTAGAAAAGATCATCCTGAGTGAAGTACCCCAGAAGCAGAAAGACACACATGTTATATATTCACTTATAAGTGAATATCAGATATATAATATAGGATAAACATACTAAAATCTGTACACCTAAAGAAGCTAAACAAGAAGGAGGTTCTGGGGTAAGTTGATCAATCCTTAGTTAGAAAGACAAATGGGATGGACATTGGAAGTAGGAGAAAACGAGAAACAGGACAGGAGCCAACCATAGAGGGCCTCTGAAAGACTCTACCTAGCAGTTTATCAAAGCAAATACTGAGACTCATAACCAAACCTTGGGCAGAGTACAGGGAATCTTATGAAAGAAGGGGGAGGTGGTAAGACCTGGACAGGATAGGCTCTACAAGGAGAGCAACAGAATAAAAAAAAAAAGAAAAAGAAAAAAAAATCTGGGCCCAGGGGTCTTTTCTGAGACTGATTCTCCAACCAAGGACCATGCGTGGAGATAACCTAGAACCCCTGCTCAGATGTAGCCCATGGCAGATCAGTATCCAAGTGGGTTTCCTCGTAAGGGGAATAGGGACTGTCTCTGACATGATCTCAGTGGCTGACCCTGAGGGAGGAGGAGTCTTGCCAGGCCACAGAGGAGGACAATGCAGCCAGTCCTGATTAAACCTTATAAGCTAGAGTCAGATGGAAGAGGTCCTCCCCTATCAGTGGACTTGGAGAGGGGCATGGGAGGAAATGAGAGAGGGAGGGTGGGACTGGGAGGGAATGAGGGAGGGGGCTACAGCTGGGATACAAAGTGAATAAACTGTAATTAGTGTAAAAATTTATTTAAAAAACAAAAAAGGAAATGAGGACAGGAAAAAAATTAAAACACCTATGTTGACATTCATAAATAAATGTTTATAGAACCATTCTTTTAAATTTTGGCATGGTTATATTATGTATCAAGTACCTACTTGATGTTTTTTCAATATTTAGTGGTGTGTTTCTAAAACTGTTAGCTAAGTGTTTTTATAAATATAAAATATATGTTAAGGTTTTCTAGTTTCATTTGTTTGCTTGACAAATACTACAACCAAAAGAAATTTAGTGGAGGGAAGGGTTTACTTAAGCTTCCCTGTTAGAGTGTATCACTGAAGAATGTCAGGGCTAGAACTCAAGGCAGCAGAATGAAGGCACAATGCATTCTAAACATAAGCAGGAACTTCAAGCAGAAACTGTAAAACAATATTACCTAGTTGCTCACTGGAAAACTTGGCTAGATTTATTGTACATCCCAGCACCACAGTGCAGGGAATGGTGCTACTCAGTGGGCCCGGCCCTCTGAGTAGCTGACAATCAAGATGGTTGTCTAGTGGTGTGGTCACATGTCTGATATGGACAATCCCTCAACAGACATTGTCTTCTCAAATAGCACTAGACCATGACACATTGACAGTTAAGTTTACCTGGAATAGCTGGTTTAAGAATGAATTATGACCCTGGGATATAAAAACCTGCTTCCTTCTTTTTCTTTCTTTGCCCCTTATCTAATTGTCCAAAGTTCATAGAATTCATCATATAACCTTTCATGTCATAGTGTTACTTCATGCACCATTAAAAGTACGACTTAGCACGGGTGAGAGCTCCTTTCGTAATTAGCATCCCCTGTTTGTTATTCCTCAATTAGAAGATGCCATGTCTGTCACATTTAATTCATGCCTATTACATTAAAAAACAACGATGACTCAGTGATTCAAAACACTAAGTTTTTTGTGTATGCAGATTGTGTTTATAATAGTTGAGGTTTTACAGACAGTATTTTAGTAACTACATTTGTTCTTGAAAAATATACAAGTAGCCAAATAGATAAATAATTGTGAAGGGGAAAGTCAACACACAGAGTGATCTTTTCTAAGTTTAGATAATCTTTACACAAAGTAAAAGACAATATTTTTATTTTATTCACTTTTTACAAATGATGTTATTAAAAATAGTGTAACAGAAAGAAGCCTTCTGAAAACTTTCTGAAATAAGGGTGTTTATATTGCTGGCTGGATTTTGACCATTTTCCTGTCTATAACCAACTCTTTCTCTCTCCCTCTGTGTGTGTGTGTGAAACAGATCTTACCTACTTCTCTATTTTGGCTTTTTTTTTTTTTTTGCCTCATCATCCGCCTATATTAGAGCTCTTGTTTTCTGTAGTCTGGCTGTCCTGCTGTTAAAAACCTGTCCATTACCCTTTTATGAAGGTCAGATGCATTATTTCAGGTTGGGCCTGTTATGCTCTCCTGTAGAAAATGGTCAGAGTTCCTTTCAACATTCTGATATGTTTGCTTCCTACATACTCCCTGTGGCTTCTCAGGGGTTTCCATCATCTGGCATTTGACATACTATATCTGGAATATTTTTTTTTCTAGTGAGTAGCCTGGGCTGCTCTCATGATGGATAGAAATGAAAGCCTACCACTGCAGGAAATCTGCCATATTTACCCAGGTGGGCATGCCTCCCTCTAATGGATGAAAGCTGCCCCAAGCATTGTCATGGTGCTGTCATTCAAACAGGGGAAACTTTTATGAAACCATTTCCTCTGCCCTGGAGAAATTAAGAGACTACCTACAGCCTCAGGGGCTAAATGGATTTTCTATTGAAACATTTTGTTGCTGTTGTTGACCTGTCCTTTCTCTTGAGGAAATCTTCCTTTGAAAGTTTGTCTCACTGTTCCTCCAGCCATGCATTTCCCTGACTGCATGGCTCCTGACCTCTAATGTGTATTTCATCTCCTAATATTTCAGCTGTCTAATATAAATTTGGCAGAATGAAAGGACTATAGTTTGCAGGATAAGACAACAGACTTAGGTATTCAGAGGTAAAATGTCTTCAGGGGAGATTATACAATCCACTAGTTAGGAGATATTGTCTACTTTGATTGTTTATGGCTATGTTTATTTTGAAGTGGGAGTAGACTACCATACATTGCTATGATTGGCAGCATTTGCCACTAGAGCATGCTTGTAGTAGGGAAAAGGACAATGTGGATGAATCTGAAAAAATAAAGAGTGGGGAAAAGAAAGCATTCTGAGTACACACATCTCTCACAGACAGAGAAGAGTCATGGACAAGAAGATGCAAATTGGGAAGCCAAGAAGGAACATGGGGGAGATTACTGCAAAGGTAACACAATAGCAGTGAGTAAAAATGAACAAGAGGTAGACACAGGACAATGGGAAGAAGAGAAGTAATAAAACAGTAAACATTTTCAACAGTAGAAGTTAAAGAATCCCTTGAGATCTCTCAGAGAAAGGAGGGCTAATTTAGCAAGAACTTATTAAGGCTTTCAGAGGGAGTACAATTTACCCTTATCTCTCTGTTCTTCCCGAGTGGTTTCCAATGGGTAAATGATGTTGATGGCTATTTCTGAAATTGATTTACCATGAAGAAAGCACATTTATGCTTCAAGTGTGGGGCTGTGACAGGCCCAGATCAAGGCCAACCAGTGTTCCCCTAGATGCAGATTCAAATATTACTGTTGCTTTTACCTACAAACTTCTGTGCTTTGTATGTTGTCTCTTTGAAGGGCACCCCAATGCTCCCCAGCAGCTCCTTGCACACAACTTGCATTTTCTGTGTGTGAAATACAGTAAAATACAGCTCTCATGTCAACACCACAAGGCAGATAGAACAAGAGTCAAAACAAGCAGAGTATCCACACACAACCGACATTTGAAACATGTTATTGTTTCTTTTTATTTATTTCAGATTATATGTCATTTGTCAATCAATAGTTAAAACATACCTATTTTCCACCAGCTCCCTTTTAAATAATTAGGATCTAGAAAAGAAACATATGACATAGTTCTTGTTCTTAAAGAGTATACAGACTGGTAAGGAAGACAAACATAGGTCAATTCCAGTGTAAAGCTTAAGCATTATAATAGCTGTGTACACACAGCGCTGTCCATGGGGACTCAGGGAGCTTTCAAAGAGACACAAATATTTGTCAGAGATGAAAGGAAAAAGAAGGTGAAAACTATCTTTCAGTGCATGTGCTGCGAGAAAATGATGCTCACAGAGCAGGATAGCTTAAGGGATTTGTAATTTTCAATGTTTATTTTGAGACTTAAAACATGCTAATTTCCTTTACTATTTCACTATTATGACTAATTGGACCTTCCCAACATATCTTCATGTGCACTTAAATTATAAGTCTAACGTAATAATGAAATTTATTTTTAATTTTGCAAGCTTTTATACTGTCTTAAATATAAAATCAGGAAATGAGTAATGCTGACACTATTGACATTGAATTAATACATCAAAAAATTAATCTCTTATAGATTTGATGTATTTACCATTTATCTTAAGTAATTGATCAGTTGGAACTATTGATGAGTTTTGAAAATAAAGTATTAAGGACAAAAAATTAACAGACATTTTGTTAAATGCCTGATTCTTTACAAGTTTTTTGAGAGATTAAATGAATGAAGGCATAGGATGTATGAGCCTTTTGGGGATGGTCTGTGCACTGTGTATTCAGATGCTGATTTTCCCTAAGATCTGGTTTCAGTCCAGTCTGGATGTAGCCATTGTGATTTCTATGAAGAATCTCCTGCATCAATGTTGTATAAAAGATGTTCCCCAATTATCTCTGATTGGTTAATAAAGCAGCTGATTAGAGCCAATTAGCTAGGCAGAGAGGACAGGAGGTAGGACTTCCATTGGCTGTAAGGGGCTTACAGGGAGGTAGAAGAAGAGGGAGAGAAGAGAAGGCACCATGAGGCAATTAACACAAGGAGTCCCATGAGCCTTGAGAGATAAAGCAGAAGGCCAGGATGAGACTGAGGTGGCATGTAATCGCCACATGGATGGGAGGTAGCCAGACTAGCATGTTTGGGTTAGATAGAAGAATATCTGCCCAGTTATAGTGCTTAAAGCTTGTTGAATAAATTTAATAGGTCTCTGTGTCAATTATTTGGGTCCCAAGAGAGGGTGGTGTCACAAGCGCTTAATTAATGCTGGAGGACTTTAACCGAGACGCCACAAAGGGCGGCAAGGTATTGATAAAAGCCGACGCCAGAATGTTTTTGAATGCTGCTTTAATCACACAGATATCTAAGAATTGCATGGCACATTACACATCCTATGGGGAATACAACCTGGCCACAGGTATGGGCTCAGCCACTTTGCTTTCGGCAGTTCCAGCCGGACCTCAGATGCCTCTTCTGATGACTTGATGGGCCTTAGAGCTTCTCTGGTTCAGCCAGGCCTCAGATGCAGAGGAAGCTGCGGTTGCTCGGGAGCCGCCTTCCAGGGCCGGTCTGATAAGGTGGTCCTTTCAGAACTGGTTTGTTAAGGTGGTCTGGGCTTTTCAAACAGCCTTTCGGGAATTGGCTGGTTAGTGACGGTCTCTTGGCTTACTCACCAAAGAGTCTGGCCTGCTGTGCCTGTGTAGGCTCGGGCTGCATTTTCATACATTTTGGGGGGACACTGCTTGTCTTATCGTTCTTTCACACGCGCGCGCGCGCACACACACATCAGCTGCCTTAAGAGCGTTCTTAGTTACTATTACTACGAACATCTTCTTATCTATCCTTGACAGATAAGACAGATAAGACAGCTCTGCTGTCTTACAAGCTCTCAATGTCTTAGGGGCGTTGTCCAGTCACTGTCACAAAAAATGTCTCTTAACTTTGCTCCTGACAACTTTGCTGTCTTACAGGCTCATTACAGGTGAGAACTAGAAAAGGCCACAACTAACACCATTAATTCAATGCAAACCCTCATTTCCATAACCTTATGTGGTTTACCATCCCATCAAAAGAATGTGATTACATCGTACATGATGGTGGATGCCATGATAAGGGCCCTTAGAATTTAGAGGGTACTTTCAGCAAGAATTGTTATGAAATTATCATGAGAGGACCTCACTTGGCCACTGAAAGAGATGGGTGTGACATTCTATCTTAGCTAACTTTAATTCCTGACTTGATACAGGCTGGAGTCATCTGTGAAAGATAATCTCAATTGAAGAATTGCTTGGATCAGATTGGCCTGTTGGCATATCTGTGGGGGATTTTCTTGCTTACTAATTAGTTACTAATCAAGTGATTATTGAAAATATGAAGTGCTTAACAGTCATCATAGTGGGCAGTACTGTTTCTGGTCTGGTGGTCCTAGGGTGTATCAAAAAGCTGGTTAAGCATGAACCAGTGACCAAGCCAGCAAGCAGCTTTCTGCCATTTCTCCTACCCTCTAGTTTCTGCTATGCTCTTCCCTAAGCTCCCTCAGTGATGGGATGTAAAATCTCAAACATGAAATAAGCTCTTTAGTCCCCTGAGTTGCTTTTGGCTATAATTATCATCAAAGCAACAGGAAAGAAACTAGACCACACATTGTCATTGACAATAGAAAATTTAATTTGGTGAAGCCAACAATTTTGACTGCTAGACTATAGAGATTCTTATGTGAATTCACAGATGGAGTGAGATGCATAGGTAGATTTGAGTATGGGGCTTCAAGGATTCAGATCCTATGTTTTTTATGTCCTGCAATCTTGATTTTTCAGTATATTTTCCATGTCTTGCTGTTTTCTTAAAAGTCACTCTTTTGGCGGGTCATATTTAGGATTGTGGTTGATTTAGAAGGTTTAGTCTTTGCCAAAGTATTAAACAATGAGGAGGAAGCCTTTGTCAGGGCTGTGAGTACACTTTGAGAAAATACAAATGGTGGATTGAAACACAGCAATGGGAGAAAGAGTCAAGCATTTGTGGGGGACGAGGAGACTCTACAATATGGCATTGTCTAATACCTGATCTTCCTTCCCAGTGCTTTCCCAAAAGAGCTGCATTTCCTGAAAATGGTAATAGCTCCTACTTAAGTGCCTGTGTTTTCTTCCTCCATCAGCAAATACACTTCTCACTGGATAGAGCATCTCCTCTTAGGCATTAAGTCTATCCAGCTTAACCAACATAGTTGTACTATTTTAAATCCAAAGCCCAGCAAAAGAACCAAACTTGTTCTGGGGAAAGACATGTTAGAGCTTGGGAAAGAAAGTTTCTGGAAGCTGGATACCTTCGCTTGAATTTATATTACATAGCATGTTTGTGTATGCCGACCTTCCTTGCCTTATTAGTGCATTATTTAACCCTAAGATTAGAAGCAGAATTCCATTGCCCAATTCTGCCTTTGTTTCTTGGGCTCACGGCCTCTGTTCTTCCATTTGAAAGTTCACTGCTGACATTTGCACACTCCCACAGAAGACTCAGTCAGTTTTGACCATAGATGCCCATTGTTCTGAGAGAGGAGACCTTCACCCCTAGGCACCAATTAAAACCTATTGCTTCTTGCCCCTGCAATGCTTGGTACTCCATGTAATTCTGGCTCAAAGCCCAGGGAAACTGGTGGGATGCATTCTTCTCAGTCCTGTGCTCACTTTTGTTTCCTAAACAAGAAATGAATACAGGCATTTGCCTGGAGGAAGAACGGGCTGGCCACCATGGAGGTGAACAATGGGTTTCAGTTAAACAGCCCACTTTAACAAAGACCTTTGGGTAAATAAAAGAAATAGGGAAAACTGGGACATTGCTAGCAAGTTTCATCTAGATTCAAGCATCACTACTCTCCAGTTACTTAGTGATGATGTGTATCTAGTTGTAGGACCATTTGGAGGAAAGCATGACTGGGAATATTCTATAGAAAGCTGTCAAAGATCAAAGTCCCAGAGTGCTGGAATTTAGACACAGATCCTTCTGCTAGTCAGATTTTGTCTTTTTTTTTTTTTTTTCCAGAGCTGAGGACTGAACCCAGGGCCTTGCGCTTGCTAGGCAAGCACTCTACCACTGAGCTAAACCCCCAACCCCTGCTAGTCAGATTTTGTGGGTGTCTGGCACCTGGTAGGATGGTGGACTTGCTAGTGAATGTACGTTCCTCTCTTTTCATCAGACTTAGGATAAGAACATTTAGAGCTTGAAGCCATCTGTGCAAGATCATGGATGTCATAGTAGGACAAACTGGAAGCTTTAAAATGCTAATCTAAGGATTCCAAATAGGGTGTGTTACCCCTGGTCATCTATCCAGTACTCAGCTCGTTTTCTCCCATCTTCTGTTCCTGGAGGTAGGAAGTTGCTGACATTCTAATTGGGTTTGAAACTAAACTCTAGCAACGAGATTATTTTGGTACACATAGCCACAGGATAAACACAGTGGTCCACAAACGAATCTGACTGACTGCGCTTAGATGGAGTCAAGAGAGTCCCAATTTACCAAAATTAAATAGAGCTTGCCTTGCTCTATACTGTTTAGCTTCCTAGGTATAAACGAGTTAAATCCAGATGGAGACACTTTCCTCATTTGTGGATAGACCCTCTTCTACCCTTCCCCACACCACCAGAACTATAAGCAGTGCTCATATCTGCACAGAAATTGCATTCTGCAGTTATATTCTTTGAGCTTCACTATTTGAAAAATTTATAGTCTTACAAAAGATTATGTTTCTGGGAGGGTTTAAAGTTTCCACAGGCCCACAAACATTGCAGATTTTTTTTTCATCCCCCAAACCTTGGTGATAGACACAGGGAGACTAACACAATGAGTAGAAAGCTGGCTGCCTCCCTGAAGATTCTGGTCAGCGTTCTATTACCCAGTCACCAGTGAAACTGGCAACACACTTGTGATAAAGCTGAAAAAGATTATGGAGCCCAAACCATTTGTATTTATTATGAATCTATATCTACATATAAATATACCTAGGATTCATTATGTTCTTCTTATACAAACTCAACTCAAGGGAATTACAAAGACATTTAAAATAAGTATGTGGGGGAAATCTGTATGAACATTGATATTACCCATCTTCAACTGTTTAGTTTGTGTCTTAGTTGCTGACTTTTTCTTATTTCCCTTGCCCCCTTCTTTTTCTCTCCTAACATTATTTATGCTAAAGGGAGAATAAATAACAACTTGCAAAACAATTTGCAAAAACAAAACAAAAAACACCTCATACATAAATCATTTTAGAAATGGATTATGTGTGTGTGTATAATAAATCATCTCATCACCGCAAAATTACTGCTGTGAAGTGAGAGGGGTTATGGCACTGCTTTATATATATCTGAGGGTTAGTGGGTAACCAGTCTTACACTAGAACCCAGCTCTTTGCATTTCTGGCCAGTGTTACACGCTTCTAATCTATGGTTTTCTAAATGTATTCCAGTTTGCATGCCTGAGAGAGCTACTTTTCATTAGTTTGCGTGCCTGAGAGGGCTGCTTTTCACTAGGATTTTTAAAGCTAGATGCTGATTCCTCCAGAGACCTCTAGTCATTGTTTTAGATATGAATTGTAGGATCTCAGATAAAATGCAAAGCACAGATGAAATGTAATGGCAATGAATATGTCATGTTTTAAGTCTGCTTGTATAAAATGTTCAGCCTCCTATTCATCACTTCAAAATAACAGCCTTGACAGCTCCACAGGATGAGACCAATGTTAATAGAGACCTGAAAAGACTACGTGTAAGTTTTTGCTCCAAGCCCTAATACTGACCTATAGGAAGAAGTCAATAAATATTTGTAATAACTTTAAGAGTAAATTAATAAAAAAAGAACAAGGAATTTGCTCGATATGTTTATTTTCTAAACTTACAGTTGAGAACAGTGATCATGCTAAACTTTTCATGACATAAAGGTAAGCAGAATAAGCCTTGTATTTTTCTTCTGTTATTCACTAAATCTTTATAATTGGACACAATTTCTTGTTCTGGCTTAGTGCTTAAGTAAGCACTAAGGCTGTCACTATTTATGCACAATATTTACCTGTGTCCAGAGGGAAGAGGAGTGATATGCCTGACAAGTGAAGTAAGTAGCTACTTTGAAGGATATCCTGTTGTTTGAATTGTGTTGTTGAATGATGTTGCTTAATGGAATCACAGCTGAGAAATAGTCTTTTCCTTATTGCATGGACATACTGGCTAGTCAGTGATTGTTCTTTCCTTGTCTAGCGTTGTTCTTGGACCCTGATTAGACTTCCAGTCTCAATGTTACCCTTTATCTTTGAGCATCACTATGGACCATGATGAATCAATTAGCCCACCTTCCATTTATCTTTTATTAAATGTTTGAGGGAACCTTAAAATTAAAAGAGGAGTTTAGAGAGAAGCAAAGGGAGCTGTTTGGAGTAGACTTAAGTTGTTCCAGGAAATACCGGTGTCATTTCTACTGAACAGTGTTTGGAGTGGCTGTGAATTATGCCTCTCAGTGAAGGAAGAAAGCAATAAAGACCTTCACTTCTCGAAGCAGTGATGATAGTGAAGGGCAAGCTAGAAAAAACATCTGCAAGATATTCTGAGAGCTTAGACGCAAGTATAAGGGCTAGTGCAGAAACAAGAAACTCTGAAAGCATGAGGATAGCCTTATAAACTCCACCTAGAAGATGATGAAAATAACCCCCAGGTCATGTACTGGTCAGGGCAGGGAGCGAATAGCTGCAAGAGTTGGCCAACTGGAGATTTCCATAAGCTTCTTGGAAAGCACATACTAAAAACACATTACCCAAAACTAAAATTCCCCTGAGTCACAGCAGTTTTCCTCCAGTGTACTGCAGATGCCAGGTGTGCACAGTAAAAAGGCAAGTTCCACAGTCTTGCTTTCTTAGCAGTTTGTGCCAGAGCCCTATAGCTATACCTTTGGCCTTCCTTAAGATCCATGAAAATCCTCAAGGTATGCCCAATTCCCTTTGACTGAATCAATGGAATAAAGGGGCCAAATTGCTGCTCAGTTCTTAAACTACAGCACACACATACACACACATGTATAACATTGTAGTTCTTTGTAAAGATATAGATTCAAGGCTCTACTTCTCGGGAGTTCTAGTTGAATAGCTCTGAGAGTCTGCATTCCACCATTTCCTCATTGTCCTTCAGTTATGCGGCACGTGCTTGAAGAACTATGCCTCCCTGCACAGATGGGGCACCCTGAACTAACGGGAAGGGATTGTTTTAAAGAAAACTTTGAGTCTCACTTTTTAAATGTAAATAAAGCGAGTGGGGAAGGCTCCTGGTTTCTGAGGTTATGATTTTAGAGCCAGCTGCCCTCTGCTGGACAACATAGGATTTGATTTGAAATTTAACTACTGCTATTTGTGCCTTGGGCACACATCCTTTGGCTCATTATTTATCTCCCCTAAAGACAACTGTATTGAAAATTTGACTTCTTGGGAGGACAGATGTCAGGGAGTCGACAGATGTGCACAGCTGTACGGAAATAGGATTCACAACCTGTAGGAATGAAGTAGAAAAGTATAGGGGTCAGGCAGATACTGCCCCTTTGTTCTTCTACCTAGGAAGGAAGGAAGTAGAGGCTGGCATGAATAATTCTTAGTCACTTCATGGCAAAGAATGCTTACAAGGGATAACTGTGAAGAGGCCTGGGAGGGTAAGGCTCCAGTGTTTTCAAAGACATTTGTTCATCCCAGGGAGGGGGTCCTCTTGGAATGTGGTACTGTGGAAGTTCTGCTCCATTATTTCAGGGCTCTCACTTTCTTCTTTTGTACAGTAAGTGGCTCTGTCTTGGTATGAAACAGAGGCATCCACACAGGCTTCTGAGAGACAGCTATTCAGACAGCCCATGAGAGAAAGAGAAAAACAGAGCAATACAAAACACATGCAAGAATTAAAAAAAAAAAAAAAAAAAAAGATTTGGAACAAAACTGTGGCACTGGGAGATTAGTAAAAGGGTTATCACTGCTTTCAGTTCAGGCAGTTAAGACTAGTGTTTTTTTTAATGGTTGTTGTTATTTTTGTTTATTTTTATTAAATTTGGTTTGGTGTTGCCATTCTGGGGCCCAAACTCAGGACTTAAGGTCCCAGCTCAAAAAAAAAAAAAAAAAAGGTAACTTTTCATTACCTTTTCTTTTCTATACAAAATACTGGGTTTTATTATAATCTTTCACAGGTACTTTTATCTGTTGCTTCTCCTGTATTACCCTCCCCTGGCTTGTGTTGTTGTTTCCCTCTCCCTATTGTAGCTCCAGTCTCTACTTTCAAGTCACGTTACTATTTTACCTTCTCCACTCTCATTACTTGAGGAAGATGTGGAAGGTTCAAATTCACTTTAAAGGGTTTTTTTTGTTTTGTTTTGTTTTTTTTGTTTTTTTTTTTTTTTTT
>NW_026596125.1:10032597-10089814 GCF_907164565.1 Psammomys obesus | reverse complement strand
TTTTTTTTTTTTTTTTTTTTTTTTTTTTTTTTTTTTTTTTTTTTTGTAAGTTCTAGTTGTCTAGTCTTGGCTGCTCTAAAACTTGCTCTGTTAACCAAGCTAGCTTCTAATTCACAGAGATCGCCTATCTTTGGCTCCCTAATGCTTGGGCTAAAGACTTATGTCATCATGAATGCTTTAAAATTTTTATTTAATGAATTACAAGAGTAAAGAACAATTTATAAAGCCAGTAAATTATGAGTGAACTTGAATTTTCCCATCTCCTTCAAATGAAGTGAGCATGGTATTCATTATAGACAGCTTTTAGTCTACAACCCTATTGGTTTTCCTAGCCCAGTCACAACCAGGAGATGTACCTGGAATTAAAGTAATGCAAACAGCCAACACTAACAAAAGTACCTCATGCCAGAGCACACATATACATGAGTGTCCACAGGCAGTTTCTCCCCAGTCTTGAGAGAACCAGGTATCCGTGTTGACACACCAGACTCTGAAGGTGTTCTAGTGGAGGAGAGGCTATGAGTGTAACATGGAAGTCATGACACCACCCAAGTCTTCGTTCAAGTCCTCCCTTTGTGCTCACTGTCTCAGCCTTCCTCTGCCCTAGTGCTGCCAAAGCTGGACTGTCACTCATTCCCAGTTTGAAAGTTGGCTGCCATGTCTTTCAAGTTTCTTCAGTGACAAGTGGAATTAAACAGAGCTAGAAGAAAGATCTGGCATGAGGAGAAGGTCATCCTGGGAGATGAGTGCAGCCCAGACAGTTTCTTCTCAAAAGGGCAGTCTGGCTGGAGAGCATCTCAGCCAGGAAAAAAGCAAGTTCCTTCATCTCTGGCACTTCCTGCTCTGTACCCAAGGTCAAAGTCACTTCCAGTGTCTGTGAACCTGAGGGAGCCTTTTCATCTAGGACTTTTTATGTGAAGGAAGATATTTGTAACTTCTTTTTGTTTAGCTTGATTTTTTGATATTTTGACTATTGATTTTCCACCCTCTTAAATACTAGGCTAGAATTCTAACCACTAATATTTATCCTAAACCCATTATTTTATTTTTATATTGTATATGTATATAGTTGACAGATGAGAGAGAAGAAAGAGAGAGAGAGAGAGAATGGGAGGAGAGCAAGAATTCAGGGAAAAATGTGCAATGACAGTAAGAAAGATATATATATATATATATATATATATAAAGAGAGAGAGAGAGAGAGAGAGAGAGGGAGGGAGGGGAGAGAGAGAGAGAGAATGGGAGGAGAGCAAGAGTTCAGGCAAAAGTATGCAATGACAGTAAGAAAAAAATATATATAGAGAGAGGGAGGACAGAGAGCAGGAGAGAGAGAGACATACAGCGAGAGAAAAGAGAGAGACAGAGAGAGAAGGAACAATATTTGGAATGGGAAAAAGAAAGCCTTGGCAAAGACAGTCCAACCCATGACTTGGCTGGAATGTCACATCTTGTTTTCTTGACAGCTGGCAGTAAACTGGACAACTCCTTTGAGACCCTTTCAGCTCTTCTCTGAACAAATTCGCTATCCTTTTTACTTCATTATTTGTCTTTTGTCTTAGCTTTAAATTTTTGCAACAAACACACCAAAGTCATAGGAACAATGTTATTTTGCAAAGAAAGAGGGCTGAATGAATTGAGAAAAAAAGGCAGAGTCCTCCTCCCTGCCTTGGGGCAAAGTGGGAAGGTTTGTGAGATGCTGTTCCCCCAAGTAGCTCCCAGACAGTGTTCCCACTGCAGGAGCTGGAAGATGGGCTTCTCTGCACTGTGGATAAGACATCATGGCAGGGATGGCCACCAAATAGAACAACATATACAACTGTATATACATATACTTTGGGGTCAAAAGAAAGTGAAGTCATTTGGCAAATGCAGTGAGTCTGTATCACCATAGACTACCTTGACACCTGCAAACTTCTCCACTGATGTGCAAAATCAGCACACTCTTTTAAGGCTTCCTAATATCAAATCAAGCCTAACTTCTGCTGTTGTAGAGGCTTTCAAATTTCTGTCCTGTTGGGACAAAATATCATGACTAAACAGCGAGTGTACTGTGTAGAATACTAGTAGATTTTTGCTAGTATAAAAGTTTGCTTTTCTGAACTTAAAATTAAACTGGATGATTATTCTGGTGTGTCTTTTGAAGAACATTCATAACACAACTACCAAGAAGGATAATTTTTCCACAGAACCTAGCTTAAAACTTGTTATTAGAGGAAAAGAATTGCTACTGCTGGGGACAAAGGCCTTATGTTAGGTAAGATGGACTAAAGAGTCTATGCTGCAAACTTTAAGCATGGAGGGATATTTGAAGAGACTTGTGTTTTGTTTTGTTTTGTTTTTCTCCATTGCTTAGTAGGTTGTTTTATTTCAGGAACACTTCTGGGATCTATAACTCATGCCATCTGAAAAAACAGAAAAATGAAGACATTGTGTGTCTCTCACTATTATTAAAACAGGAAGAGGCAATTGCCTATGAAAAGACAATTTACCATTTGAAAAATCTGGTTAAGGGCTAGGGTGCTAGCTCACTGATGCCTTGGTTTGCCCAGCATGCTTGGAGAAGGAGGCTATGTTCTTATATATTACCTAAAAAGACATTGGTTAAGATGTTTTTAAATACATGAAAATGCATAAATAATACAGCAGCTAGCAGATTCCTTGTAGTCATTGTTTTGAAGTTGTTTCTCCAAAAATGTATTTGGAAATTGCCACCCATATAGCAAAGGGAATTTAAAAATGAGAACAGAGATTTGCAACTGAGATAAAGCAACATTCTTGTCTCATTTTAATTCCTACCTCAGCCAACATAAAACATCTAATCACTTTACCTAAACTATGCCCTAGTCTGATACATACGGAAAATCATACAGCTTTGGGTGCCATGCTTTATTTTTATTCATGAATATGCGTGATAATGCATATCTTATTAGCTCTGTGCATGGGTACAGGGACCAAGAAATCACAGACACACCGACAGAATATCATGTGCACTTATTGAGTTTATTTTAGTACTTAAAATTACATTAACTGCATATAGGGAAAGCTTTGAGAGAATGTGATTTACTCCAGGAATTTGAAGGATCCTGGAAGAGAAGTTAGGCTGCCTCTCAAATTAGGAAGACTGAAAAATGCGTTGATTTTACAAACCAATGGAGAAGCTTCCAGATGACAGAGTAGACTGTGGCAGTCGAGATTTATTGTATTCTCCAAATGCCTTCACTGCAGAAACTGTTTTGACCCAAAAGGAGCTGGGACTCTGCTGCCAGTCAGTGTATTACTGGCGGACATTCTGAAGAAGGCTGCATGGAAAGAGGCTTTTGTTACAAACTGCCTGGTGGAATGCAATTACTAGGAATGGAATCCAGCCAGGGCAATTGCCGTTAATATCACTACCCTTGCAGAAAGTTTCCAGGGAGCCATAATGACTCCGAGTGGTCAGGACCTCTGTTTTATGTCTCAGTGAAAAGCCTGCAAAACCACAGCCAAAAATCACCAGCCAGGAGAAATCACTTTTCTTACAGGGATCTGCAAACTCAACATCTGAGCTGAAAAGGGAGGAACAAGCAATAGGACCTTGGGGCTCTTGGAGGAGAGATGTAACCCAGAATCACAGTGCTTAGTCAATGAAACTGTTTATTGTATCACTTCTAAGTGCCATTAAAGTGGGAGTTCACATTTTCAAAAGAAGGGAGCTTAGCATTCACTGCTGCTGTGTGGTCTCCCTCCAGACAGGAACATCAGGAGGAGAAAGTTCTTTATCTGTAGTCTGCATGCTCCAAACTGATGGCATTCCCCTGGCCTGCTCCTCTCATTCCTCCTCCCTTTCTTCAAAGGAGACTGCTATTCTCGCAAAATCTTTTTTATGCTACTGTTTACCCACATTGCAGGACAACAGAGAGTGACCTAAATAGAAAAAAGAAATGCAAAAAGAACAGCTAGTTGAGTATCCTCGAGATAGTCAGAGAAGAATGGTGAACGGGTATGTTCTTCAGATGCCTGTATTGATAGTCTACCGAAGACTATGCAAATTAAAACAAAAAGTCTTTTGTTTTATCAATTATATCATGATAAAAAAAAAAAGTGCAGGGAATCTTAGGAAAGAAGTGGGAAACAGTAAGATCTGGAGAGGACAGGAACTTCATAAGGAGAGCAACAGAACCAAAAAATCTGAGCACAGGGGTCTTTCCTGAGACTGCTATTCCAACCAAGGACTATGCATGGAGATAACCTAAGACCGCTGCACAGATGTAGCCCATGGCAGTTCAGTATCCAAGTGGGTTCCATTGTGATAGGAACAGGGACTGTCTCTGACATGAACTGATTGGCCTGCTCTTTAATTACCTCCCCCTAAGGGGGAAGCAGCATTACCAGGCCACAGAAGAGGACAAGGCAGCCACTCCTGATGAGACCTAATTGACTAGGATCAGAAAGAAGGAAAAGAAGTCCTCCCCTATCAGTGGACTTGGGGAGGGGCATGCATGCAGAGGGTGGAGGAAGGGAGGGATTGGGACGGGAGGAGAGAGAGAACCACTGGGGATACAAAGTGAGTAAAGTGTAATTAATAAAGAAAAATAAAATAAAATAAAATAAAATAAAGTGAGTGAGAGACAGTGTTGAAATAAACCAAAGATAGAGGAAACTATCTTCCCAGCTACCCATTACACATGTGTAATTGCTTGTTTCGTACCAGACTTTAGTCCTAATGTACTGTGATTGGTGCCTAATTTGTATCTTTTACATTATTCTAAACACCCAGTGTTACACATTTTCCATCAAGCCCTCCCTCTTTCCTTTTTGTTTCCTTTAGATTATTGTAATACATAGGTAAACGACTAGAACTGATAAATGTCATGCCCGCATGCTACCTGGACCTGTATCACTATTTGCCCACGCGGCGGACTCAGGATTGAGCCTGCAAATGCCAAACCAGTCCAGAGACCGAGTGCCTTTAGGCAACTTGTCACATCTTCCTGGAATGTGAGAATTATTTTCTTAGCATATTAGGATCTTTTTAAATGAGTTAAATGGGTAATAACCTTAAGATCACATATAAGTGCCACGGGGTCCTTTCTACTTAACATATTCTAGTTCCTTTGATGTCTACTGCAATTTGCTCTTTCCTTGACCTTTACTTTGTAAAACTAAGTAGTAATTTGCAGCTGTTCTCTTTCTGCACAGCAGCCTGAAGGCAGCAGAATCCAAGCCAAGCTACCTCTTAGTCAGTTAATCCTTCCAAATCTTCCTAGCTAGTCCCTGATCACTCTTATCAGGCAATCTGTCTAATGACTGTTTGAAAACATCTTTGAATCTAACCAGTTGATTTGTTATCTTTAAATACCCCTTTAGTTTAATTTGGAGCTATAATGTCTATTAGCAACTTAGCACAGTGAATGATTTTAGATTTGTAAATTGAGATTAAAGTATCTTTTCATCTTCTTTGGAAGGCTTGGAGAGTGATACAGTTTATTAGGAAGGCTTTATAGGTTCAGACAATTGAATCATAATAACAATTGAATCATATAGTTTTGCAATTCCATTTCTCATGTTTTTAGTGTGCATGTAATATTAGCATATCCGTGAAAGGTCAAAATGATGAAATAACCAGTAGTTGGTCTACTGGCGTGTATATAAATGAATAACATTTTATAAATGCACTTATTGCCCACATAGTAGGTCATCATCCCTGAAAGATGACAGTCTTCTTCACTGCTTCTCTCAGTACATTTCTACGCGAGGACCTATTACAATACATGTTCACTAAACAATCAGTATATTTGGGACTAGAATAATGGCTAAGAGGGTAAGAGCATTCAGTGGGCAAGGACCTGCATTCAAATCTTCAACACCCACATACAAACCCCAAAATCCTGGGGTAACCATGTGATTGAAATGTCTGTGCTGTGCCATGCAGAGACAGGAGAACAGCCTGGGATGGCTGGGCACCAGCAGATTTCCAGATTCAGTGGGGAACTTATCTCAGATGAATGTGACACTTAATGTCTCCCTCTAACCCCCACATATTTGTGTACGTATGTGGGGGAGAGAGCACAGGTGTGAATTTGCCAAACCACATGTCTCTCTCTCTCTCACCACGTGCACACGGATACACACACACACACAATGACATGTATAACTTTAGTATTGCTCAGTGTATATATAATAAACTGTTTGGGGATTTCTGTGATATAGTTAGATTTCTTAAGTAACTGAAACATCATTTTTTAAAAATTCTTTAAATTATATCCATATTTTCTCATTACATATTGCTATATTTGGTATTTCTTTGAGATATATAAATTTGAAATACTAGTCTCTTGTAGGAGTTGTTATAGATGATGATATGTAACTATATATTTCTTTTGTTGAATGAATTTAAGACGTTTTTAGCATTTTATGGCTAGGTAATTTTCATTTTTTTAATTTGTGGGGTTGAATTTATCCTTGATCAAGTACTTTATATAGCTACATTATTAGGGTTTTAATGGAACAAATTTGTAGTTTAATTTGGCCTCTGATGACAATGAAAGGTTTCTGTTGGCCTGTGAAGTAGAACTCTGCGAGGAACCTGCAGCATCACTCTTCCAAGAAGCTTTCTTCTTACCAAACATGTGAACTTCCTCTGCCTCTTTGCCCTTCCTACAGATGGTGGCATTTGCTGAGCATCTGTTGTCAGACGATTGAAACCCTCACTTGGTTGACTCTGATCTCCACGCTAGCACTTCACTAGAGCAGCTTCCGCACTAGAAACTCTGTTTGGATCTTCAGAATAGAGCTTCTTACTATGTTCTAGAAGAAGATAAAATGGCACCTTGTTACTGTGCCTGCTTTCCTGTCCCTTGTTACTTCTAAAGTTAATGTCATGAGTCTTGTTTCTATCTGTGCACTACTAGGTTGGGTAAGCACTTTTTATGTTTCTTAATTAATTAATATTAGTGTGTGCACAATGTGTGTGAGCTCACTAGCCATAGAGTACGCATGGAGATGAGAGGACAACAATGTAGAATCAGGTCTCTTATACCACCTTAGCAGGATTCTGGGAATTGGACTCGGCTCATCATGCTTGCACAGTGCCTATCTCTTAGTCATAGGTTTTCTCTTGAAGAATGAATATGTCCTAAAGTCACACCTGGTCCCTGCTGTAAGACAAGGGACAGTGTGACTTTGCTTTTCCCTCTGAAGTATGGACGAAGCGATAAAAAGGGGTATCTACAAAGTATATCTAAAGGGGCAAGTCAGATAGCCATTAATATCTTGAAAATATATTTAGACTGTTGAACAGTCTTTGTCAGTGTTCTATGGCCCCATACCAGGGCCCTCAGTTCTAGTCCACACTAGTTAAATAATTTAACTAGAATCTATTGAATCTTTTCAATATATGAGGCAATATTTTAAAATGAGAGACATGGTACCTCTTCTCTATAGTTTCCTAACTATTGGAAAACACTTATAGAAAATGTTTGTTATTTAAAGTTTGTTATTTATGCCCTGGTTAGCACCCACAGGGGTGGAATGCCCACTAATGGGCCTGCTTACAACAGGGTGAGGACACACAGAGATTCGTGTGGAGACAAGAACCTGCCTCTGAACAGTGTTTCTGCTTCCAGGAAGGCATGAGAGGCACTGCCCAGGCTAGCAACACTGCCCTTGCATACAGCAGGTTCCAGAGCAGGGTGCAAAGCCAAAGCTATTAAAGTCCTTCTTACCATCACCACCTGCAATAGCAGAGCAGCTGGCTATGCAGCTGCAGATGAACCTGGTGCTCCACATCCTGGTGTTGAGCAGGTGTTGAGGGAAATTCACTAGTCAGGAAACAGCTTTTCCAGGACTAGCTTTCTGCATCTTAGAGGGACTGTGGAAGGGGAAGCTGGGACAGACAGCATGAGGGCAGGGAAGAGAAAGGACTTGATCAATACTTCATTCTCAGTAGCCAGGGAGGGGGCAGGTATGCAGAGAGTGTAAGTGTTTACAGGCTTGGTAAACACGTACTGTCAGAGGAGAGGGTACATTTCATACCAGGTGATTGTGTGAGAGAGAGAGTAGAACATAAAACTACTTTTTAGTGGAAGCACCAGGTCTACTTCACTAATGGGTAAAACATAAATACCTCTTTATAATGAAAGACACAGGATTAGAACGAAGGGGTTGATGGAATATGATGAGTCCAAGCATTTTTAAAGTCTGAGAATATGAGGTTAAGGAAAAATCATAAATTAACTGTATTCAGTTAATTTTCTGGTCAAAGAGCTAAGGGACAAGTGAAATCTGCATCCTACATTCATACATTGTCTCTCAGTTACTAATAAATAAATAGATAGATAGATAGATAGATAGATAGATAGATAGATAGATAGATAGATAGGTAGGTAGATAAATAAATAAATAATGACCCACCATCTTTCCCATGATTAACTCTCTAAATATCTAGGGTTCACTTTGAGATGTTAGAGTTAGGTTTTTGACTTGTTGATTTAAACTTAGAGTCTACTGAATGAATATGTGAATAGTTTTGCTTGGCTCTAAATTTCTGAATAATGTTATGGATTTTGTGGATGTTTTACGTTCACAGATTAACGATGGAGTAGCTTGTTTATCTTCTGTTTCTTGTTATGACAGAAATTTAGGAAGCATGGCAACCGCATCCATACCATTGACCTAGAACTTTCTCCTTCATAAGGAATGTTTACAGATGTCTGAATTTCAAAACATAATCCCTTATTGTCTCTTCTGACAAATAGCATTTCACTTTAAATTTTCCCCAAGAGCAAGAGATTAATTATTTCTATTCACAGTTGTTAATTATATTTTCAAACTGAAGTAGATAGAGAATATAGCCAAATTATTCCCCAAGGACACTACCTCCACTTTTTAAATAAAACTTTCTTCAATGTAACAATTATTACCCACCTCCTTTTCCTCTTTCTTTTCCATCCATTAGTGTATATTCCCTTTGTCTTGTTCAATACCAAGGTTTCAAAGTGATTTCCTTTTCTTTTTTCTTTTTATTTTTGATGCTATCTCTACAAATTAGCCCCACATCCAACTCACATTTAGCTTGTAAGATAAGCTGATTGTTAAATGGTTACATGCCATTTTCGTTACTGGGAGTCATATGTATTGTAGATGTTTGGAGATTTTGATATGAAAAATGTCCTTGTAGAAACTAACTCTAATAGGAAACTTTCTCCAGCAATGCTTTGCTGCAAGCCTATATTGGGAGCTAAGAAGATCTCCTCATCTATCTCATGGTAATCTATCTCATGACATCCCTTTGCACTGCATTTGGAAGCTTTTTTTTTTTTTCTTATCAGCTGCTTATAAGTTTAGAGAGATTGTTCTCTGCCTGCATCCTTCACCTCAGTCAATAAACTATATACAGTCTAGAGAGAGGACAAGACATCCCGTTGGTATAAAAAGACCTAAGGGTTGATAGATGGGAGAGACTGAAGGAGCAGCACCAAGACCCAGAACAGACTGGATTCTAACTACCTTCATCCATGCCAGAAACATACAATCTAATCATTCAGATGTAAAGAGTACTGTGATCTGAAAACTAGTAACAAGTTCTCATAAGAGAACTGTGCAAGTTTTTGTGTGTGCCTCTGGGAAAAATGGCTTTGGGTTAAAAACTAGCTCTAATAAATAGGACTTGGGTGCTCTGTTTTGTATCTCTCCCCACTGTTCTTTAGTCTCTAAATGAACATGTGTTTCCTTATGGTATAAAATATACTTCTTAGAGGAAAAGCTTTGATATCATGAATATGATCAAAGTACACTGTGTGTATGTATGTAATTATCAAAGAACTGATAAAATAGTATAAAACTCTATTCATCATAGAACCATCAGTTTGATCTATTAGTCCATTGGTTAGGTTTCCCCTATTAAATCCTGAAGCTGGCTGTTTCTGCTCTACTGAATGGGTTTGTAGGCCCAAGGCCTGTCCTCTAGTTTGGTTTCATATTATGCTGCAGACAGTAAAAACCATCACCTGTAACTGGGTGAAAAGAATTCTCCTACTCTCTTGAATCAGAAGCCAGAATATCATCCTTGGGTGAAAGATAAGATCCATTATTTGGAATCACCTACATCAAAGAGGCACTTAATTTTTGATTATTTTAGAGCCAGAACTTTCAAATCATGCAAATCTATTTTACGTGTATGTGGTGGGGAACGGTAACTGTCAACTTGGCTCAACCTAAAGTCACCTGAGGAGGGAGTCTCAGTTGTGGAATCGCCTAGTAAGTTTAGCGCTAAGGCATTAGAAGACACCACCAGCTGCGGGTCAACCCCAAGTGACACAATCTACAATTGCAAAGGAGGCAACATGTGCTGTTGCATTGCTGTCCTGGAAGCAGAAGCCCCACCTCTCGATGGCAGCCAAGTAGGACAGTGAGCGATTCTGAGTCAGTAATGAGCTCTGCTTGATCCTTTAGCCACACATACTGCTTCTGTGAACTGCGCACACAGGGAAATTCTTGGTTTTAAGAATCCTGAGGGGAGTGCAGTCTCAGGAATTCACTATGGAAGGAAAGAACATTTGCAAGTTGTATTCTGGCCTCCACATATCTGCTGTGACACATACGTGCTCATTCTCTTTCTCTCTGTCTCTCCCTCTCTCTTTCCCCCTCTCTCTCCCTTTTCCTCTCCCCACCCATACAGATTACTGGAACTTTTGGTAGGACGTAAGTTGAACAAAAGCGGTTTCCCGGTATCATTATGGAATGGCTCCTCACATCTCAAAGAGGTCAAGTATAGATAGCTTTACTTCTCAGTCCAGGTTACCACTGTTCCTTTCTACTGGAGGACTTTGAATCAGCTTTGTTTTCTCTAGCCTGTGCTACTCTGGGGATGTGATGGCTCCTGTGTACCCAGCTTGTACAAGTTGAGCTCTAGCCTGAGAAAGCCATTAGTTGGTAGAGGAAATTTGTGTGGGTCAAAAATGGTGTAAGCAAATCAGCCTCCTGTCTAGGTAAGTGTAGACACATAGCAGAGATGAAGCTGGGTAGGATTTGGATTGAGGTTTTATCCCATCGTCACAGAGGAGATTTGTTTTGCATATTTAATAATTTATGGGTGCACCTGGCTTTTTGTTCCTAACCCATTTTTCATATATTCCGGCACAGAAAAAAAAAATTCTCATGAAGATACCAAATGGGAAAAGGGTTGTGTTTGGACCTTAGGTGGGGGGGGAGGGGGAGGGGTAAGCTGTGCCATTTTGTTTTGTTTTTCAGGGAAATTGCAGAGGAGTAGAGGCTGAAATGCTGACTGGAAGAGAGAGGCAGTACTTGTGAGGTTAAGTTAACTAGCACAAATTAGCAGCTTCATGTCAGAAGACAGGCTAGTCAACCAGTCTCAGCGGGAAAAGATATCTGTTATTCAAATGGTATGTGGGGTTGGTGGATGGATGCTTAGGTTACCTTCCTTTGTCTATGAATTGTAAGATGTGTAAGTCATTCAAAGTGCTTCCGAGCAAAACTGCATTTTCTCCCTGGTAGATACTCTGACTGCATCTCCTAAAGTTAGGGTGGTCAATGTAAAAAGTGGTTGTTATCCTAGCTGAGAAGGATGCTACTTTTAGGAAAAATTTATTATTGGTTTGGAAGTGAAAACTCTAGTTTAACTATGGATAAGTCAAATTTGATTTAACTTTGATCAGTTTTATATAAATTTTCTACTCCAAACACTCCCTTTTCCTCCCTTCACAATCTCCCGTAACAGTACTTTTGGTTACTTTATTGGGTTCTTTTACACACACCTTTTCCCATCCCAGTGCCTTGCAACGTCCCAACACTAGGTAGGAGAGAGACAGAGGGCAAAGGGGGTGTAGATCTCTTCCTGCTGATTAGGGGTGTCAAGTGTTTTGGGGGCAAGTCCAATCTTCATCATCAGGATATCTCCAACCAGCAATCCAGCAAACAGCAAAAGTAGCAGCAGGGACAGCAGCAGCAGCAGCAGGGACCAGCAGCCGCTGCCATTCTCTCAGAGCTCTGGCATTTTTATACCCTCTCAAGTGTTCTCAGAATTTCAAACGTAAACTATCTTCAGCTGGCAAATTCACACACCTCCTAGAGTATGAGACAGATGATAGCTACACTATGGACAATCTGAAGCAGCCCCATATCCCACACATAGAATTTAAACAAAAACATAATCACATAATAAAAGATATTTAGCTTCAAGGCTTAGCTTTAATAATGTGACCTTTATGTTTTAGCTCAAAGGAGTAAATATAATCTTAGAGATGCCATTGGCAATTGAGCCTTGGTTGGAAGGGTCCTAGAGTCCAATGCAGTGCTAACAGACTTACCTTCAGGGAAACACAAATTTGATAGAGGGACTGGTGAGAAGCACTGGGTATCAAGAACAGCTACATCATGAAAGTTGTGATTGTGGATTTCAAAACAGCTTCAAGTTTCCATAGTTTGGAAACTCTCACTTACCATAGACTTTGTCTGTACTGCCCATGTCACTGGCTGGCCTAGTCTTCAGGAAATCTAAATTGTCAACATGTAAATGAAGAAATTCTGCTCTTCCCACTAAGAAACACCACAGACTTCTATTAAATAGCAAGCTGTCATTTTAGACATTGCTAAATAGAAACAGAATATAGGATCCAAGAGCTACCATGCTACACGGTAAAGAATGACTTCTGTGAAGTTGGCACATGAGGTGTGATATACTGAAGTGTGATTTTTCCATGACCAGTGTATGTCTTTAAATCTAGAAAAAATTCATCCAATGTTTTAACTGAGAGGGACAGTGTAAACTATCTTTGCATAAAGGTAGAATTGTAAACTGATAAATTGGGCTCTTGGACATTATATGAATTCCATTGATCACCGAACTCTGCCCTCCCTCACTACCTCTAAGGAGTTTTACAAACCTTTTTCTGCATTTCCATTTAGACTACTTCATAAATACTGGTGTTGCAGCCCATTTTCTTATTTTAATCTTGTTGGAAAACTTTAACAAATATAGCAAACGCCTTTCTCCACTTCCACCCCCAGGACCCACAGATAATGTCAAAGGCCATGGTTATAAGGGCTCACAATGATGAACATATCTTGTCTCTCCACACAGGAGGGACCATTAGCATCAGGGCTTCTCATCACCCCTAGAGCCACTAACACCACATCGCCTGATCTGTTCTGGTGCCACTTTTAGTTCTCACAGATCAGATTGGAAACACTTATTCTGATCTATAGCTGCAAATTCTAGATCCAGTGTTAAGAGTTACTTAAAAACATGTTGAGCCAGAAATAAGTATTTGACTTAATCTTCGAAGTTTGTTCCTCAGAATGTTAGCTCTCAAAAGTCCCCATGTGAAAAAATAGATCCTCCTCTGAGTACAAATATCTCCTTCTTGCTTCAGAATAGTTTTAAGAGAGGTTTAACCAGAGACTTATTTTCCCCTTTATTTCTGTGTTGCTGACATCTATAGAACAATTAATCTTCTGTGGTGTTAAAAACAAATCATGACACTTAGAAAATGCTGTCTGTGTGTCTTGTTTTGGCTCCATGAATAACAACAAAGCTTAGTTTATGAGTTGACTTTGTTATCACTTCATAGTTGCCTACAGATAAATAGATGATCGCATGATGAATGCTTTCTAAAGGTCACATGACTAGGCAGAAGAAGAATTCAGTTACATGGGCAATGTTAGGGTACATATACACTTCAACCAAAAAGTAAATAAATAACTTGACACTACTGGTAAGTTCATCTGAGCCAATTAACCGAGGATTCCCTGAGCACAGGCTTTTCATATGAAGAAAAAGACAAAATGTAGCTGAGCATACAAATTGAAGAAGAGATTGCCCAGTGATTTAAATGTTGGTCTCTGCATCTACTTTTGACCACTGACTATCCAGTCTTGACTATAAGAAGAGGTTAGCTATATCTATAACTCTCTTTCTCTATCTTATAGCAAATATAGATGTGAAAAAGCATGAGTATACATCTATAGATTGGAATAAACGGTTTCTTCAGTCATTCATGTCTAAGTTCTTTTGCAGGGTTAGAAAAATTTTTTGAAATTGGCAAAAAATTGCTTTGTTTTGCCTTTGCCATACTGAGGAACTTTTTACCTCCACATGCAATGTATACATGCATCTCGGGCCTTCCCCATATCAATCCTCTGTCATTTCTCTCATCCCCACATCAAACACACATACACACACACACACACACACACTTCCAAATCTCATTGTAATTTCAAATAGTCATGCTCTGTCTCATCTTACAGCAAGAAAAGCTTTTTTTGTGTGTTCTAGAAGACTCGAATGTCAATATTTGTAACTATATACATTTTGTTGGTAGCATCTGCTGCCTCCATGTCAGTGCCTGTGCACCTGTTGTAAATTACGGTGTCTCCTTCATTCTCTGAGGTCTGTCAGTTTAGCATGAGGATTGCCACTTGATGCTAAAGATGACTGCAGTAAACTGGGGTAAAAGGAAGAAATGATCAGTTGAACGGCAAACATGTCTACATTCTACAAGAAATAAAAACTTTCTCCCCAAAATGTCTACATTCCAAAAGTCTTGTTTGTCTTTTCCTTAAAAAAAAAAAAAAAAAAAGAATGGATTCTAAATACTTTAAAGCATTTTGTAGGTAAAGCAGATAATAAAGATTTCTTTAGTCTAGCATTTATGAAATAAATCCAAAATCTATATGTGAATGAATGTCTTTTTTATATGTACTTTGGTGATTCTTAATAATGTAAAAGAATTGTCTGGTGACCATGCTAACCCCATGATCATTTGTCAAGAGACCTTCTTACAGTGTGTTGTGGAAATTAGGGTACTCAGTGTGAGCCCTGGATAACAAAGATGTCCTGTAGTCTTCATAGAGAAATGATGGCACTCCTGTACCTAAATTCACTCTCTTGAGGTTTACTTCCATTTCCACATGGAGCATCCTCATTTATGTTTGTAAAGGGCTGTGCAATGCTTAACTGAAAAAATAAAAAGCCATGTGAGTGTAGAATCTTCTTAAATGCCAGTTTAACAAATTTGAGCTTCTTAAGCAATGAACCGCTTTTAACATCTTATAATTACTAATAAATAGATGAAAACAAATGTTTGTGAATTGATGATGTAGTAAATCGTGGACAAAATGTGTTTTGCTATGGCTGCTTTTCTCAGCCACAGCCTCTGAAATGCTATGCACATGAGAATTTCTAGTCTTTTAATTGTTTCCAGCTTGAAGTAGGCACTGGGGTCTCCTGTGTGTATATGGGAATAATAGATACGAAACATTACTTTATGGCCTGTTACTCCAAAGTGTAATTGAAAATAGAAACTGTACATAAGCACCAGTACAAGTGAGAAAAAAAAAACAAAAACAAAAAACAGTTCCTATAATTTTAACTAGAGACAGAGTACGAACTGGCAACCTATTTGTCTTGGGGCTTCTATTGCTGTGAAGAGTCACCATGACCATGGCAACTCCTACCATGAAAAGTTGGGATCACCATGCTACAACTGAAAAACAGTATTCCTGTCAGTTGTACTAAAAAGAACATGACTTAGGATAGGCCTTGTTATGTTCATTTAACAATAAGAAGATGAGGCTCAGAGCAATAAAGTACCTCACTCAAGGTCATACAACCTGTCAGCAGTAAAACAGCCTAAGGCATACACTGCTTTTACAAGTGTTAGCATTCACCGGATCACCTCATAATGAACAGTGACATTAGAACTATATGACCTGATTTAAAAAGAAAAAGAAAAAAAAGGAAAGAAAGAAAGAGACAGACAGAAAGAAAACGAAAACATTGGTTAATTTCTAGAAAAGAGAGCAGGAAGAAGAAAATAAAGAAGAAAAGAAAGAGAAGAATAAGGGGAAAATATTTCCAAGTGGGACACATAGGCCACACCAAGAAAGTGAGTAGAGGGTTATAAAAACAATCACAAGGTGCTATATATTACATAGTATTACATCCAAAACAAGATATTCCTGAAAAAAGGTAATGGTATCTTCAATATAAAGCTAAATATTCAATCTTCATTCATGGCAGTGGTCTAGGCTCCTTTTCTTATCTTTTTAACCATTTATCCTTACACGAATGATTTTATGTTTTCTCATAAAATTAGTAAGAAAGAACAAGAGAAATATACACACAAAAAAAAATCTTTGATCAAATGAGTATAGGAAACAAAAGAAACACATCTCCACATACTGGCTCTAGAGAAGTAGATGTTAAACCAGTAAGAATGATTTTAGTGTAACTGGTTTCCTAATGGATGTATCTTATGTGTAACCACATCTGAAAATATAGTCTCGTTTTGTTGAAGACACAGGTATCATTGAACAAAACCACCAGGAAATATATAATATCAATTCATACAATCAGTCAAGATTGTATCATCTAGTTTACAAAATCTAAACATAATATTTTAAAGAAAAATGCACAATAGCAATTCAGGGGGATTTTATTACTGTTACCATAGGAATCAATTACATATCTTGAAAATATTTGAGCTACCTTAAAATTTCCTGGATTGCCAATAATCTTTTTGTTCAGATGTAATCAAAACACAATTCCATGGCTGTTAAAACTCCTCTTTTAAATCCTCAGGGATCTATAATTGCAAAAAAGCCGCATCATTTAAAAAGGTTAGCTGCTCTCAGAGATAACCATGGTGATGGCAGAAACAAGCATTCATCTTTTTCACTTATAGGAAACGTTGCAAGGATTGATGTTCATATAATGATGAGAAATCTCTTTATCCCACTAGGAATGATAAAGGCAGGTGGAGGAGGGGAGAGCCAGAAAGAAAAGCTATCAGTATACTCTAACACTGAGTTAGATGGGAATAACACCATTTCTGGTAAGCTCTCAAGATGTGCGCTTGATTTTCGTTTGAGTAAATGTCAAGTTGAAAGTCAGGAAAATGAAAGAAGAAGCCCTTGCTAATAAATCAGTCCTGGAAATCAGTCCGTGGAATGTACCCACATTCTTCATCCCTTCCTCCGGTTGCACCAATGTTCTGATAAGTGTGTTTTACTTTTAGTTATATTAATGCCCTATGGTAAATTGGCAGACATACCAGGGTATACTAGAGAAGATTAATGAGTGTTCAGCTGCATGAGGCCTTGCTAATATGTTGTGCTATTAAAGCTTTCCTGAAAAGACTGTGGAATCTACCAGGGGTTTCTCTCAGAGAGGATCTGAGGATTAGTGGAGTGAGACCCCTTTTGCTGCTCCTCAGTAAGATGTGGCAAGGGTGAATCTCTCAGGAGTCAGAGCTTCCTGCTAACCAGGAGGTCTAGTTAATGTAAAATTATTCTTCCTTCCTTCAATTATGTAATGATAGGCTTAATGGTCATGTTGCTGAGTATAATCATGCATTTATCTGCTGCTTTTTCATTCTCCTTTCTTCTTTTCCTTAGAGAAGCAGCCGGTGGCAACATAAAAGTGTTATCTGAAAAAGTTATGTTCTGTGATTGCATTTCCAAAGATATGTCTGTATCTTGGACTAATTTCATCTTTCAGAAGCAGCACAAATGGTGTAGAATGTTTAAAAAGAGAATACTGCTTTATAGAGCTATTGTTTTTAACACAGTACTTCAGAGACGTGGTTTAAAAACAAGCACTTTTTATTTTCTTATGATTCTATGGTTTAAGAAACTAGAAGGAGTCCAGCTAGGCAGTGAAGTTTCAGGCACACATGCTATTAGTGTGGGCTGATATCAGTGTTACTCCAGTTTCAATATGGTTTCTTCATACAGATAGTCAGAATTATTTAGTGGTTGGGGATCTCACCAACCTCAATAACTCTTCATGAAAGCATTGGTGTGCAATTAAGCTATAAAACTTCCAATCTGGGGGCTGGAGAGATGGTTAAGAGCCCTGAATGTTCTTCCAAAGGTCCTGAGTTCAATTCCCAGCAACCACATGGTGGCTTACAACCATTTATATTGAGATCTGACACCCTCTTCTGGCATGCAGGCAGAAAATTGTATAAATAATACAAAAGACACTCACACAATGTATTAGACACAAGGCAAATAAGTCATATATTGTTCTGAGAATTTCTGTCTCACTCCTTGGGATGATTAGCTTTTATCATCAACTCGACATGAGACAGAATCACTAACTAGGAAAGGAAGCCTCAATGAGGAATAGACTCAGTTAAAGTTTGCCTGTAGGCTTATCGATGGAGAATTAACTTGATTTACCTTAACTATGCTGGGAAGACCTGCTCCTTGTGGGCAACAACATTCCTTAGTCAAGAGATATTCAACTGTGTAGGATTAGAGAAAGAAAACTGAACACCAGCATCTCTGCATTTCCTGATTACAGATGTGATCTGACCAATTAATTCCCTAAGCTCCTGCCACTGTGATTTCCTTGCTAGGATGAAATGCAATTCAGAATAAACCCTTTTGTCAGTAAATTCGTTTTGTTAGTATAGTTTTACCACAGATACAGGAAATGAAGCTAAAACATTCCTTTTGCATAACCATAAATACTATCATTGAAGCAGGCTTTCGCTTGCATGTTTTAGCGCTTAGTTCCCACTGATATTGTTTTAGGAGGTTACAAAACCTCTAAGGGTATGGGTGGCTCTCAGAGCCCCAGGCTATCTGTCCAGCTGCCCAGGAACTTCACCATGACTTCCCCACTGTGGATTGTACCCTTCCAATGAGTAACTTAACATAAACCTTTCTTTCTTTAAATTGTTTCTGTCAGGTACTTAGTCATGGTGACATAAAAGTAAGTCATATACTAGCACTCTGATATTTATGGCCCATAGAAAAGTTATCTGTTCATCCTGATGACAGGAAAATTTATTGGGCTTGGCTATAGCTCTGTTTGTAGAGTGATTTCCTACCTTATGCAGAGCACTAGGTTTAATCCCAGCAGCACATAAAGAAGACATGATTATTTGAGTCTGTAATCCCAGCACTTGGGAATTGGAGGCATAAGGATCACGATTTGAAGGTAATCCAACTATATAGGGAGTTGGAGGCCAGCCTGAGCTACACTGTGAAAACAAATTTAAGTGTTTAACTTTCCTTAAAACTCAAGATTGTGAGACTATGTTTCAAGTAATTCCTGTACATAAGCACCAGTACAAGTGAGAAAAAAAAAAATAGTTCCTATAATTTTAACTAGAGACAGAGTACGAACTGGCAACCTATTTGTCTTGGGGCTTCTATTGCTGTGAAGAGTCACCATGACCATGGCAACTCCTACCATGAAAAGCATTTAACTGAAGGTGGCTTGCAGATGTGGTGCTGGAAGGGGCTGAGAGTTCTACATCTTGATCTGCAGGCATCAGGAAGGGAATGTGATTTACTGGGCCTGTCTTGAGCTTCTGAAGCCTCAAAGCCGGCCCTTCCCTCACCCACTACCTGCCTCCCCCTTAAGACATACTTCCTCTAACATGATTACACCTACACTTCCTGTGGGCCTATAGGGACCATTTTCATTCAAACCACCACACTGTCAGGTGACTGTATTTGAGAGTTAATAAGAAAATGATCAAAACATGAAAAGAAACAAAAAAGGAAGATAAAGCTTTTACTAACACGAATGAAACCAATGTATGCACACTAAGTGTGAGGAGGCTTCCAGCACTAACCTAGGAGGATCATTTCAGGAGAGATAAAACCTCAGGGTGCGTATCTTAAAGTTCTTGATAAAAACCTATACATTTGTAATTTCTTTCCTTCATATAAATAATTAGATAGTATATCTCAAAGTGGTTTAAAAATTCATACTGTTTTATATGTTCATGCTACTTCCATAACTTGAAAAAAATAATTTATGTATAAAAATATTAATCTATACTGTCGTAATTTTATATGAGTGATCATCAGAAAAATCTATTAAAAGTAATTGTTAATTGCATAGTTGCACATTAGTTAAATCAAATCCTATGTAGCCCTTTAAAATGATACAAGATAATACTTAATAACCTGTAAAATGTTTGCAATATTATGTATGAATAGAAACAAAAATATGAAAAAAACATTGATCCCAACAAAATGCATGCTCAGTAAATACCACCTTGCTTATTGTCACTGCCCTCATAGAGGAAAGGGAGGCCCAGACATATTCAAAGAGCTTTACTTTCAGAGCACCACAGAGACATGTGGCAGAGAAAATTTTCACATGCATGTCTCTGGACGCAAGCCCCACATGATTAACTGCTTGTTACCCTGCCTATATCTGGCTGTGCATCCTCTTAATAGAGGCCCAACAGAATCCGCAACAGTGGGAGCAGAGCCTCACAGTGACATGCTCTTTTAGAATTAGGATTCCCTAAGTTGCCTAGAGGGAGAGGATTGTACACAGTTATGTCATGGAACCTAAGCTATGATGTCCTATAATACTCTTCCTTGAAGTATCTTCCCATGTGTATAACCCAGGTCTTTTCCTTTCTGGTGAACTTACATATCTCTTGAGTATGCTGTAAGGTTGCCCAAATTAGTTTTTATAGAAGAAATTCTCATTATTGTTACACACAGTGAGATCGGGAAGTCTTCTGAGAAGCAGTGAAGACACCCAAGAAGGACTCAACTTGTGTGCTACTTGAAATTTTTTTTCTAAAAACTTCAAATTTCATTAAAAAGGTAAAAGGATGATAAAATAAACTCAGAATAAACTTCAGAATACAACACCAAAGTTTTCAAGCAGTTTCCCGGGTCATAAGTAGATGGCCTGTTACAATGGTTGTCTTCATCCCTGAGCATTGACTCACACTGCTGTGTTAACAAATAAGAGCATTATGCAGGCTTCACTGAGCTGAGAGAATACGATGTAGGGCAAGGGGCTGTGTTGCCTCCATTTTCTATAGACTCAGTTCTGTCAGAGTATATGTGGTCAAAACTCTCGTCCTTTAATCACCTTCCTGTCCTTCTTTGGCTATTATTTCTGCTTTAATGATTTCTTTTCCTTCAGTCATTTAGGAATCTGGGGTAACGTTCACTAACTCTGTCCTACAAAGAGCTGTCCATTGATAAACACTTATTGCCCTCACCCTCAGCTTTGAGAGAGGGTGGTGTTTATCCCACACTGGGAATAGGCAGTTTTTCCACCCACATTGGTCAGCAAATTACTTCCTTGCTCTGATTACATTTTGCTTAATTTGTTTTTAATTTCCAGGCCACAGGCTCGCAAATGGCCTCTTGTTTCATTTGTAGAGAAAAAATATTTGTGCTTAAACAAAACAGAGTGTCCATTGGCTGTCTTTATCACTTAGTCATTTTCTAGGTCATTATAAAATCCATTTGTTATGCACCTGTGATATGGCCGTTTGGAGCAAATCTAAGTCTTGAGAAAGACAAGAATGACATTTCCCAAAGCAATAGTATTATCAACTGCTTGAGTCTAGCCTGTGAATGACAAACAACAACGGAGCAAACACGTCATGAATTTCACATAATATGAATAACAAAAAATGAACACATTTTACATTAAAATCAAAGAAATGATGAAAACATATCTACCCATAAGTGGTGCTATTCTCCCTTTAGCCCTTTTCATCTAAAAAGGGGGATGGTTAAATTCCAAAGCAACATACCTAGGAGAAAACTATAAAACTAAATAATAGCATCATTTCTATGGCAACAAGGATGGCAGTAGATACCTGGAAAGATTTTAAAGTTGCCTGCCCTCTCAAGCAAGTCAAAGAGTCCAGATGCATTTAATTTTATAACACTTTTTATATTTGTCCATATGTGCATATGGACATACACATGTCACTGTACATATAGGGTGTCCAGAGAGCATCTTTCAGAATCAATTCTTCTTCCATGCAAAGATCAAACTCATGTAGTCAAGCTTAATGGAAAGCACCTTTACCCAATGAGCAATCTTGCTGGACCGCATTCAATTTTTGACTACACTAAGCTGTCAGAAGGAATACTACCAAAAGAAGAGAGAAGTGATGTATTTGAAATCTATAAATTGTATTTCATGTTCATTTGTCACCTCTAGGAAAAGCAAATAGAGTTTCGTCCTCCTTCTGAAGTGGATGAATGATTGCTTAGAGCTGGATCGCAGAAGCCTGTGCTCGGTTATTGACTTCCTATGGAAAACAATTCATCCACAGATGCAGTCAGTGCCATGTCTGCATGCCCCTCAAGGCATAGGTAAATGGGTGCTAATCACCACAGTCCATCTGAACAGAGAGTAATTATTCCTGTTCAAAGCAATCGCTTCCTCTTTTCTTCACCTTGCTCCTGTTCAAGCGGAGCAGCGGAGGAGGAATGAATTCCCAGGGCTGCAGGGACCCAGTGCTTTGCTCACTGGAAGGCACACACTAAGCGATTCAGTCCCTCATCTGTGGATTCATTAGCTGTTCACTACTATGGCTTTGTCTCAAGCAGACTCCATTCCCTAGAAAGCTACTCTGAAGAGTGTGAAAAAATAGGAGTTATGCCTTTTACAAAGTTGTCTTGAAAACCTGCTAGTTATCTCCTTACCCAGAATGAAGGTTAAGGATAGAAAAATGTCATTCATTCATAGTCACATGAGGAAGGTAGAGAGCCATCTTGAGCTAGTTAAAAACAAGAGAAAGATTGCTGAGTGGATAAATTGCTTGCTGCACAGGCATGAGGATCTGAGTTCAGATCCCTAGTACTCACCTTAAAAGATGGATTCAGCCATGTGCAACTGCAGTCACAGCACAGGAAGGTGATGATATGAGGATCCCAGGGTCTTGCAGGCCATCCCAGCTGACCTAATTGGTCAACTCCAGGTTCAATGTAAGATACTGCCTGACGAAAATAAGGTAGAGAACAATAGATGAAGACAATCAACGTTGTCCTTTGGCCTCTAAGCATGCACAAACACACACCACCACCATCACAACCATCACCACGTAAATAAATGAATCTAGATAGATAAATAAATAAGCTGTTAACAGATAAATTATAAGATAAATAAGTAAAAATGAGAAATGAATGAAATCTGATATTTTGAAAAATTGTTCATTAGGTTGAATTTAACTGTGTTGAAAAAAAAATACATTTGGATCTCTTCCTGGAGAAGACATAACTTATTTACAGATTGTCAAAATTGCCTATGTCCAAAGACTGACTTATTTATTATGTATTTCTCCATGTCTGTTAAAACTTTTCTGGGTAGATCTTGCTAAATTATTTAGTTACTTATTATTTTACTTATTTTTTGTAATTGACAAAATAGGAAGACAAACCTCAGTTCCTTTGAGGAACAATTATGAAAGAATTCAAGACTGAAATAACAAGATTTCCTTAGTCATGTAGCTTCTCATTAAGGATGTACTACATTCCAACCACTACACTAACTACAGCCTAATTAATTTGAAGGTTATGATTAATGAATTAAAATACATTGTTCATGGTTTTGTGTGTCAAAATTGTGCACTGGCTTTTATGCTTTCAATCCCACTGCAAAATTACATAGGATATAATGTTAAATACAAATACAATCAGTCACCATGTTGTGACATGGATCAAAAATAAAAAAGACAAATATATACGTAAAAAGTTGTTAGCGTGATTTATTTTAAAAAAAAAATAGGTAAACAAAGATAGCGCTATACTGATCTAACTTGTTTGTTCTGAGGAGATTTGTGTAGAAACTAGCCTGTGTGGTCCAGGCTTGTTAGGCTTTCAGGGGAAAGAAACACCTACCCTCCTAATGTTTCCAGCATGCAAATTACCATGTATAAGGTGTCCAGTGAACACCACATGGAGAAGATGAGGGTTTGATCTGTTTATTTTTTATTTTGTAGGGACAAAACCAAGAACTCCAGTCCCTAGTAATTTTATTTACGTGATAACAAATATCCATGTGTTAAAAATTATTGGAAATATTTCAGTCTCTTTCTAATGTTCCAGAGGCTACAACATAATTTTAAACAGTCTGATGAATATAGAGTATGCGTGCATACTGAACTAGTTTCAGTAAACTATAAATAAAAATTGCTTTGATTGGGGGGTATGGTGTATTCTTAATTTGGATTCCTTTTATTTACATGTCATGAGAAGCAGGTTGTGAAATGCAGAGAGAGTGCGTTCTAGTTAACTGAGAACAAGGAAATCAGAAGTGGGGGAGCATCACCTGGCTTGAGACCACTGACGACTATAAAGCAGGGCCTCTTTATAATATCATGAAAACTACTTTTTGGCAGTCGGATAAGAGGTAGTTACACTTTATTGTTGATTGTATTTAGGCACACAAGGCAGCATGATCATTTGATGGCATATTTGTGTTCTGAAATATGATGGCCTTTTTTATGTCCCAATAAACATGAAATCACCTGGAAATATTTCTGTCCATTTAGGAACTGTCTAAATGTTATTGTTTAATGCATGCACTAGATTTTAATGAAGCCACGTGAGTTTGTTCTTAGCAAAATATGTCCCCCTGTCAGTCATCAAATGGGGATGCTGTCTGTTTGGTGAACATGAGGTAGACAAACTCATAACTTCTTCAGAATTTAGGACAGCAGGCAGCACTTCACACTATGTGGGAGACAATTCAGTTCTGCATATGTTTCCTGTCTTTTTCTCTTCTCTGGAATCAACCCTTTTGTCTCCTTCAAGAAGAGGAAGTTAGAAAAATGACAAAGATCCTTAAGTTCATTTTAAGAACTTAAGAACCTTAAGTTTCTGAATAACAGAAGCAGAATCTGACAAGAGCTTCCAAATTGGGAGGGACTCTGTGTTTGCCTAGTATACTGCGCTTATATAGCATGACTCTATGTATTCCCTCTGTGTCTCTTTCTTTCTCCTTTCCTTCCCCTTTCCTCTTCTTTCTCTTCCTCCTCCTTCCTTTTCCTCCCTCTTTTCCTTGCTTACTGCTAAATCCAAGCTGCAATGATCTCTTATCACATACCCATACATTGAGCATATCTTTCATACTGAACCAACTAATAGAGCAGCAATTAATAAGTCAGTAGGGAAAAAGTCAATGGGTTGCATTAAGGAAGGCTGTCTGCAAATGTTAGGCACACACATTGATGGAGCCAAGGAGACCTATAGAGAGTAGGGAATGAGACACTTCATCACATATTCCTAGAGGCAGAAATTGAGAGAAAACAAGCAGTTCTCAAGGCAGCTCATCCATCTTTCTTCGATTGTGGTTATTCGGAATGTTCTAGCCAAGGGTTGGCATCCCACTGAGATTGCAAAACAAGCACCTGAAGCTATGAGTTTCCACAGATTTATAGCCCATGGGTGAAGGATGGAAACAGTACATCCTGCTATGCTTTCGATGGAGCTTGCATTCATGTCTTCGTAAACTATTTTAAATGTATTTCTAAGTCTATATTACTGCTTTTAAACCCATCCCTTCCTCCTTTTCTCCTTCTCTCCTTCTTTCCTCCTCCTTGTATCCTTCCTTTTCATTCATTCACACATTCATTCATTCATTCACTCATCAGTCAGACATTTGTTGAGTGTGTAATATAGGCTAAGCTTAGTCCAGCTACTAAGAATAGACTTGTGAGTAAAAGCATGCACTGACTCTCAAAAACCTTATGTTGAAATAGAAGGGACATAGAAAGAAGAAAATAAATGAATGCATAACATAGTAGGTGAGAAAATGAAAAAGATGACAGTGGAGTTAAAATCTACATACTAATACTCAAGAAAAAGTTCATGGGCCCACATTTTGACACAACACTCATAGACTCAAGCTAAAGGAAGAGTGACAATGTATTGTTGGTATGAAACTGGAGTGTGAACAGAACGAAAAGAATGCTCGTAAGTCTTCCTTTCCTACACATAAAGCAATCAGAGTGGCATTTTTATTTCCTCCAGATGGAGTGTGACCAAGGACATTATGAGGAAGAGCTAGGGTTAAGGGGATAGTAGGAAATGATTCAGGTTGACAAAGTAACTTTGTAGCTGGAAGCATGGGGAAGCGGAAGCAGGCCAATGTGCCTACTGCCAAGCCCTATATAGTTCAATACTCAGACCCATGCGATAGAATGAAATAACCAAACCTGCAAGTTGTCTATCGAACTGCACATATATGATCTAGCACATGCATGGATGCACATAAACAAATACAATTTTCATTTATTAGAAAAATGAATAACTCGTCAAAAAAAGGACACAGTTTCGCCCAAGAGTCCTATACAGGGGAGAGAGTACCATCTTCTGGTTTTCTCTCCCTCTCCACGATCGTCAAATGGTACAAATGGTTTTGTGGTGTTGTCTGGGTTAGGAGAGTCAGCACTGCAGAGTGCAGGTACTTCTCTGGCTAAGCGCCCTCCCTCTACCTTTTGAGCTTCTTGTGTCAACGTGATAGTTTGGTGCCATGTACCATGACTTGTTCTCTGTGGCTTTCCTGCAGATTATGCTGCTCACAGACCCGGAGATTGAGAGCAGCTTATTGATCAGCTCAGACGAAGGGGCAACCTACCAAAAGTACCGGCTGAACTTCTACATCCAGAGTTTGCTCTTCCATCCGAAGCAAGAAGACTGGATTCTGGCCTACAGTCAAGACCAAAAGGTGAGCTCACTTACCTTGCTCCACATGGTGGCACATCGCTGCCAGGAAAAAGGCCACTGGTTACTCACCTGCGAGTTTTATCTCAATGATTGTTTTTTCCCTGTGTAGCTGCCTGAGTACCAATGAGAACATCTCAGGTTGCTTGCTGTAACTATGTAAAAATATGAGAAAACATACAAAAGAAAGTTGAGATATCAAGAGAGAAAGTGTAGAGAGATAGTATGTAGCTTGGATGCAGTGATGCTCAGCCTTGCATCAAATACTGAACTAATGTACTTACGATGTAATGATATTTGTCTTAGTTCATACCACTGAAGGTTCCAGTTCATCCTGAGTGACCTTTGCTTTGGGCTTCTAGAGAGCTAGCACAGGATAGTGAGTCATAGGCAAACTCTGCCCTATCAGCCTGGGCACAAATGCAAGAGTCAGGCTTGTCCAGGATAACACAGATTCTTCAGGAGCTAGGTAGCCTAAGGACATCTTAAAGTCCTACAGCACCTGGGGAGAAACCTTCTAGTTCATGGAACATAGTTAGCCTTTAGCATCTGAATTGTAATAGATGCTGAGGGACTTAGGGGACACTGTCTTTCATGGAATCTGAGGCTGATTCATGAGTGTTCATAGATGATCATTTTGCTTGGTTCAAGACCTATTCATTTGCCTAGACCCTCAAAGAGAAGTTATTTTACTGAGGTTTAAAAATGGTAAAGGGTAACTTTTAAAAAGTGAGAGGACTGTTCAGTATCATCTTAAGACTTTTGTATTACATATTTTCTTCCCTTGGTGGCAGAATGGAAGGAGTAGCCTGCCTCTCCTAAAGCATTAAAGTTGTGCTACACACATGCGCTCATTTCTGTGCATATGCCCCATAACTGTTCCACTAGAGCTCATTCATTTTCTACTATTTATATTGTGTATGCGTTTTATAAATAAATTGTCTTTGCTTTTAAGGAACTTACCCTGTAATGTAGAGTGTAAGGTTAGGTATGGCAAGTGAAACTAAAATAGAAAAAAAAAAAAAGATAAAAAACATAGGCACACATGAGAGAAACTTGAACCAGTAAAGTTTAAAGGGCAAACAGGTGAGAGAGTGGCATGCCCTTCATGCAGTCATTCAACAAGGTCACTCTCAGAATCTTCCTAAGAGAAATGCAGTTTAGACATTACATGTGCGTAAAGAAATGTTGGGCTTTTGTGAGTTGGAGGAGATAGTAAATGTTCTAGTTATGTTGTCAACTCGACACAAGCTAGAGTCACCTAGGAAAAAAGACTCTCAGTTGAGGCATTGCCCAGCTTATACTGGCCTGTGTCTGTGAGAGATTTTCATGATTGTGGATTGAAGTGGAGGAGCCCGTCCCACTGTGGACACTGCTGTCCTTGGGTAGAGTGGGCCTGATCCGTGTAAGAAAGCTAGCTGAGCATGAGCCAGTGAGTGAGCCAAAAGGTAAGCTAGCAGGCAGTGTTCCTCTCTGCTTTGACTTCCTTTAGTGATGGATTGTGACCTGGAAGTGGAAGCCTAATAAATACATTCTTCCTCAGGTTTTTTTTTTTTTTTCCAGAAAGAAAACTAGAACACCAAGACTTTCTCTGTCTAAGTTGGTCTCAATGTGTGTAGTTCTCCCTGAAGGCACAGGAAGGCTGTAGGCAAATTCCCAAGGTCTCTAGTGACACTGGCATTTTGAAGCAAGCAAATTAACATCACAGGGTTGGAGTTCTATTCATGCTGTTCTCACTGCCAAGTCAAATGCACATTAAGCCTAAAAATAGGAAAGGTTTACCATTAGGAGTGCTTTTTTTTTCCTCTAGAGCAGCCTGGCTACCCTTTAACAGAATGTACAGTTTTTCTCTTTGAGCCGAGCTGCAGTGTGTTTGAGGCAATTAACAGGTAAAGACTGAGGTGCCCAGAGCAAAGGGTGTCGATCATTTAATCCACGGTTACTGTATTTTATTCAGCGGTGTATTAATGTCCCCTGCGATGCCAGAGGCACAGCAAAGGGCGGCGTCACCTAGCTAAGTAAACTAAATACCTTCACAGTCGTTCTGGAGGAGATAGCCCTTGACGTCCCAGCCCTTCATGCTTCCTATGTTCATTATGGCAAGCAAATAGCCCTGGAGGAGTGAGGACACCTGGCCTGTGGTTCCAACTCAGCCACTTATAGTGAACAGTATTTGGTGCTGTTTTTAAATGAAATTTTTGCCTTACATAGGTTTTGTATAGCTGTTTTTTTGAAGATTCACTTTCCATGTGATTGAAAACAATATTAGACTCCCCATCTTTCTAGGTTGAAATGTTGGCTTGAAGAAAATGATATCCAGGAGCTGTAAATTTATACAGACTCAGGAGATTAGTAGCTATGAGTTCAAGGACAAATCTAACAAGTCTAAAAAGACAGGGCACTCTGTGATGCACAAGAAAATGTAGGTGCTAGTGCATACATTATATGAACTTAATAACCGAAGTTCAGATGATAAAAGTTTAGTGACCTTTTGGCCTATAACCTCTGGAGGTTATAAGAAATTACTCCAGTAGAACAAAATTATGACAGATTTCTGCTGGTCAGGAGCTAACATGCTTTCCTCTTAAACAAAGAAAGAAGAATCTCATAAGTAATTATATAACGTTAGAATATTCATGTTCACAGGGTAGAATTTTTTGTCAAAAGCAGAGGGTTCGGTAAACTTTACTGCTAGGTGCACAGACTTGTGAAACCTGATCTTAGTTTTTGTGGATTGGCCTCTAATGGGCAATCGTGGGTTTTGTTTCCTTAGTTTAAAGACTTTGAAAAGTTGGGTCAGGACTGATATATTCTGAGCCATGATTTCTGCGGTCAAGCAGTATAAATGTATGGATGAGTTGGGGTTATGTGAGGGTTCGAACCAAAGGTTCATTTGATGAGCACAGACTTGATGAACACTGTGCTTTCAGAGTTTGAAGAATCCTAATCAACATTTGTTCTGTATGATGCGAGGAATTCAAAATTTGATAATTCAACAATTGTTATCATAGGCAGAATTGAGTGACTGTCCTTTGTTGATGTTGTATAAACAACAGAACAAGAGATCTTTGTTACAGTATATCGCCACTTTAACTTTTGATGGTGATATTTTGAAGTGAGCACATGAACAGAATCGGTCTTTTTATCTCTGTCTCTGGTTTCTCAAGAGAGAATCAAGGATCAATCATCTATGTGGTGGAACTGGACAACCTGCTCATTTGTGTAGAGAACGGAAAGGACTTACGTCAAGGTGTGAGGAACAGTGCATTATCTGGAGGGTAGTGGTCTGCTGCCATCAGAGAAGCTATGGTACTCTCAGGAGTTAAGGCGAGAGGGCTTCTGAACCAGCAGGTGGGGTCAATGATGCTGGCAGGAGAGCTCTGGCAATCATGTACAGACCACGGAATTTTTAGAACTGATAAGACTCAGCTCTGGACACCAAGGAGAGCTTGGTGTTGGCACTGGTTGGCCAGCATCTGCGATTTTTAGGAAAGAGGAACATTTGTTCTTGTGTATAAGTATTGTTCATCAGTTTTTCTCCGTGACAGCTGCTAGTGCTGCTGTTGCCAAGCTCTCAGCTAAGATCTTAGCCCCAGAGTGAGCTTTCCATCTGCTGGATACAGTTTCACGTCAAACTCAGGCAGACATGAAGGACTGATTCTTATAAAACACTGCGATGAGGTGCCCACCCATCCCATCTAAAGAGCGCCATCCTCGCCTCCCCTCTTCCTTCACTTCCTGTCTTCTCTGTACTTCGGGGCATATTTCTTCTAAACATACAGGACTTTTGTTTTTCTCTGACATTGATTTTTTTCCCCTCTGCTTCAAGAATGGGACTTTTAAGGCTCTGAGAAGATAATCTGGATCCTTAGTCTGGAAAGAGCCCATACTGTCTGAGATGCCTCTTTCTGCTTCATACTGCGTGACAAACACCTTGTGGTGGCCTTTGATATGAGCATTAGCAGGCTTCTGTTGGCCACATTTTTCCTTCTGGATCACAGTAAAGTTTTACTGGCCACCAGTTCAGTAGAATTTTTAAACAAATAAGTAACTGATAGTTAATCTTGGAGAAAATTTTATGCCCAAATGTCTTCCTCAGACTTAAGAGGATTATAGTGTTTTTGTGGTTTAGTATTTTTTTTTCCTTAGAGAGTAAAATCTACTAAGGATATTTCAGCTCAAAAGAAACAGCAAATTCATATACCAGAGCCCTCAAATGTTGTTATTATATTCATCCACACTAGGGGGTTGGGGCAAATTTCTAACAGAAGATTTGAGACTGAAAGTCAGGTCTCCAGCAGCCCCCAAAAGTAGGCTCACTATCTGGTTCCTAACATACCAATTAAAGACAAAAGTAACTGTGGAAAACAGAGTAGAGGGAAAGACATTTTCAATGGAACCAAACTGGTAGGAGAACCAAATAAATGGGTTCGGTGACCCCAAATCCACATTTTAAGTGCTGATAGTGACTTTAGGTTTACATAGAAAAATTAGGACCACAGGTAGGAGATATCAGAGTTAAGCATAGTCAAGGTGTGGGCTGGTTGATCACTGTCTCGGTTTGATTCAGCAGGGTGGTCACAAAAGCCCTTAGTAGTATTGTCACGGGGATCAGTGTGGCTCTCAAGATGTCACTTCTGATCTGTGTTGTAGTCTCATCATTGAGAGGAAGCTGTCTGTCCTTTCAGGTTTTGCTGTTCCTGGAATCCTAAGTGACTACAGGTTTGGAATGCTAATTAGACAAACGCTCCTTGAGTGATTACCATGCCTGTGTGCAGAAGGGAACAGGTAATCCAAAGTAGAGGAGAGATACAGAATGAAGGCAAAGATGCCAGAGCCATTTTGCTTTGCTTAGTCAATGGGACCAAGTGAAAAATCAATGTTGTTTTATTATTATTGTCCTATATCCTATTTTTTTTACTTATTTATGTTTGTGTATGTATGAATGTGTGCATGGGAGTGTGTGTGTGTGTGTGTGTGTGTGTGTGTGTGTGGCGCGCGTGCGCACGCGTGCAAGCGTGCGCCAGCATGCACATACAGACCATGGCAGGTGTGTGGAAGTCAGAGGACAGATGGGGGGGGTTGGTTCTCTCCTTTCACCATCTGAGTTCCCAATTTAATTTGGGTGATGAGGTTTGTGGCAAGCACTTACCTTTACCCGATAAGCCAGCCCTTCATTTTATTTCACTTATTTTGAGTTAATGCTTTTTAATAGCACGAGTTTTCAAGTATGTGTCAGATCTTCCCAGACCACTGCTCCTAGTGTAATGAGCTCTAGAAACACTGCAATGGCTACATTCACAGATAGTGTTTTCTAGCTATCTGCATCCCTCAGTCCAGACTGGTTAGCACATAAAGAAGACTATCACAGTTCCTATAGGGACTTGACAAGCAGCCCTTTATTGTTTATTTCTGCAGCTTACACAGGAGGCACATTTTGTTGTTCGTTTCTTTGTATCTGAAAACAGAACAGACAGGAGAAAGGACCTGCCTTGCCTTACTTCATTCCTGGATTTCACTGACTTTCTTTCCTTAATACGTGAATCCACCCAAGGGAGCCTTGGCAGCAGGCTCAGGCTGCCAGATTACATCTTTATTTTAATTTGGCAATAAACTAGTGTACAAACTGTGCTATAAAACATTGCCTCCAACGGCATCTCTCAGTCTGTCTTAAACACCTCACTAAACATGATGTGTTGGGAAACATTCGAAATGAGAGAAAACAAAGAGCAGATGTGACTGCAATGGAACAAAAAACGAGAGAAAGAAGCAGGAGCAAAATAGAGGAATGTACACGTACCTCGGCAATGTGGAGCACACCAGGTAGGGGGCTCTTTTCTCAGTGAGGGCTTGTGTTGGAGGAGCAGTTTAGTAAACAGACAATACCCCATCGTAATATCTTAGGGACACCATGAATGCTGCCAGGACTTGAGGAGCTTTTGGTGGGAGGCTCCTGCCCTCTTTAGCTGCCTGGCTCCTTCCTCAGGCAGGCAGAAAAGGGTTCCTTGCCACTGACCTTTATTCAAAGCAGCTTTCTGGCTCTGCCTTCTTTGTACCTGTCCGGAGACAACAAGGTCGTGGGATCCCACCCCGCTCAGATGGGCAAGCAGCACAACTGCAGAGAGCACGCAGGGGCTGGGCAGTGTGCACGTGGAGGGCAGGGGTCATGTGCAGAAGTCCAGGCCGCACTAGCTTCAGCCACTTTCCTGCTTCATGGGATGACAGGGCCAGTGTCCAGACCTCTTGGCTCATTTGGGAGAAGGAATCAGGCTTCAGTTGTCAAATTAAACTTTTTTTTTAAAGTGCCACTGTTTACAACCAACAGAGAAATTTTGAAAATGTGTGTTATAATGCATAAAGAAACCCCATGAACTGACCCAAATTGGTTCCCAAGCCACTTTTTATTTCTTCTTTTTTTTTTTATTTTCCTCATTTGCTCTTATTTCTGGAAAACTTCTTTTAGAAGATGTTAATTTGTTTTATGATAGTAAAGGTAGGTTACTTGGAATGAGGAGGGGACCATTGGGAGGTCATTGAGACAAGATGGACTAACAAAGGAGTGAATAACAATAACAATACCACTTTCATATATGTCTACACATATATGAAAATGTCAGAATTAAACCAATTTCTTGTACAACTAATACATGCTTATATGAACAAAAACAATTGTATCCAAGTAACTGATCAGTTCTGTGCCGGAAAGACCAAGGACAGTATTTTTGATACATACTTTGTTCTATTCTACACCATTCATAGGTTTATACTGTGCTACTTACGCTGTTTTGAATTTTAAGTTTGTGTATAAAATAATGGGTTTTTTCACTCCATCTTCAGAAAAATGTGTAAGGACATACCTTGTGTGCAGTCACTCACCTGTCCCATTGCCTTGTCCTGTATCCCCTCCTCCACTCAGCCGGGCTCTCTTTCTTCCTTCTCCCTCTAAGTTCTGTAAGTACAAGGAACTTCCTCTGTTCTGTACAGTGCTGTCGGATCTCTTAGCCATCTTCCCCTGGTACAAGCAGCCAATGTTGCTAAAAGATATTTTACATCTCCGGGCATCACTCTATAGAACCAAGAACGAGCTTTTATTGCTTGCAACACTCTATTTCCCACTTGCCTTGAAATCTTACCTGGTGAGTGAGAGAACTTGGAACACTCAGTGCTAAATGGAGTCTCTCTATCAGATCCCTCCCCTGAGAGCTCAGGGAACTGTGAAGAAGAGGAGGTGAAAAGAGTGTAAGAGCCAGAGGAAAAGGAGGACTCCCGGAAAACAAACCCTGCTAACTCAACATGATTAAAGTTCATATGAACGCACAGAGACTGAGGCAGCACTATCGCAGTCTGTACCGTTTCCTCTCTGCATATGTGATGGCTTCCAGTTTAGTGTTTTTTAAGGGATTCCTGAGAGTTGAAACGAGTACATCTCTGATTCTGGTGTCTTCTCTGGGGCTTTTTTCCTTCTGTTGGTTTGTCTTGTCCAGCATCCTACTGATAGTTTTTTGTTTTATCCTCTTTTATGTTGTTATATTAGTTTTAAAAATATGAATGAATGAATGAATGAATGAATGAATGAATGAATGAAAATCTACCCACTAAGGTAAAAGTTAACAGCTGAACTGTCACCCGTACCTGCTGGAAGAGGGGAAATCAGTTTTCTCCAATAGAGTGATGTTGGGTATATCAACCACTCCTGAACAGACCTCATGTTCAAGAGTAATTGACTAACATACAATGAACTCTATATTTTTGTTTTTTTTTTTAATGGGGTGTGTGTGTGTGTGTGTGTGCTTTGATTTGCTTACAGTTTAGTGGAGTTTTTGTTTTGTTTTAAAGAATGGTTTTGTTTTCTTGTTTTCTGGGGGGAGGTTGTTATTGTTTTGGACTTTGTTTTTGGAGAAAGAACTTAAAGTTGAATGGGTAGGGAGTGGATAGAATATTGTAGGACTGGGGGTAGGAGAAGAATATGATCAAAATATATTGAAATTTAAATTTTGTTCTCTCTCACACACGCACATATATACGCACAAACATGTGCACACATATAATTTGAAACCTAGGTTTTACTATGAAGGATACCCTGAAGCATTTGTTTATCTGAGTCTGGGTTATTTCACCTAACATCACAATTTTTATTTGTATACTCTATTTTTACTTTTCTGCAAATTCCTTGGTTTCTGCATCACTTGTTCTGAAGCAGCAAAAATCCATGAAATAATATGCAGGAAATCTTTTTCATTCCCATTCTCTTGTAGATGCAGAAAGATCACAAATTCCTGATAAAATAGGAAACTCTAATCATACACATTGGCTGCACTTTTAACACTTGGCACATATGTGTCAGGTACATTGCAAAGCTGAAATTTGTTTTGTAAGGAAGGAATCAGGCTGCTGATAACATACCTGAAGTACTAAACATTAACAGTTGACATTCTATACATACAAAAAAAATCTATTGATATAAAAGGGAAAATGTATTTGCAACATGTTTGATAGGCAGTGACCGGATTTTAGTTACTCTCACAAAGGGGCATTTTAAGGATTACTTTTAGTTCCCTCTTTCTCTAGGCTTTATTAACAAGTTGTCTCTTTTTTTCTATTTTCGTGTATTGGTCTATGTAATTTGTGTTTTGGTGTACACGTTTGTCTATATGTTTCACCTCTCTCACTCTTTCTCTCTCTCCCTCTGTATGTGTGTGTGGGGGCATCTGTGGACACCTAAGTGTGTTGCTCGCTGTTCCAGAGCTTGCCAATTCTGGCTATTCTAGCTATCCAGCTTGCTCTGGAGACCCTCCCTCTATGCTTCCCAAGTACCGAGATTGCAAGTACCTGGAAGGTATTACTGACTTTTACATAGGTGCTGGTATAGAATGCTGAGTCCTCAACTTGTGCCATAGCCACTCTATTCACGATCCAACTCCTCAGCCCCACACAGTTTTATATTCCTGTAAAACAAAATCCAGACTTCTCCTAGCGTTCATCCTGGCTCATTCAAGCACTGTGCCTTCTCGGGAAGTCCTGACTACTTTATAGGAGAGTAGATGAGCTTTGAGAATTTTCACATCCTTAATCAGGAACATTGATGAGCAATAGAGGAAATGGGTGAGATGCCAGCTCTCCTCTATATCAGGCCTACTATTGGCTAGGTAAATGAAGGTCAGTAGGGCCACTCAACTTTGTAATTTCCTCAACCAGAAAGTGGAAGAAATGATGGCAGAACCTGCCGCGTGGGACTGGTTGAAGATGCAAAAATAATGTAAAAAAGGCAACATGGAATCAGGCACATAGCAAGCAGTGCATGACTGACAGGCGGCATATTATCCAATCACCTAGGAGAAGGCAGACCCAGGAGCTGTAACTTGAATTAGCCTCATGCACAGCCTGCCTTAGACCAACTTCTTCCTAGGATGTGAGCTATAGAGAGTTTTCCTTAGTGAACATCTTTTTAGTCAATCAGTGAAAGCAGTCATGAAAAGAACCCAGATGAACCACTGCATGGTGCTTGGGAAATATTATTGATTATAATAACGTTAAACTATTGAATATTAAAGTAGTGATATTCACAGTAATTTTATTTTCTTTTGAATAGAATGGGCAGCTGCTCAATGTCAAAGGATAAGAGGAAGATAAAAGAGCAGAGAATCTCAGAACTCAATAACAAGTTTTCAAATAGTTTCTGTACAAGCATACTTACAAAACACCTACCTACCTAATGCTGTTGCCTTTACTGGAGGCTCTGCTTTAAGTAAAATGGCCCTTGGTTATTTCTATGAAGTTGTGTATAATACCATGCTGATTTGGCAGGATTTCCATGGGCTTGAAATTTCCCAATGTCAGAGCTGATTTCTAATCTCATGAATATGTAAATAATTTAAGTAACCAAGTTAAAAACTGGTGATTAGAGTGAAAACCCAGGAGCTCAGTAAATGTCAACCCCGATCCTTGTTTATAAAACAAATTCTCAAGCTAAAATGCCATCTTATGCAAACAAGGGTGGCCTGTGTTTAATGAGGATACCTTGTTTAACAGGTTGTATCATCATTTTCAAATGCTACTCAGAACAATTTTATCTGTACCTAAGGATTTGAAAGAAATTGACCACAGGAAGAAAGATAAATGGAAATTTCAAAGCAAGTAGTTGGAATTAATATTTAGAGTAAGCACAATCATCCTGTTTAGTGACTACATGGGCTTAAAAATAGAGGAAATATGTTTGCAACTTTTTAGTCTCTCCTTTTTTGTCCTATGCAAACCCTTTATTGTCTTTAAGAATCTTTGAGGCACAAATTCTAACCCCCCTGCTGTATGTGTGTGTGTGTGTGTGTGTGTGTGTGTGTGTTTGTGTGTGTGTGAAGTACCTTCAGATCTTAGCGCATAACAAATGTTTCCAAATCAGAATAAGCATTGTCCACACCTTGACCTTTCCTTAGCCACCAGATCCAGTTGCCCATGTCTAATCCCCAGTCCTCAGAGTGTCAATCCCTACCATAGGGGCTTTGACAGATCTCAGTGACTGCTGAGGAATGACCAGTGACAGAGCTGACAAATCCTGCCACAGGAGAGACTGATGGAGCCGACAGCATGTGTCATCATTCCCTCTCACTCTCCAGCAGAAAATCCTGCCAGCTCATCCTCCATGCTCCTTTAACTTTGCTGATATTTGCGTCAGTCACCATGAGCCCCCACAGGTTGTTATCCGATTGTGCCTACTTGTCACACTCCGTCTGTAGTCCAGTTACCTCATTTTAATTTATATACCCAGTAACACAGGGCCTCTTGATGCTGACCACAAAACAGGAACAAGCTTCCTAACTTTGCTGCTCTTCTCAATTCCCCAGCATAACCCGTTCTCCTGAAGCAGGCACCTCTCCCAGAAGCCTCAGTGCTTAGCAATTTTAAATGCCCTCCAAGGCCCACCTTTATAGATTTTATAAATTACCAATTTTTCCTCCTAAGTAGACTACCCCAGCACTCTGAACAAATGTATAATACATTGGTTGTGGTGACTCAGGGAATATAGTCTATTCTTGAGAAACATCTGCTCAGTTTAGATGGTGAAGGAGTTTGGGGCAGAAGTTGTGGTTCTGTCCCTGGAGATGTGCAGTATCACCCAGGTAAGGTTAAGCTTCCCCAGATCTCAATGATGTTTTGTCAATGGAATGGTGTAATGGAATTTGAGTTGCTCCTAGGCTGAGTCCAGGCCCTTCTGGCTCCATGGAAAGCCAGAGAATCATCACTTAGCTCTGCAGCTTGTTCTATGGATGGACTCCTTTCCCTCCTGTTAACTATGATGAAAGCTGAAACTTGATATTTGCAACACCTTCAGTCTGGCATTAGAAATTTATTTTGAGTCCTTGAGGTGCCATCTCTTTCTTGCTGAAGAATAAAGGAAGAACAGCCAAAACTGGAGAGCCAAGAAGTAGATGGGTGCTTTGTACCAAGGCCACCCCAGGGCAGTATTAGGATGAGGCAAATAAATAGAATTGGCAGGGTTTTCTGTCAGCCTGCTCAAGAAGTGCAGTCTGCAGGCCCCCTGCCTCCAAAACATCAAGGGCCTAGTAAGAAAGAGAAGTAATCATGAGTCCCTGAAAGGAGTCCGCTGCAGGGAGCATGCCCCCAACCAAGGTCCCTTGAAGAGCTGTGTAGGAGAAGCCCAGGAAACTGTGCCCTGACTGTGGACGCTGCTCTAGGAGGCTTTGTGATGAACAGCATCTAATCCCATCAGCCAGAGGCTGAAAATGTGTTACCATGACTCTTAGCTTCAGTGCGATTGTCTTTCCGCCACTTTCTGTGGAGCTGGCCTTCTTCCACCACATTCCTGGTGACAAAAGACAATCCCACATGTGCGCTTGACTATTCATCTCAAAGGGAAGGTAGCCTCATCCAACTTAGCAGTGGTGAAAGGCATTCCAGGACAGTGAAAACTGTAAACATTTGTGTCAATGTAAGAAAGCTGGATTTCGCTTCTACCAGCTGAGAGGAAACATTTGATTTTGATTGAACCAATATGGGAAATGACAGTAGGAAGTGGCTGCCTTATCCCCTTCTTCACTGGTCTCATTTTCATGTTATTAAGAATCTTTTGTAAAGTCAATACAATTTATTCTTTCTCATAGTCAAGCTCTGGGATGCTCCTGTGGCATTCTGCTCTGTCACACTTGTCCGTCATCAAACTTACAGATCCTGGGCTTACAAGGGAGGACACCATAGATACCTGACAGATGGCTCCAGATCACAAGAAAACTAGCTCTTGGTACTGTTTCCTTCCTTTACAGTCAAATGTATTTTTTATCATCACCTTTCCCACATCAGACAAAAGCAGATGTGAAAACAAGCCAGTGTGAGAATTCTTCCCCTGAACCTTCAGGGGAGGAGTGTGACAGGAAAGAAAAGTGTTGACAGGCCCAGACCAGCTCTCAATAAGCTTGGAGTACAGAGGAATGATGGGCTTGTGATCATTAAGTTATGTTTGCTAAAGCAGATAAGTAATCTCAGAAATTGTACAGTGATTTTAGACAGAAAAGATTTTCTGCCTCATATTCTTAACCAGATTTTCTCCCTGCTACTGCCTATGAGACATTTCTGCTACGTCTACTCTTTCCACATACATTGTTAGAAGAATCACACCAAAGACTATGTAAGCTTTATTTCTGAGTCTATGACGATGGAGGGTTAGTAGATGAACATTGCCCTCCTAAGAGTAGCTCAAATGCTCTTCCTTTCTCTTCCACAATTCTCCTCCCTCTTTTTTTCTGGAGGCTTGGCATTATTGGAGAAAGCAGCTGCTGTTTTCTCTCATGTGACAGATAGTAATGACACTTCTCAGCTCTGTGTTCTGACAGTCAAAGAAACCTTGAAGCTGGAGACAGGCAGGGAGGGAAATAAATCTTATTTAGGTGCTGCCAACACTATGAATTTTATTAAAGGGCATTGAATTCTTCTTCAGGAAAAGCTGTGGCACTGGCAGCTGAACCTGAGTCAGTGTAGACGATGCTTTGATGCTGTTCTGTTCCTGTCTTTGCTCAGAACTTTGCTGTCAAACTCTGCAGGTTTAATTAACATATGAACATGAATGGCCAAGAGTTGTTGTTTTCTTCCTTTCTTGCTGTAACACCAGGCTGGACAACTAAGTTAGGGAGAAAATGTTTGAAGTAGTAATCGCAGCATGTAAGGCAGCTTTCTCTAGGGTATGCATGCAAGGACCCACATGTAAAGCCTTAGGACCTTCAAACGTATCTGATAAGATATTGGCCTTGAGCTGTATATCCATGGAAACAAAATATTTTCCTCTCTCCATATTATTATTGTTTATACATTGAAACCTGAGCTTTTTATATTCTTCATATTCACAATAAGGGAACTTCACTATAAAACATCAATACATTTTACCCTGATCTTCTACCACATTCTAGGTACCTGTGGATACAGAAGTGTGGGATTGGTTGCCTGTGAAAACTTTTCTGTCTCTTTAAAAAGTTGGAGAATACTCTTAGACATTCCAAGTTAGTATTTTATGTGGGTAAATATTCCACTTTCCACTGTCATATGATAGTTTTGGAGGCAACTAAAACAGCCAAGTACAGGCATGTGAACAGTAGTTGGAAGGTATGTGCTGTTGGGCAACAGGTCTTTGGAGAATGAGGCCAGAGAGAACCTATGTGTGCATAGGAATGCTTACAGAGAAGGAGCCTTTGGATGTAAGCATAAGAGAAAGATCAGCACTCACGGACAGAAGTCCGTACGTAGCCTTTGGCAGAATAGTAGTGCTGGTAAACGCATAGCAGAGCGATGTGGCCAGGTGTGTGGGGAAAGTGAACAGGCTTATCCAGTAAGACCAGAAGGTCAAGGGTCGCTTCCCAGAATGGAACTGTGAAGGATGCTACTGAGTTTCATAAGACAGACTTGGTTTACTGGACTGCTGTGCTTGCCTGCTGCGTAAGGTTCCTCTAAATGTTCAGAAACAACAAAGCAGCCATTTGAAGACATATACCACTAACAGACTAAACTGACAGTTCCATAAGCTCTGAATCTGAACTAGTAGGTGAAATTTAAAGGACAGAGACAAAAATAGAACTATGCTTACAGAAAGGAGCCTAGTATAGCTGTCTTCTGAGAGGCTTCACCCAGCAATGGATGAAAACAGATACGGAGACTCACATCCAAACATTGGCCAGAGCACAGGAAGACTTGTGGAAGATGAGGTGGACAGAAGGACCTGGAGATGACAGGAGACCCACAAGAAGACCAACAGAGCCAACTAATCTGGACCTAGAGGGGTTTGCGGAGACTTAAGCACCAACCAACAACCATGCATGGACTGGACCTAGGCTCTCTACACTTATGTAGAGATAGGCAGTTTGCTCTTCATGGGGGTTCCTTAGTAAGGGGAGTGGGGGCTCTCTCTGAAAAGGACACTGTTGTATGCTTTTTGAGCACTTCCCCCTGGTGGGAGGCTGCTTTGCCAGACCACTGTGGAGAGCATGTGTTCAGTCCTGATGAGGCTTGATGTGTTGGTGGGAGGGGGATCCCTTTTTGTGAGGGATAGGGGATGAGGGATAGGGGGAAGAGGGAGGAAGGATGGGACTGGGAGAAGAGGCAATGATTGGGATGTAAAGTGAGTTAATTAAACAAACAAATAAACAAACAAAGCATAGACAACAGCAGCACCCAACAATTCTTTAACAGAGATGAATTCTCTGTGGACACACTGGTGACAGCACTGCCTATTCCATATGAAACTTCAGAGCTTCTATGTCATTCTTGGAGAATCTGTGTTTGTCCAGCTTTCACACAAAGAACTATCACTTTAAGCCACCTTGGTTCTACTACATTTGCATCCTGAAATACAGACATTATTGCATATTTACACTTAGACCACAATGTCATGAATTCTCTACACTTTAAGCTCATCAAAAGAAGAGAGCTTGGGTTGGAGAGATGGCTCAATGGTTAAGAGCATTGTATGCTCTTTCAAAGGACCTGGGTTCAATTTCCAGCACCTGCATGACAGCTCACAACAGTCTGTAATGTCCATTCCAAATGATCTGATAACTTCACACTAAAGCACATAAAATAAGTTAAATAAATCATTTAAAAAAAAAAAGAAGACATAGCTTGGCAGTGGTGACAAATGTCTGTAATGCCAGCACTCAGGAGGCAGAGGCATGTGTATCTCTGAGGTCAAGGACAGACCTTTGTTTACAATGTCTACAGTCTGGTTCCAGGAGAGCCGGGGCTATACAGAGAAATCCTGCCTCCAAAATTCAGAAAAAAAAAATAGGAGAGAAACAGAGTGAGGAAGGGAGAGAGACAGAGAAAGGGAGAGAGAGAGGGAAAGAGGCAGGGGACTCAGAGAAGGGGGATTGGGGACTTGTTATTGTTCTATTCTTTATCAAAGTAAAAGATGTTCAGAACATGCATAGGAACAAAAACCAAGCCAAACATGCACAGGATTTTTGGGTTCTGGGTATAGAGAGGGTAAGTTATCCTGCCCTTTCTTAATTCTATAAAGGAAGCTGTCTTTCCATCTTGCTTTGCTACTCTGAAAATATATTTAGCATAGGCCTAGGATAAAAGGTTCAATGGGAAAAACATTTGCCATCCAAGCATGAAGACTTGAGTTCAGGTACATAGACCCCACATTAAGCCAGGCACAATAGCACACATCTGTAAGTTTATTTTTCTAGGGGATAGAGGAGGAGCTGAGAGGAGAATACTAAGATGTGCCCAGTCCAGATACCTTGGCATGCAGAGAGGGAACAAGAGATCTCATCTCTCTCTACACAAGGTCATAGGAAAGGACTGATACCAAGATTTTCCTCTGATCTCCATGTGTGCATCATGGCACACACATGCTGATAACTTTTCACACACACAAACATTTGCACAATCCTACACAGATTGTGTGTGTGTGGGGGGGGGGTAAAGCGAGAAGTGCAGCCAGGAACCATGTATCTACCCCGAATGGAAGAAAATACTGCTTACCACCATAATAAAATAATTGATTTAATAAGTTTTTTAAAAGAAAAGATTATTTGACTCATAAATTTCAGTCGGCAGTGAGTCAGCATATCATGGTAGGAAAATATGACTAAGGAAGGCTGCTAGTTTATGGCTCAACATCACAAAAGACAAAGAAGAAATTGTGGTCTCATGGTGACATTTAGGATATGCCACTAGTGACTAATATTCTTCCTGCAATGATTCTCAGTACAAAGGTTCCACTGCCTCCTACCACTGTCACAAAGAAACTCTGAGCTTATGAGAGACACTCCACATTCCAACTTTGTCAATGAATGTTGAAGATAAAGTTATAAACTAAGAATTTGAAACAGAATGGCATACTCTTCTTTGTTGGAGATCAAATTCTATACAGCAGAGACAGTGAGTAGCTTGCTTTCCCAGCCAGCCAGCTCTTCCTTTCTGGATTACAGGATGTGAACAGTGTCATAACAGGTTCTTTCAAAGGTCAGTAAATACTCAATTGAGGTAATTCATTCGTTGGGCATGCTTGGTGCTCAACAGCTTTGATGAGTCACCCGTTGAGTCATTTGATCTTTTTCTGTTGTGCAGTTCGTGTTGCTGGAGAGAGAAGAGGAGGCAGGTGATGCCTGTGCTTAGCACAGTGACTCACCATCCACTGAGGTTGAGAGACGGCAAATGCAGAGAAAAGATATTGATGGTCAGGTGTACTGTTCACCAGGCACAGGCAGGAAAGAGAGGTAGCAAATGATGTTTTCCAAAGAGTAGTTGACCACTTTGGACAGCAGGAAGCTAGAGGGGGAAAATAAAAGACTCTTCAAACTTCCAGAAGAAGACATGTGGGTACACAGGGTCCCAGAATGACGTGAAGATTATCAGAACAGGAATGAGAAGTAGAGATGAAGTGGAAGACATAAGAGAGAAAGGAAAGAGACTTGTGTGATGGAGTGTTTGGAAAGTTAATGCTTATCTCATGAACAGTAATTCCCAGAGCAATTGTCCATGGAGAATGTGGTAGTATGACATGGCTCCACTGGTGTAGCCATCTATAAAATGGCCACAACAACTGTACATATCACAAGGATAAAGCAACAACTGGTAACTGAGATGGCAACTGAAAAATGCTTAGATTATACCGAGCTTGTTCTGTGTGGAATAGGGTTTTATGAGATGAGTTTCCTTTATTTGCTCTTACAAAGACTAGCAGAACTTGCAGAAGTAGCCAACCAGTGTCTGATTTGACTTAAGGCCCACTCCATGAGAAGGAACACATACCTGCTACTACTTGGGGAACCAACAACCAGAGACTAGATAGAAGAGACTTAGGGTAAAACCAAACACCATGGTCTGAAGAAATTCGGTAAAATGACTCCTAAAGATATTCTGCTATAACCGTAGATCAGTGTCTTGTTTAGTCACCATCAGAGAAGCTTCCTCTGGCAGCAGATGGAAACATGCAGAAACCCACAATCAGACATTACATACAGAGAGCATCTAAGAGGGAGGTCTCCGTTAAATCCCTCCCCTAGGAGCTCAGGGAACTCTCAACCAGACATAACACACAGAGAGCATATAAGTGGGAGGTCTCCATTAAATCCCTCCCCTAAGAGCTCAGAGAACCCTCACTGAAGAGGAGGAAAAAAGAGTTTGAGTTACAGGAGATGGAGGACACCAAGGGAACAAGGCCTTTTGAATCAACTAAACAAGATGTATTGCTATTCTTGAAGCAGCAAGAATAGGGCTTACATAGGTCTGAACCAGGTCCTCTGTGTATATGTTATAGCTGTCAGTTTAACATTTTAATGGGACTCCTGAGTGTGAGAGTAAGTGGATCTATGATTATTGAACTTGCTCTTGGGATTCTTTTTCTCATGTAGGCTGATGATGTCTAACTCCAATATGATAATTTTTTTTGTTTTCTCTTTTGTTTTGTTGTTTTTAGCTGCTATCTCTTAGGAACCTGTTCTTTTCTAATAAGAGTCTGAGAGGTGCTGGATCCTGGGGGGAGGGGTGGGGAGAAGGTATTAAGAAGAGTAGAGAGAGGGGAAACTGTAATCAAGACATTATTTGAGAAAAGGACCTACTTTCAATAAAAGAAAACAACAAAAGAAACAAAAAAGAGAAAGACTAACATTAGCTTATTGCCTCTGGGGTTGAATACATTTTTCTTGACTTGGTATTCAGTTTCCCATGACATGCTCATTCAAACTTACAGAGATAGACCATGTTTAATCATGTTGGCCCGACCTATCTAACAACTTTGTGGTGCTTCTCATCCCTTGAAAGTAATGTGGTTTTGCCAATTTGAGTCCTATTATGTCTTCAGCCGCCAGAAAGCAACCTCCATATTCCTTCATCTTGGGTTGTTTCGAGAATCTCAGTTTCCATAGGATCAGGTATTAATGTGGGTTCTTCAGAAACTATGTATTGATTTTACCCTTGACACTACCTGTTGCTTAGGCTATCCAGAGGAACAGAAAACATTGCCACCACAAGAGCAGTCTGTGACTCCCAGTTCACTTCACTAATCACTGAGCATGTGGCTGCAGCACAGCATATGATCCCCGAGTCCTGATGCCTTTAAGTTTAAAGGGAGATGTTAATGTCTGACTTGCAGAATTGACATGAAAGTCGGAAATATCAGGTGCTGCTACTGAGGAATTAAACAAACAAGTACAAAGGCCAAGATGTTGATCTCTTTTCCCTCTTTCTCCCTCCAGTTATACAGCTCTGCTGAGTTTGGCAGAAGATGGCAGCTTATCCAGGAATCGGTGGTTCCAAATAGGTTCTACTGGTAAGTCTGATTCTGTTTCCTGACCTTTTAAGTTATCATCACCTCCCCTCGCACAGGCTGTGACCCTGTAATGCCAGACACCCTCAGACACTCTTAAATGTTGCATTACAAGTTTTTTTTTCTTTATAAATTCCTAATGGTGCATTAGTGAGCTTCAGAGTCTTTATAAGTATTGCATTAGTATGTTTAGATGAACCTTTGACATAGACACTGTAATTTTTGTTGGTTAAAGCATCTTATATATATATGATGCATATTCAAATAAACGTTTTCAGTATAAAGAAGCAGATCTTTTTAGAGTAACAGCAGCCCTTGCAGCCCTTCCTTGAGTCAGGTCTTCTAGGCATTCTTATCTTATTTGACACAACCAGTAGCCCTGTTCTGTCACTTAGCATTCCAGCTGTGTTCTGTGAATTGTCAAACACATACAGGCCCAGGGCCATACTCTGCTCAGGCTGCTGTGACAGAATGTTGTAGATTGGTGGCATAAACAGCTGGTGTTTCTATCTGTGGTTCTAAAGACTGGGAAGATCAAGGTGAAGGAGCCATCAGATTTACTTCCCACTGAGGGTTCTTCTTCTGACCTGGATACAGCTTTGCTTTCATGTAGCAGAAAAATAAAAGGGCCCTAGTCTCTCCTCTAATTGTCACAGGAATATAAATTCAGCCTTGGTCACCTGACCGTCATGACCTCACCTAAACTATTATCTTCCAAAGTCACAAATCCAAATGCTATCACTTCAGTCTAGGGCTTTAATTTTGATGTTGGGAAAAGCATAGACATCCAGTCTGTAATCTATAAGTATAGATATAGATGATATTTTTGAATTTGATGAGTTTGAATTTGTATGAGTGTTGGTTGTATGCACTGTCCTATATCTTGTTTTTATAGTGTGCGGAAATTATGCATATACCCTCATATTTTAAATAATAGCAAATAAGTTTACTGTACGAATTCATGTTGAGATAAATAATAATGTCTATTGAACATAAATAATAAACTACATGTTATAAACTATTATGCATATAAAAAAGTAGTAATAGAGAAGGAGGAGAAGGAGGGAAAAAATATAGAACAAAAATGAAGCCAAGCAAATCACAATCTGGGTTATCTTAACCATGCTCCTAATTCTGTAATAGGTAGCCTCCCCATGACAATAGGTAGCTCAGTTTGAAAATCAAGCAAGTGACAAAAGTTAATTTTCACTTTTGTGTTCCCAATCCAAAATCCAAGAAAAGCAAGAGCCAGGTTTAGAACATTCTAGTGTAAATGTGATATTTTACTTAGTGCTAGTGTTAAAATGTGTGTCTTCACCTCTGCCATGAGGTAGAAGAGCAAACCCTACTTCATGCCGAGCTGCCCAGGGAAGAGATGGCCAGCCTGTCTCCAGGCTTTTCCATAGTAGAGCTAGAGGAACTAGCTCACAGGAGAGGCTATGTATTCCATATTTAAGCATTCCAGTATCATCAGGACAGGGGCCAATGACATCTGCAATGAGGGCTGTAAAAGCATCTCTTGAAGGCACTTCTCTAATCATGTTGGAATTACATGATGGAAGGTCAACCTGCTGGTTCCTTCCAGCGGCCCACTGCCTCTGTGTTTCCCTCACTTCTGCACTTACTTCACAAAGGAGCATATTTACCTTTGTTGCCTTTTCTTTCCTTTCCTTTTCTATTCTTTCCTTTCCTTTCCTTTCCTTTCCTTTCCTTTCCTTTCCTTTCCTTTCCTTTCCTTTCCTTTCCTTTTCTTTTCTTTCCTTTCCCTTTTCCTTTCCCTTTTCCTTTCCCTTCCTTTCCCTTCCTTTTTTCCCTTCCCTTTCCTCCCCTTCCCTTCCCTTTCCTTTCTTTTCCTCTTCTCTTTTCTTTTTTCTTTTCTTTTCTTTCCTTTCCTTTTTTTAGTTAAATACGGTCCCCTGAGAGCCAGGATGGTCTCAAACTCTTTATATAGCTGTGTTTGGCCTTGACTCATGACCATCCTGCCTCTACCTTCTAAGCACTGAAACTATATATGTGGGCCATCACATCCAGCTCTTGCACTTCACATTTCCAAATACTTCCCTAATGTCCTGGTGCTTTTTGAAAACAGGAGACCTGTGTTAGAGAAATCCATATATGTATATTTGCATATATGTATGCATACTGTCTTTACATCACTGCCCCCTCCTTCCTCCAACTCCTCCCATGATCTCCTACTCTTCCTTAAATTCATGGCTTCATGGCCTTTTATTTTAATAATTACTTCTTAGTTATTATATAAGTAAATATATAATTGCAACCTGCTGTGTTACTCTGTAACAAGGGATAGCGATTCTTCCCCCTAATTGCTCTCTAATACCAAGGGTCAGCCATAGAGAAGTTTTTAATATATAGGTTCTAGTGATTTGGTTCAGTTCACAGAGTGCTTGCTTAGCACGCACAAGGCCCTGAGTTCAATCCTCAGTACTACATAAACTGCGTATGGTGATCCTTGTCTATAATTTCAACACTAAGGGAGATGAGCAGTATAAGTTTAAGGCTAGAGCAGCTACAGAGTAAGACTGTGCCTCAAAAGAAAGATGACAAAAGGAGGGAAGGAGTGCGAGGAGAAGGAGGGAGAGCAGGGAGGGTCCTGAAGAAGTTACAGACTTGTGATCTAGAAATATCTATGTAGAATGAGATCACTTATTTTTCTTCCTTTCCTTCTTTCCTTCCTTTGCTTTGTATTTCTGTGATGTGTACCTATGGATGTGTGTGTGTGTGTGTGTGTGTGTGTGTGTAGTGTACACTATGACATCAAGTGGGGTGTCTGTTCTACCATTCTGTTTTATTTTCTTAAGAGAAAATCTCTCACTGAACGTGGAGCTAGGCTGGTGGCCAGCAACCCCCAGAAATCCACCTGTCTCTGCCCTCTGCCCTGAGACACACAGTGCTGAGAGTGCAAACATTCATGGCTTTTTACAGGGGTGCTGAGTATTTGAATTCAGGTCTTCCTGCTTGCCTGCCAAGCACTCTTACATCCTGGAACACACATCCAGCCCCAGTTAACAACCTTTCTTCTGCTACCATAAGCCACCTCTGACTGATCTGCTGCACTGAGGCTTGTTCACGCTTCTGTTGCTGGCCTTGCTGGGGATGCTCTTTCAGACACCAAGCCAAGCTGACCTCTCCCAGGTCTGGGAGTCCATCTCTGTATCTTCCTCAGTCTCCCCTCTGGCCAACATGTTTAAAGCTTTATTTATTTTTACTTTATGTGTGTAGGTGTTTTGTCTGCATTTGTTTGTGTGTATTGTTTGGCTGCAGTGCTTCCAGAGGCCAGAGAGGTCGTCAGATACCCCTGGAACTGGAATTACAAATGGTTGTTAGACATCATGCGGGTGCTGGGAACCGAACTGTGTCTTGTGGGAGAGCAACTTCTATCCAATGAGTCATCTCTCTAGGCCTTTATCAGTAGTTCTACTTATTTTGTCCTGTGTTTATGAGTCACTGTCATCTTTATGTATTTTATCAAAAAAAAAAATAACATCCATTTTTTAAAAGAAGAGTCAATGCTCCCCCTCCAACTATCCAACTACTTTCTGTACTGTTTATGTTGTTGCTGCTGCTGCTGCTGCTGCTGCTGCTGCTGGTGTGTGTGCTTTATGTATATAGAAAGGACTCAGATAAATAACTGATAAAAAATGTAGTCCTCCCAGTTTATCACAGAGACGATGTGATATTTGCCAGTGGGATATCTATGAAGAACCAACCTCTGTATAAGGGAGACTCACCAGGGGCTACACATGAACTAGAGTACTAGAGTGTGTGCTGTCGGTGTGTCACAGTACAGCTCAGGAGGGTAGATAGGAGGGTCTTTGTTTTCTTTCAGTTTGCTCCTTAGCAATAGAAATAAGGAAAAGCACCACATAAGTGGACAGACAAGGAAGAGTGGAAAGCTGGAGGTATGTCCAGTTAAGCTGTATTTCCTGCACCATATTTTCAAGCTTACCTGAGGTCTTATTTTCATACAGCATTATTGTAAGGAAGACAGAGCTCATTCCCATCTCACCCCTGCTAATCTATCCTTTTTTTATTTAATCCTTTGAAGAAAGGTTTGTTTTAAAAGAAGATTTCTAAATCCCTGCCAACAAAATGTCACAAAAACATCTCCTTTCAAAAGCTTTGCATACTATTGTTTGTGAATTCTAGCTCATCTTCTGAGGGAAGCTACTTATTATCATTGTGAACAGACAGAGATCAGTTAAGTACTTAGACCAAGGTCACAGAGGTGGGAAGTACCAGGGGCATTACTTAATTCGAATGCTGATGCCTCTGCTGCTCATTGTGGAGCTGAAGTCTCATGAAGTAGTCACAACTCAAAGGGGGTTTGGCCATAACATCTGTCTTTGCATCTTTCCAAATACTTTTGGCTTTTGGCCCTCATGAGTTTTAGCCTGCCTGACATTTCCGGAGAGGGCAGGAGACTTGGAGAGCTACACAACACCAAGGCTACTAGTAAAAATCTCTTGGTCTCTGGCCACATGGTCTGTGTCATCTGACACTGAGCCACTTCCTGAGTCCAGCAGGAAACCCGTCAATCAAAGCGATATGTGTTATTACATTCACTCCTGGAAACAAGTTGTTTCAAATTACACAGGAACCATGAAACTGCTGAGGAGTTTTCAGCCAGCGTTAATTAAAAGGAACATACTTTAATCATTGCTGCTCCAGCCTAGTAGGAGGGTGTGAGTAGTTCTCAGTGCTTTTCTTTAGTGTTAAATTGAATCATTAAATGACCATGGGTAATAACATAGCACTTTCCACAGGGGTGGGGAACATGAAGATAAAATCATAGGTTTTGCACATCATCAAGCTCTCTTCAGAATCATCTGTGAGAGGCAATAGTCACACCACCCCTGGAAGCAATCAATGGCAATTGTAAATAATTATGGGATGCAACATCTTATTCTTACCTTATCTGGTGATTGCGATTAATACTGTCATAACTACTACAAATAGCAACTTTCATCCAGGATTTTATACTGCTTCCAGAAGTGACTTAAGACCTCACATAAAACCTGTCTAAGCACAGTGTTGCTTTCCAGGGATTGGCCTTTCTTCTTATTTAACTGAAGACTGTCATGAGTATGTCCTCTCCTATGTGAGAAATCTATGTAAATGTGTCATTGTGGGGAGACACTTAAGCCTCAGGGACACAGAGGTTTGAATTCAAACTTTACCATCTACTAAGACAGGGATTATGGGGAGTTAAGGCATTTCTGTATTCTTGAGAATTAAGTCCAGAGCCCAGTGACTAACAGTAACAGAATCATTGGTAATCACTGACTTTATCTCTGTTGGCTCTATTTCCTCTGTGTTGGCTTAGGCTTAGACTGGGCTTCTCTGCTTTGGGACACAGAAAGGACACTTTCAGCTTTAGGCTTTCAGCCTAATAGTTTAGTAGTTCCATCACCTGCCCGGCATGTTCCCTGTTTCCAGAGACCAAATATGAATGAATATGTCTATGGTTATAGAAGGTGAAAAATTATACATGAAGATCAGTTATTTACCCTGGGAACTGAACTGGTGTTCACTAAATGACATGAATCATGTAGCCAAAGGGAGATATGACTCTTCAAGAAGAAAATAAAAACTTTTGAGGATTCCATTATTAAAGAAAGAAGGATGTATTCTCATTAGGGGCAATTACAGGTAAGAGATATGAATGTCAGTGCAATGTCATAAACAGGCTTCTATATAAGTACCTGTAAAGGTATAGGCACACAATAAGCCATGATTTTTAATCATGATGATACCATTGTGAGGTAGTAGCTGTTGCCCTATTTCAATGAAAAAGAAAAGTTGTATAATTTATCTACCAGAACAATCATGATACATAGCAGCCTTTGAAACTTAAATTTATCTGGTTTTATGTTCTTAGTTGTGATACTAGCAATCAACCTCAAAGTAAAAATGTATTTTCCATCTTTTTTCCACAATAAAAAGACTGAAAATTGTTAAACTTATACAATTTCATACTATTTATTTTTGTCTAATAATTTAGTAAGAGCCAAGTTCATGGATTAATCATTGAAAAGCATGGATTTGGAGGCATAGTACCCAGGTGCCTTGAAAATGCCTTTCTCTTAACAGCTTGATTATTTATAAGAGGTTGAAAAATGTGCCTTGTTGAGATCTGAGTAAAGTGTGGGATTTTAAAAAAACAAAGAATAATTCTCATTACAAAAGATGAAACAATTCACTAGGCTTAAAATATTCTTAAAATTTTCTATTTAACTGAAAATTAGTTTGCACTTACTTTGATGTATTTGTTCATATACATGGACTGTCTATAACAGTCAGTGTTTGCCAATTTGCTATGATAAATTAACATGAAAAATTAGGGCTGTGAAAAATTAGTTTTTCAACAGCCTACAGATTGGAAAAGGATCTTCACCAACCCTACATCTGACAGAGGGCTGATATCTGAAATATATAAAGAACTAAAGAAGTTAAAAGGCAATAATTCAAGTAATCCAATTAAAAATGGGGTACAGAGCTAAACAGAGAATTCTCTGTAGAAGAATATAGAATAGCAGAGAAACACTTAAAAAAATGCTCAACATCCTTAGTCATCAGAGAGATGTAAATCAAAACGACCCTGAGATTTCACCTTACACCCATCAATATAGCTAAGATCAAAACTCAAGTGACAACACATGCTGGAGAGGTTGTGGAGAAAGGGAAACCCTCCTCCATTGCTGGTGGGAATGTAAATTTGTACAACCACTTTGGAAATCAATCTGGCGCTTTCTCAGACAATCAGAAATACTGCGTCCTCAAGATCCAGCTATACCACTCCTAGGCATATATTCAAAAGATGCTCAAGTACACAACAAGGATGTTTGCTCAACCATATTTGTAGCCACTTTATTTGTAATAGCCAGAATCTGGAAACAACCCAGATGTCCCTCAACAGAGGAATGGATACAGAAGTTGTGGTACATTTACACAATGGAATACTACTCAGCAATTAAAAACAAGGAAATCATGAAATTTGCCGGCAAATGGTGGAATCTAGAAAAGATCATCCTGAGTGAGGTATCCTAGGTGCAGAAAGACACATCTGGTATATACTCATTTATAAATGGGTACTAGACCCGTAAGATAGGTTAAACATACTAAAATTTGTACACCTAAAGAAGCTAAACAAGAAGGAAGACCCAGGATAAGAAGATCAATCCTCATTTAGAAAGACAAAGGGGATCAACGTTGGAAGTAGGAGAAAATAAGTAACAGGATAGGAGCCTACCACAGAGGTCATCTGAAAGACTCTACCTAGCAGTGTATCAAAGCAGATGCTGAGACTCATGACCAAACCTTTGGCAGAGTGCAGGGAATACTATGAAAGAAGGGGGAGTTAGTATGACCTAGAGGGAACAGAAGCTTCACAAGGACCAAATATATCAGGGCACAGGGGTCCTCTATGAGACTGTTTCTCTGACCAAGGGCCATGCATGGATATAACCTAAAATCCCTGATCGGATGTAGCCCATGGTAGCTCAGTACCCAAGTGGGTTCCTTAGTAAGGGGGACAAGGATTATTTCTGGCATGAACTCAGTGACTGGCTCATTGATCTCCCCCTCCCCCCAAGGGAGGAGCAGCCTTGCTAGGCCACAGATAAGGACATTGCAGCCAGTCCTGATAAGACCTGATAAGCTAGGATCAGATGGAAGGGGAGGAGGACCTCCGCTATCAGTGGACTTGGAAGGGGGCAGGGAGGTGATGAGGGAGTGTGGGATTGGGAGGGAAAGAGGGAAGGGCACAAGTGAATGACCTGTGATTAAAATAAAAAAGAAAAGAAAATTAAAAAAAAAGAAAAAATAGTTTTTCGGTCAGTGGGTAAAGGCACTCACCATTTAAACCTGGCAATTGGAGTTTGCTCTTCTGAATCCAAGGTGGAAGGAGATAGAGAAACTGTGCACAGCATGTACAAAATCATATCGATAGTCTCATTGTTTCCCATATTTATCCTTTGCCAGTTTTAGACAATAAACAACAAATCCTACTTTTATGTTGATGTGTTTCAGGCTTATTAAAATTTTGCATTAATAGTTTAAATTGATCAAGACTGTTAAAATATAATAAAAAATGCAGGCTGCAGAAGTAATGAAACAAGATGCTCATTCATGTGTCTTAACCAACAGAGGGTCTAAGTATTTATTCCTCTAGATCAATAGGCTGATTATATGGATCAGATCATGTTCTCTCTCTATCAGCCCCGCCCTCCACACACTGCAGTCTCTGAACAGTTTATGTCTTCCTATAAAAAGCTGTGTCCAGCCATGCTCCTGGAATTAAGTCTTCTGGGCCTGATTAGGTAACATGCCCCTAGTTAAACCTGGGGGTAGAATCAACTTTTCCAAGCAACATGAACAGAGATTGAGGAAAGGCCATGAGACAGAAAACCCTTAACAGCTTTTAGCAAGGAAAGGAGAGAAGATAATGGAAAAGCACCCGAAAAATGTTCCTAATGCATAGACATTTTCATACTCATTTCAGATGAGAATAAATAGAAAGGTAAGTATATAAGCAAAGTCTCATAGATATTTAATTATTTAACCTTATGATATACATTGGTGATGAAATTTAAAACTAGTTGTGCCTAAAGACATGCTTACAGGACCCCATGTTGCAAGCCTGCTTCTAGAATGCCTTCATGACCTCCATGATGCTATGGACCAGTAAAGCTTTTCATCTGAGATCTTTTTCAGCCTGTGTCCTATACATGTAGACTCTTACTCCTTTCCAGGATTCTATTCTCCAGTCTTAGCTACCAAGTGTATGCAAAGATGATGTGCAAAGAACCTTGACATAGTTGGATGAGAATGTTAACATGCTTAGATCATTGACTGCCTGCTTTATGGTGCTCTATTCAGTTCTTAAACTTCATTTGTGACTTCTGTCTCTCCCCAGCACAACACAAACTGCAATTGAGTTCTGTTTGGGTCATTAGGGGAATTAGCATATGTTTAGGGTCAACATGTCCAAGTTCAATCTCTGGTTCAGTGTTCAAGATCTGAGGGAAGCAGGAAGCTTGCCCAAATGTCAGTTTTCTTCATTAAAGTCTTATTTTGCAAACTAAAAATGGAATAGTATTGTTATCAGCAAGTAAGTTAGCATTGGGTATAGTCTCCAAATATATCTTTTTTCTTTCTTCCTTTCTTTCTGAAAGATGAGGTCATTAAGAGCCAAGACTCTGTCCTTCATGCGTCTCTCTTCACCTTGTATGGCACCTTAACTGCTACACTGTGTGTGTGCAAACGTGCACACCGCATGCATGCATGGAATGACATCCCATGATGCCCTTCTTAACACAGTATTCTGGAGAAGACAGAACAATAAGAAAGCATTGCCTTTGAATTCCAGACTTCTTTATCTCTTCCTGCTCTCATCCTTCCTGACTACAGCTCCCAGGTCTGAGCCCACTCTGTGAGCTTGACCATGGGCAGTTTGTGGGCTAAACCGTGGGCACAGCATGGGGCAGTGGCAGGAGGGTGTTCTGAGACTCACCCCAGGAGCTGTGCTGGGACTTTAACTGCACCTGTGCTAAGAGAGCGTTTTCATTATCCTCGAGTTTCTAGAAGTTAATGATCTCCACATGAGTGCAGCTTTCCAAGCCTCTTGCACCTTCCTTCACTTCTTCATCTCTTCCTGTGATTAGCAAGTTTTCCTCACAAATAAAAGTGACTGTGCCTTTGTGCAGCATGAGCTCATCCCCTCTCCTGCAGACTTCATTCACTAACGGTCATCATCAATCATCCCTTATCTTGATGATTTGCTGACCCTCCCCCCCAATGCAGCAGCTTCTCTATCTTTGCACAATAGAGATTCAATCACATCACCAGGTTTCCACTAAGAATTCCTCAGGTGTCAAAGTGCCAAACACTGGCATGAATGAGGCTGAAATAAGGAAAGGAATGGTCTTGATGCTGGCTTCCTAATTTGTCATTAAATTAAAGGAAGTTAATTTAAAGATAGTGAACATACTTCACTGGAAACCCAAAGACTTCTAGGCTTTCTCTATGTTTTGCACATAGTTATGGCTACTCATTCAGTCTTGATCCACACTTTGGGTGCTGTATGCAGTCACAATGCTTTTGCTGGAACTCTGCTTATAAGAGCACGACACGACATAAAATCATACGACTCCTTTCTCAAAATGTTCCTCAGAAAAACAAAATTATGCCTCAACCTGACATAAGATTTCCCCCTCATAGAATGTAAGCATTTATAAGTATGAACAAGATGAGAACATTTGCATATGTCACATTGTCTATTTTTAGATGTTGTTCCTTTCTCTTTGAGTCACACTTCTCTATTTCCTGTAAGAAAATACTGAGGTGTAGGTTAACCAGTTTCTCTTTCTCTGTCTCTCTCCTTCTGTTTATTTATGTGTCATCTGTGTGGTTGTGTGTTTGACTGCATATAAAATATTTTTATTTTTTTCTTTATATCCCTTATGTCTGATGTTTAAGCACAAGGTCAAACACACACACACACACACACACACACACACACAATTGACTAAAGGCTTAGCATACTGACCAGTGCCTGGAAAGTTCCATATATCATCCATTAGTGTTGAATCTAAAATTTAAGTAAATGAACATGTACTATTATTTTATGAATCAGTAAATACAATGTCTTCTTAACTACAACATTATGATCATCATGAGACACCTACTGGTTTAAAAGATATTAAAATGAAACAAAAACTAAAGATTTGGGGAATGGATGAAATAGGCTTCCAACTACTATTTTTTGATGGATGGACTTGAGGAATGGATTTGGGGTTCAGATAGCCCAAGGTATTTTTTTTTTCATCAAAGATTAGATGAGGCTGACTTAGTACCTAATCATGAAGAATGTAGGATGGAGAAGACACAGCACTGAACAGTTGGCAGGATTTTCAGGATGGGTCAGGTGGCCATCCCGGAAACAGTTAAATGTCAGAATCTCTACTCTCGAGGAGAATTTAGAAGGCATTCCATCCGACCTCCTATGACCTACAGGGATCTTGCCTACAACGTGCCAGAAAAATGGAGGCCAAGAGCCTTTTAAAATGAGAACAGAACTCTTCTGTCTATCGGGATCTATCTTCCTCTAAGTAGAATAACAAAAGGAAATGGACCTGTCTCAGTGTTGTTTATTGTTCGTCCAGCACTTAAGACATCAACACCTCTAAGCAAAGCAATCCCATAATTTAGAGAAAAGTGTCAAGCCTTCCCAAGCATGGCAAGATGTGCCCCAAGGTGTGGACAGAACCTGCCCTTATAAGATTTATGTAAAGAGTTTTACATGAGTGCCCACATTTGAGGCAGATAAATCCCAGAAGACGTTACTATTACCAATAATTGAATTACAAAGCTATCACCATGTGCTGAGCACAACTTTAGGATTGCATGGTGACAGGATGAAACTTGTTAGAATATTTATGTCTTTACAGTTTCTGAATTGCCATTCTATAGAACAAACTGACTAGCCCATGTCCCTTCTATGAGCAAGTATACTTGTGAGAAAGTCTGTAGTCGTGGGAAACAAGATACCTAGGAAAACAAGATAAACAGCTCAGACATCAGACGTTCCAAGCAATCTTCCTATCCTCCACAGTTTCTGTGCTCACAATATCAATGTAGTTCATGAAATTTGGGCTTTTCAGTGTTAAACAGAAATAAATAAAAATATTATCAGTACTGGTTTCTACTGAAAAAAAAATAAGAGTAACAATAGCCTTATAATAGAAAGCATTATTATAGGGCTGGAGAAATGTTCAGTGTAAGAGAATGTACTGTTCTTGCAGAGGAGCTGAGTTCAGTTCCCAGTACCCACATCAGGCCACTTACAACTACCTGCAACTGATGCTCCAGGGGACCCAACCTCTTCTTCTGGTCTCTGCCAACACCTGCACTCAATAGAACACACACACACACACACACACACACACACACACACACACACACACA
>NW_026596125.1:10025669-10032587 GCF_907164565.1 Psammomys obesus | reverse complement strand
ACACACACACACACACACACACACACACACACACACACACACACACAGACTTAATTTTAAAAATATCTCTTTTGGAAAATTATATTACTATAACTTTGTTGCTTAAAAATATGCTATAGCTTTATTTATTCTGAACCCATGAATCATGAACTTACAAGAACTGACATAGTGCAGCCATTTTCATTTACTGCCTTTCAGAATGAAAGATGAAGTGACCCAGATATCCCATGTGATAATGCTGAGTTTCTAAGAGAAAACAGGTTTTGTTTTGTTTTTCCCAATTAGGTGTTCTATAATTCAGCATGTTCTTATAATCTTTGGCTGTAGTTTCCCCTACCACAATATTAGAGTTTTCAAATAATTTCAGAGTTATGAAACAATAACCAAGATACCAGGAAAAGGGCTAGAGAGATGGCTCAGCAATCAACAACACTTACTTGCTTTTATAGTGGAACCAAGTATGATTCCAAACAACGACACTTTAGCTCTCAACACATACACACAAAATTAAGTAAATGAATATTTTTTAAATATTCTAGGAAATCCCCACATACGCTTTAGCCAGCTCCAATCCGTGTTAAAGCATAGTATGGTAAAATGTTCACAGTTATGAATATCACTTATAATTTTTCTCCTAATGTAGAATTTTATGTCACTTTAAACTAATTACTTTAACCTAATTACTTTAATTTTCTGAAGTTTTTGGATTTCTTTGTCTCTAATGGTCTGGACAATGTGTATGTATGTGTGTATATGCGGGAGGTGTGTAGAAATTTATTTAATCTCAGAGTAGAAAGTAAAAATCATCCCACAAGGTATTATTTTATTAAACATTCTATCATGTGACAGAATTTTTAAAAGATATCATGTAGATTTGTTGAGATTCAGGAGATCTTAGCATGTTATTCCTAAGAATATAATCTGTATAAACCCAGAAAAACAGAAATTATACATCAAAAGGCTTCTTAAAATGCCTTATTATTATTATTATTACAACCAACCACAGTTTCTCCTCCCTCCTCTCCTTCCAGTCCTCATGCCCCTGCTGACCTCCATTCTGCACCCCTCATCCATCCACTCCTCCTCCATTTCCCTTCAGAAAGGCAGTACTTCCTGGATATGAACCAAACATAGCGTGTCAAGTTGCAGTAAGATAAGGTACTTCTTCTTGTATTAAGGCTGGATAAGGCAACCCAGTATGAGGAAAAGGCTTCTAAGAGCAGGCAAAAGAGTCAGAGATAGCCCAGGCTTCTACTGTTGGTGTCCTAGAAGAAGACCAAACTACACAACTGTAACATATATGCAGAAGACATGGGGTCAGTCCCATGCAAGCTCCCTGATTCAGGCTCTGTGAGTCCCCATGAGCCTTTGTCTGTTGATTCTGTGCGTTTTCTTATGGTGTCTTTGACCCTTCTGGTTACCATAATCCTTGTGCTCTTCCATCCTTTCATCTCCATGCCTCCATTTTCAATTGTTCTTCTCCTGTACTGCCTTTATTTCTATTGAACCAAAATGTAGAATCACAGTCTTAAGAATTCGCATCTGTGGTGAAATACTGACTTAAAAACAAAGCAAAAATCAAGCGATAAGTGAAAAGGTGTGTTTTTCAGTTTTTGTTATCACACTGGCCTCCATTGCCAAGCAGTGAAAGCAAATTAGCAGGGCCTTTAAAGTCTTCTCACATAAGAAAGTCACTGTCTTCCCTCACACTTCATGCTCAGAACTCAAGAAAATTTTCATAAACAAATTAAGTTCCAAGAATAGCTTCATTAAAGACTGTAGGAACCTTTGTCTCTCTGATAAAGATAAATCAAATTTTCTTCTATCTTACCTGATTCTATTCTCCTGCCCTCCAGACCTTAACAACTGGATCACTCTTTTCTTTCATTTAATGTGAATTTGAGCAATAATTTCTTACAGCCTTTTCCAGAGGTCCCTATCCCTGACAATAAAGCTATAGACCATCTTCATGTCACAGTAGGCTAATAAATATGGAGGAGGGGCTACGTGGATGGTGGAGCCACTCTGATTTGGGGTCCTGGAACCTGGTGTTTTAGTTCAGCCTGACCTCATGTTTCTGTGTATCCATATATTTGAAAGTCATTTTGGAATGGATACAGAAATTGTGGTATATCTACACAATGGAATATTACTCACCAATGAAAAACAAGGAAATCATGAAATTTGCAGGTAAGTGGTGGGAACTGGAAAGGATCATCCTGAGTGAGCTATCCTAGAAGCAGAAAGACGCACACAGTATATACTCACTCATATAGACATATAATATAGGATAAACCTACTAAAATCTGTACACCTAAAGAAACTAATCAAGAGGGAGGACTCTTGCTAAAATGCTCAATCCCTATCCAGAAAGGCAAAGAGGATGGACATCAGAAGGAGAAAAGAGGGAACAAGTCAGGAGCCTGACACAGAGTACCTCTGAAAGGCTCTGCCCTGCAGACTATCAATGCAGATGCTAAGACTTATGGGCAACCTTTGGGTAGAGTGCAGGGAATTTTATGCAAGAAGTGGGAAACAGTAAGATCTGGAGAGGACAGGAACTCCATAAGGAGATCAACAGAACCAAAAAATCTGAGCACAGGGGTCTTTCCTGAGACTGATACTCCAACCAAGGACCATGCATGCAGATAACCTAAGAACCCTGCACAGATATAGCCCATGGCAGTTCAATATCCAAGTGGGTTCCATAGTAATAGGAACAGGGACTGTCTCTGACATGAACTGATTGGTCTGCTCTTTAATCACCTTCCCCTGAGAGGGAAGCAGCATTACCAGGCCACAGAAGAGGACAAGGCAGCCACTTCTGATGAGACCTAATTGACTAGGATCAGAAGGAAAAGAAGACCTCCCCTATCAGTGGACTAGGGGAGGGGCATGTGTGGAGAAGTAGGAGGAAAGGTGGGATTGGGAGGGGAGGAGGGAGGGAACCACAGGGGAGATACAAAGTGAATAAAGTGTAATTAATAAAGACTTAAAAAAAAAGAAATCATTTTGTTGTCATTATTGTTATTGTTGCTGCTGCTGCTATTTGGTACAGAGTCTTGCTAGGTAGCCCAGGCTAGTCTCCAACTCATAATCTTCTACCTGGTTACAGACATACACATCTGGACTTATTTGAAGTTCTGTACTTAAGAAAATATTCAGGCTGGTTCCAAACTCTTGAAACTCCATTATATGCCCAAGACCATATTGTCCTACTTCCCAGATACATGATTCTAGAAGATAGACAAGATGGTACTGTCTTTTCTGAGATACCAAATGATAAAACAGAAATATTTTTCTTTATTTACATTCATCTTTCCTTTAAGCCCTCTGTCTGTCTGTCTGTCTGTCTGTCCATCAGTCACGAGGCCTAGGTTAGAACTCAGTGGCAGGCTCTCTCATCACCATCCCATAGGAGGGTGCAGCCTTGAAGTCCACAGAGGAAGACAATGCAGCCAGTCCTGATGAGCCCTGATAGGTTAGGGTCAGAGAGAAGGAGAGGAGGACCTCTCTTATCAGTAGACTAGGGAAGAAGAAGGAGAGAGGGTAGGACTGGGAGGAGATGAGGGTGGCGCCACAGCTGGGACACAAGTTGAATAAATTGTGATAAATGGTAATAATAATATGAAAAGACACAGTTTACATGCTAAGAAAGAAAAAGGAATTCCAACCTTTAGGAAGGTCTAAACTATAACATGAAGAAGGTCTAAACTGTACCGTGTTCATTTCTAACTTACTTTCTGTCTTCAAGAGATCCTTGAGTGAGCATTGATGCTGCCCATAGTTATGGTGCTTTTTACACCACCTTATAATTGGTACTAAAGATGGCCACTATCAGGCAAGCACTATAATAGTGACATATATCCTCAGCCTGCTTTTTATTAAAAACTGTTATTAAAACTTTTACAGCTGACATATGTAGTCATGAAGAGGTTAGAAAGCCTAAGTTCTGGTCTGATTGTATTATTTATTAGTGAGGCACGTGACTTGCTTTCAGAACTGACACTGCCTCTATGGTTTTCATCATCCCCACCCTATGTGTGTCATATGTGGATTTTAAAGGCACACAACATGCATTCTCATCTAAATTGTTGACAGATGATGAACAGGACACTGACAAGGCCTCGGCCTCACTGCCCTAACTGACATCAGTCTCACATTTAATGGATAAACACCAGCTATGATCCATACCTTCTGACAAGAGATTGATCTTTTCTGAGGTAGTTAAATCTCATAGTTTCTATATTTTACTTCCAATTCAGCCTTCCAGAAATGTTCTTACTATATGTACATTGTATATGTATATATAATATAGATTAACACACACATAGGAAATTTCATTGTTTTCATCTTAAAGTTTTAGGAGATACAGGGATTTTTTTTCCATTTCACTAACTATCTAATCGTGAATGCTAGAACTTCACCAAACACACAATGAGTCTTCATTAAAGCAGTTCAGAGTTCAGCCATGTGTTCTATGCATGGTTATAAGTTTGAAAGATTCCTAGGAATCCTCAACAATGAACAGTTTATTCCATAGTAACTCACTTCTCCAGCAGCCCAAAAGAATACATGGAATTTTGTAGATGTCATAATAAGACACTAAATATTTTATTACTTTTCAGTCTTATATCAGTAATATTTTGTGTAGATTTTCTGAAGTCCATGTTATGATCAGAACATAGTACATATATGATTTATGAATGAGCATTTTGGGTGTGTACTCATTTTTCTCCTTGTCTTCAAACAAAATATTATTTGGAGATAGGTGTTTGCAGGCATCAGAGTTATATTCTCTCACAGGATGTTACTTCTGTGGGTTAGGTTATTTTAAAGCAGGAAAAAAAAAAAGAGCCAGGTTTCAATGCCTTTAAGATTCTGTGTGTGCTCTCCTCTCATCTGAAGTTCTTGATCCTTACAGAGAAATTGAAAGGAGAGTGCAGAGATCATTTCTTTTTTGTTCTTGGTTAATATGGCCTTTCTTGCCCTAGCTGGACTGTTAAGTCCCCATCTCACTCTGAGCACAACATCAGCACTGACACAATCCTCTCGGAGGATCACCTAATTGCTTTCCATTCGCAATTTGTTCACAAATTCCGTCATCTCTCCTAGCCCTGGTGGTAAGATGGCCAGCGTTTATGTCTGACGTGTGACAAATTTCTCGTCTATCTTCCACTCCAAGTAATCTTTCTGTCTCTCTACGTTTTTTGGTCACGCACATGATCAGTCTACACATAGATTTTATTTTCTGTACTGAAATGTTCTTATTTTTATCCATTCTTAAGATTTATAAATGATTATTATAAAAATACTCCGTAACTGTATCTCCCATATTGATAATTTATGATCACTTACAAAGGGGAAGATCTATTTGCTACGCCAACCCCAGTACTCTCCCAGAAATGCTGGCCATTATTTTCATGTGTCTTTGCAGTGGATTTTTTTTTTTTTACTTTGGGTCTACTAATAGACTCAGTAAATTGGAGATTTTCATTTAATAGACTCTAATAAAGTATTTAGAGATTTACTTTGTTAGTTTTATGAGCAGATAAGGAACTATCTCCTAGATCTATTATTAGGCAAATTAACATGTAGCTAAAAGTATGATCTCACTAAACTTTAAAAATGATAAAAAGGAATTTTGATAAGGCCTCACAAGCTCTTTAACTGTATTCACTTTAATGTCTGAATCTCACTGGCCTTACCAATCACCTTAGGGTATCAGATGTGTTGTTAATTTAAAATCTATTTTCTGAATCTCCTTGCTCTGTGATTTTTTTTAATTTGGAAATCACGTGCACTGACCTGGGCATGGTGCATGGAATGTAGACTCTAATTCCGATCTATTCCACACATATTTAGAAAACACAGAGACAAAGAAGAGTAGGAAAATAGAAAATATGGACTTGACTAGAAATGTAAATATGATGTAAGAAGCAAACTCAGGGACAAAAGAGTAATTTGAAGACAATGGGGGTAAATCAGTGCCACAGAGAGGTTTGTTCTGGCCTGTTCACACCTGGTCCAGTGGTTCCCCTGGAGTAGACACTGAACTTCATTCACTAGTCCACCAAGAAATATTCGCATGACCCTGGTATGTAGGTCTGTAAAACAGGTACAGAAAGCAGATATTTATTGATAAAAATAATAAATTAATGTATGTTGAAACAATTTTGGGATATGTAAAATTATATATAATTTTAACAGCTATTAAAGACAAAAGAGAAAAACTCACGCTATGGAGGTGCTTATTTCTGCAACTGCGACTCAAGTCTTCACTGACTGACACTGCAGGACACAGTTTCACCAGTGTTTCTTAGAACTGACCCATATTTTGATTTCACAGTTATCCAACCTGAAAACTATACTTCACATAGATTGTAACACAAAACATTGCAAATATATTTATGGTTCAATGACAATAGTTCAGATTCTACTTCTAATCTGGGGCTTTTGTCACCAGAAACTGAGATGCATGAGTTGTCCTTTGACTCCGATGTTTCCCCAGTAGTTGCATCGGAAGTAATGGCAGCTATGCGCTCTGTCTCTGACATGCTGACTGGCACCAATTCACTCTGCATTTCTTCAAATCTGCTCCTGCTCTTCATTTACATCTAAGAAATCAAATATATTTAAAAAATTAAACTAAGGTCCTTTACACCTTTGCCCACACTCTATGATGTGGCCATAAAGTGTACCACTCACAGTCTCTCTAACAAGGCCCTTCCCTAGAGAAAGAAGAGAACAGCCAACCCAGAGCAGACACAGCCTCAGGCCCATTACATTCTCAGCACCTTTCCTTCTCAGGGCAGCAACCCTCACTAGTTCTGGATTGCAGCTTCACGTTTAAGGGACAAATATATATATATTTGAACATATATATATATATATATATATATATATATATATATATAT
>NW_026596125.1:9980345-10025569 GCF_907164565.1 Psammomys obesus | reverse complement strand
TATATATATATATATATATATACATATATATATTCATTTGAAAAATGCTTCTGTATTATATCATAATATCAAGCCAAAATTCATTTAAGTATTTGTTTTTACTGCTTTTGGTCTGTATGAAATTTGTATCAGCATCTCAAACAAAATTTTTTAATTAATAGTTTCAGTATACTTCCATCCAAAAATACATTAATTAAGTACTTACATGTTGTGGAACGATGGTAGGACACTGTTTTCTGTAATAGACCATTCTGTTTCTGTGAGAGCTGAGAGCATGAAGACACTGGGATTGTAATGGGTGTGTCTAGACCCTAAGCAGAGGTGTGGCATGGAGCATTCCCTGCCATTGTGTGACATAATGATGTTCATGGTACAAAATGCACATCTCGTGTGTTCAGAAAGTTGCCAGTGAAGTTATGTGAAGTTTCTCTTGTGAGTGATTTCCAAAATACCCGAGGTCCACCTCACATTTGGTTTTGAATACATTTTTGGTTGTTGTACAATCATAAACCTTTCGTTGCCACTTGTGTGTGTGTGTGCGTGGGAGTGCGTGTATGTGTGTGTACCTTCCACCTTCAGTTATGTAATGTCATATGAGACCAAGACCCACAGCAAGAGGTTAGGCTCTTGAAGTGTGCTGATTCCTTCTGACATGTTTACATTAAAAGCTTTACTTCTGCAAAGCAGGTTGTGCAACAAACATCTTCCCCTTGCCATTACCATTCTGATGTGTATGAATTCCTTTACTCTTCATCAGAAACTCATTCTTACTGTTTCCTACACACACACACACATACACACACACACACACACATACACACACACACACAAACAACTTATGAAAAATACCTTCAGTGTAAATAGGCTTCTGGCTTGAGGCAGAAGGATGGCAAAGCTGCCATCTGTGCTGATTTCACAGCAGACCAGTATGCACAGGAAAATGACAATTGTCTTTTATTTGTCCTGTCTACTTATTGGCTTCTTATTTGTTGTTCATAGGAGGTAGCTTTGTTACTAGGGTGAGATCTAGACTAAAGAAGAAAAAAACAGGAAGAAAGCATGTCTCTTAGGCTAAAGTGAGAGGTTAAAATGACATCCAGGCTTCTTTTGTTTTGTTTGTTTGTTTGTTTGTTTGTTTGTTTTGTTTTTCCTGGTTGTACAACAGATGAGACCTCAGGTTAAGCTACCTTGTTCAAGAGTAAACATTGTGGCTGTAGCCAGGGGTCTCCTGATGATGTTTGCTTTAAAGAGGACAATGCAGCCAGTCCTGATGGGACCTGATAAGCTAGGGTCAGATGGAAGGGGAAGGGAAACTCCCCTATCCATGGACTTGGAAAGGAGCATAGGAGGAGATGAGCGAGGGAGGGTGGGATTGGGAGGGGGTGGGGGGAGGGGGCTACAGCTGGGATACAAAGTGAATAAACTGTAATTAATATAAAAAATAAAATTTAATTTAAAAAACCTCTCATGGCAAGTAAAGAGCCAGCCCGGAATCAAGGAGTGCAGCTGCTGATTAACATGTGCCGGCCACAGCGCGGCCTCTGTAGGAGCCAGGCTTGCTTGCTTCTGAGGTAGTGGTTCTTGAGGATGCCTGTGATACGTGACTCTTCCATCAAAAGAAGGAAAAGGAAAGCAGAGCTCTCTTTCCCTCACAGCCTCCATCTCCACGCCCTGGATGCTGTTATGCATTTCTAAATCTGAATAAGTAGGTGCTATCCAGTCACAGTATTTATTTTTTAATACTTGCTCTGCAGCTATCTACTTCAGGACGTTTGTGGCTCTGCAGCATTTATTGAGCACTATATTAAAGTGGGATAAACTCAGACAGAATGGCGGGAGAATGATAAACTAGTGGCATTTCCGGGTTCCTCTGTAGAGAAGGTCTACAAAGGCTGCTGCACGGGGCTGGTTGTTCTGCACGGGGCTGACATTGCCCTGCTAGCATTCGCGGTGCTCCGTGTCAGGCTGGGCTTAGTTTCTTCACATCCTTGGCTCTGGTGATCCTTAGAGTGGCATTGTAAAATAGCTGTCAGTGGGAACACCACCTTGAGAAACCAGTCGCAGAGAGGGACTAGGCTGCATCAGGCTACACCCCAGCTTTTTCAGAAGAGTGGACCTATCTGGGATGGTCAGTAAGATTTCAATTCAGTTTCCCACCAGGTCCACACACAGGCAGGGATGTGTTCTTCCATTTGGGTGATTATGTATTGTATTTATTCCGTTTTTTCCCCTCAATGCTAAGGATTGCACCCAGAGCGAAATGCAAAGTAGGTAAGTGTTGCAGTAGTCAGCCTCGCCTTCAGCCATCTTTCCTTAACTTTATTCGTCTTATGTCTCTTCTAGTCAAATGCAAAGCCTTCCCCTTGCATGGTGGTGCTTAACGATGATGCCTAACCGTATTTCACCTCACTTTTATTGTTCTACTTTGAAAACCCCAGACCTCTTTATTTGATTTCCACGTGGATAACTCTCTCTCTCTCTTTTTTCTTTCTTTCTTTTTTTTTTTAATCAAGACTAGGCCCACGCTTACTCTTTATATTTAAATGGAAAGTGCTTCCACCACCATTGTTTATCAGTCACCTAGGTGAATATTCCTGGAGTTTTGATCCAGTTCCTTTCACAGTCAGCCTGGACTGCTGCTTCCTGAGATTCTACCTACAGGGGATGAACCACTTTCCCTGGATGTTCCAATGGCATCCCAAATGTTAGAATATTCTTCTCATTCATCTGCATTTCTGAACTTTTTATGGGAAGAATTCGTTGGCTTTGATTTTATTCACCATGAGCTTAGAACGCTGAATAAGTAAATAAATGAATTTTGCTTTCACATAGTTGCTGTCTGGTTTATGGGCTAGTACATATTGAGGCTTTGTTTTGACTACTGACCTGTGAAAACAAACAATTTTTATACATCATTTCTGCTAGTGGTGCCCATGTTATCCTGAAAGTTTATAGTGACGACATCGCTTTCAATTTCAGGGTGATTATTAACTTCCCTATGCACCTCTTCAAAATAAAATGAGATAATAGAAAAGAGCAAGCTCCGCAACACTTTCTGAGCCCTCGCTGTATAGCGGAAGCATATTTTGGGTGGGATCTTCAGAATTAAACCCAACACTTCACATCCACCACACTGGCGCTCCGCCTTTCAGCTATTAGCTGACTTTGTTATTACTGACAACGTTGAACAGGCTACCCTGGAACTTCTTGTCTCAACTGCCTGGGATGATAGGCATGAACTTCCAGTTTAAACCACGTCAGGAATTTTACGTGTGTGTGTGTGTGTGTGTGTGTGTTCCAGGAAATCTTGTTGTTTTGCATTAAAAAATGTCTGAGGTACAGGCATGATTGTAGAAGTCTTAAAAGGATAGCCGACTCCTTTTTCATTCTTGTGACTACTACTACAATTAATCCTAGTTTACTCATTTTGTATTGTGTCTACAGTACCCTCGCTCATCTCCTCTCATTCCCACCCTCTTTCACTCTCCCCTCTCTATGTCCTTCCCTGGTCCACTGATGGGGGAGTCCTCCTCCCCTTCCATCGGACCCTAGCCTATCAGGTTCCATCAGGAGTGCCTGGATTCTCTTTCTCTGTGGCCAAGTAAGGCCACCTCAACAAGGGGAGGTGATTAAAGAGCAGGTGACCAAGTTCATGCCAGTGACTGCCCCTGTTCCCCTTGCTAGGTACCCACTTGAAGACTCAGTCTATGGGCTATATCTGGGCCGGAATTTTAGGCCCTCTCCATGCATGATTCTGGGCTGGGGTATCAGTCTCTGCAGAGCCCCCAGGGCCTAGGTTTTGTTTGTTTGTTTGTTTTGTTTTTTTCTGTTGCTCTCCTTGTGGAGCTTCTGTCCCCTCTAGGTCTTTCTATCTCCTTCTTTCCTAAGATTCCCTGCACTCTGCACAAAGTTTGGTTGTGAGTCTCAGCATTTGCTTCAATACCCTGCTGGGTAGAATCTTTCAGAAGCCCTGTGTGGAAGGCTCCTGTCCTGTTCCCTGTCTTCTCCTATTTCTCAGGTCTATCCTGTTTGCCCTTCTGAATGAGGATTAAGCCTCTTCTCTATGGTTCTCCTTGTTGTTTAGCTTCTTTAGGACTATAGATTTTAGTAAGTTTATCCTTTACTATATGGCTAATATCCACTTATAAGTGAGTATATACTATATGTGTCTTTCTGCCTCTGGGTTACCTCACTCAGGATGGTCTTTTCTAGTTCCATCCATTTACCTGCAAATTTCATGATTTCCTTGTTTTTAATTGCTGAATAGTATTCCATTTTGTAAAGGTATCACAATTTCTGTATCCATTCCTCAGTTGAGGGACATCTGAGTTGTTTCCAGAGTCTGGCTATTACAAATAAAGCTGCTACAAACATGGTTAAGCTAACGTCCTTGTTGTATGGTTGAGCATAATTTGGATGAATGCCCAGGAGAGGGAAAGCTGTATCTTGAGGTACCACTATTCCTAATTTTCTGAGAAAGCACCAATAACTGACTTTCTTAAGGGAGAACCAACCTAGAAAACTTATGTTTAAATTCAGTCATCTATAGCTGAGTTCCAGCAATAAGAATTGTGAAGGCAGAAGAAGGGTGGAGTTGGGTGTTCCAGGCATTTATATTGGCATGACACAGGTCTGAAGAATTTTGTTCAAAGAGGAAGAAATTTTCCTACAGACAAGAAAAAAATGAAACCTTTAATTAGATAATCCTGAACCATTGTTTTTCATCTTTTGTAGAAGCCTCCTATTGGAGTCCTAAGATGGAGTAACATATATTTGAAATAATAACAAATACTGATGACTACAGCAGTATTTTCTGTTTTTAATGCACACACAAACATTCATACAACCATACACAAGAGGTTTGAGAGTGTGTGTGTGATGCACACTGTGTGAGGTACACAGATGTGAGTGTGTAGTGCCCGTTGTCATGAATTTGCATGCAGGTGCCTGAACAGGACCTTCTGTATCTTCCCCTGTCACCCTCAGCAATATTCAAACCCTGGAAGCTGGGCCATTTAACCCAGGCTAGCTTCGCCGTGAGGTTCCATGAGTCCTCCTCTCTCCAACCACCCCTTCCTGCTCAGAGCTGGGCATGTTATATGCTTTGGCTTTTCACAAGGGTGATGGGAACTCAGACACAGATCCTCCTGCATGCACAGCAAAGTCTCTTGCCCACTGCGCCATCTTCCCAGTCCCTTATTTTCCTTTTTACTCTTATGGCTTAAGCTCTTGTCTGGAGAGGCCACTGTGGCTCCAGGCACTGAGTTCTGGGAGGTGGAGAACCGTGACTGTGGACCAGCAGACCCCATAATATTTAACTATAGTGACAGTGAAGGGGTCACCTACGGCATGTACGCAAGCTGTTCCCAGTGACACAAAATATTCAGATTCATGCTACAGGTTTTTTTGAGTGAAATGATAAAGGCCTTATTAGGGATTGTCTGCTTCCTGGGAGAAGAAGAAAGAGGGATTTAATGTTTAGAACATAGACTTTGAATTTCAGGCCATGCATCAATCAGAGACATCTTACTGACAGTGATGATAATCGGTCCTTAAGGAGACTGCTTTTGTAAAAATGAAGAACAGCTAAGCTAGAGAGGCCTGAGACTATCTGAGTTGGGAAAATGAATTCAAATAAAGAGTTCTGAGAATGTTCCTAAGACACTGATTAATGTACTTGTTTCATTGAATCTGTAGACCTTTGTTCTTTTTCTTTCTCTCTTTTGTTCCCTCCTATTTTTTTTTTTTTTTTTTTTTTTTTTTTTTTTTTTTTTTTTTTTTTTTACTTTTCATCTTCTTACTTTTTTGGTTTTTTTTTTTTTAAATATATTTCACACTTAAAATTTTACTATTATATGACAATACCTATGACTATAAATGCTTTAAAAATGCCTCCAGTAGCTATATTTGTTGTATGCAGATATGTATGTGTGTGGGCATATGTGTGTGTGTGTGTGTGTGTGTGTGTGTTTGTGTGTTCCTGTGTTTTTTTGTATGGAAGTACTTGTTTAGGGAACAGGTTACTCTTGCATTTGGGGAAACACACAAAGTAATTACTTACGGCAAAAATGAGTCATATTTTATAGTTTACATAAAAATAAGTATTTGCTAAAAGGAAAATGTTCTTTGTAAGTTGGGTATATTTAACAGAAGTGGCTTTTTAATTGTGTCCTTGAGACCACAATGGGGATGGAGCAGAGCTTTTCAAACTACAAGCAGAACTATTCAGCGCTCACTGAGGAATGTGTAATGGATGTGGCACTTTAGGAGTGGCGGAATCTTTTAGTGTGTCTGATGATGAGGCAGCGAAAGTGAGATGAGGTCTGTCATGTGCAGTTTGAGGCTCCGCGTGAAATCCTGAAGTGATGTTCACTTTTGAACTCTATCTTCAAGGATGCTGGGTTGAATGCCTAGGGAGAAGACTGAAGGACCAATTTTGAAGTATCTGAGTCTTTTCTTTATAAAAATGGAACCAATTAATTTTCTGTGAATCCTGCTCAAAATGAAGCACAAATGTACTTACATTTACGTGACCCTGCACTGTAAAAATTCTGGGCTAACATGTGATTGCCTGTCTCATTTATATACTGGAATAATCATGTTCTATTCGGTATGGTCTCTAACAAGTTTAAAATAAGTTTTAATTCTACACCAATATATGAGGATATGGATTTATGACATATTAGAATTTGAGAGGCATCTACATTTCTTTTTAGTTTTGTTGGTCCAACGCTGCTGAGAATGGTCACTGGCCTCAGGTGTTTTTGAACTTCTTGGGTCACACGATGTAAACAAAAATACTCAGACTTTTGAAAATTTCAACTCACAAACTTTTATTACATCGCTTTGCTCTGTGGGTCCCTGTGCATGTCTAGTATCTACCTGATGAGTCCGTCAAATCTGGTGTTCAGTGTGTGATGAGATGACAAGAACACATGTGTCCCACTTGCAGGACATATTTCCAAGTCTGGGCTAAAGGACACGCAGTATCTTTGCCAGAGAGATTCATTACTGTTTTTATTTCAAGAGGAAACTTTTCTGTTAGGCTCTATATATAAACGGAGCGGATATGTTCCCAGGATTATGGTCTCAGAACTGGAAGCATTAACAGTCTGAGGGCTTCACTGAGGTATATATGAAGTTATTAATGCAAAATGTTCCTTTTTGTGTTTCTCCATTCTTTAGGTCTGTGATGGGGTCAAACAAAGAACCAGACCTTGTGCATCTCGAGGCCAGGACCGTGGATGGTCGTAAGTAAATCAACTATGCCCCAGTGTCCATGGCGGTATTAGTTCTGTCAGTCTGTCCTGCACCAAGTCTGCAGCCACAATAGTGAAATCCACATCATCTGTGGATGGGCATGTGTCCTGTGTCCGGAAATCCAGATTTGCTTAATAGTTTTAATACATACATGTATTTATAAAGACCTATTAGCCTACCTCTGTATATATCCAGATTTATTTCAATTTAGATAGATGCAATACTGGGACCACCCTAACCCAATCAGTATGCCCGATAGAAAAGTCCCCTGGGACAGAAGGACATGCATGTGTACACAGAGAACAACAGCAGAATTACTCAGTTCTATCTACCCATTTCTACTTGATTTTCAAAAGATTATTTTATTTTTTGTTTTATTTATTTTGTGTGTATGAGTGTTTGCGTGCATGAATGTGCATGTGCCATGTGTGCATGTGGAGGGCAGAAAAAGGCACTGGATGCCCTGGAGTTAAGAATGGTTGTGAGCTGTTACTGGCTGGTTTTTATATCAGCTTGACACAAAGTCCCATCATAAAAGAGGAGGGAGCCTCAATGGAGAAAATACCTTCATAAGATCCGGCTGTGGCAAGCCTGTAGGGCATTTATTAATTAGTGATTCACAGAGGACCCAGCCCATTGTCAGTGCAGCAACCCCTGGGCTGGTGGTCCTGGGTTCTATAAGAAAGCAGGTTGAGCATGGAGAACAAGGCAGTAAACAGTGCTCCTTCATGGTCTCTGCATGGACTCCTGCTTCCAGCCTCCCACACTGGGGGAGTCCCTGCCTTCACTGCCTTTGATGGTGAACCGTCATAAGGAACTGTGAGTGAAATAAACCTTTTCGTCTTCATGGTTCCTTCTGGTCATGGCATTTTATCACAGTACCAGTACCCAACACACACACACACAAAACACACACACACACTTTTTATGCAAAAAGGTCTCTTACTGTCCTGGAGGTATTCATGTAGGCTCAGCCAGCTGGCCAGTGAAGCCCAGCGATCTACCCAGCACCTCCTCCCAGCACCAGGGCTAGCAGTTTAAACCACCCATGCCCAGCTTCTGTTATAGTATGGGTTCCAGGCCTCAAACTCACGTCCTCGTGCTTTCAAGGCAAGTGTTTTGCCTACTGAGCTATTCTCCTAGTCCCAAGCTATTCATTTCTAAAGAGTTGCATTGTTGTTACTACTATTTTGTTCTGTTTTGTTTTGGTTTTCAGTTCCCTCATTTTGTTAGACACCATCCAGGCCATACCTCATTGTTGTGCTCAGAGATTCTCACAAAACACTTTGAAAGAAAGGAAAAAATGAGTTATCTCCTAGTAAGCCTCACCACAAGCAATGGGAGGGGGAATTCATTAGCCTCTATTGCCACCCTGTGATAGGTCTTGTCAGCCCCATTAGACATGCCACAGTGAAGAGCTTCAGTTAGTGGGGATTGTGGTGTTAAGTACATGACATCCAGGGAGATAATGTACAAATCCAGAATTCAAACCCATGTATAAAAATATTTCATAATACTAGTCGCTGTTAGTACCTCCTTGAAAATACCATTTCAACCTTTCATATCTCATTTTTCTCTGAAAATTAAGAAAGTTCAGTCATGGTTCTAAGTCAGCATTGACTGAAAAAGCACCTGGTGACACTTATGCCAAGTATTTTATGTAATTCACACAATTATTCCTGATAGTTTTTTTAGACTGTTACTTCAATTTTATAGATGAGAAAACAAAACAGAAATGTAGGTAGTAATATCTGTAGGATATTTGGAGGATGCACAGACAGTGGTATCTTCAGGTGAGAATAGGAAAGCAACGTGTATAAAACACTGGGCACAGAAGCACTTTTCTGTCTAACACTGAAGCAATGCAAGTTTTCTTCACCTGCTCTGGTCCTGAGGATTCTCTGCTGAGATACTACATATAAGTAACAACGAAACAAGTGATAGAGAATGATGGAATTAAGGAGAGAAGGGAGCTAGTACAAGAGGATTAAGGGAGAAAATCAGAAGAAGGATAGACTTCATACGTAAAAGATAATGAAAATCTGACTACTACCAAGCAAAGATGTATAGTCACATGCCCAGCATTAATCCAAAGGGTGAGCATCCTTTGCTCCCAGAATGTTCCTTAGATTTGGAAAGAAAAGCTGACTCACTTTCCCATAACACCTGCCTCCCTCTCCTTAGCTCTTAGTATTAAGGTAGAAGGTAACTGCTCTCTGTAACCTCAAAACAGAAAAGTAAGTCATCCATGGAAGACAAATCCCAAAAGCCACATGTCTTCCAGGACTTCCATTTGAAATCTTCATGGGATGTTTCTTCTCCGGAGAGTTCACTTCCCCTTTGGAGCATGCATATGTTCTCTGGCATGCTCACTGGGAGAACAGAACAGGGCTCAAGGCTGACCACTCTTACCTCTTCTACATCTAACTAGGGCTGGCGTGTAAGCTATTCTCAACAGTGCACCTGACAGAAAAGGCTTTAGCAGTTGGAGCTTTTCTCCCTCTGCTGGGCATTCTCTGGGTAAGCCTTCTTTTCCTCTGCAGCAGGTGATAGTATCTTGGACTCATGGTTCAGGCACAGTGTACAGCACAGAGAGAAACCTTTTCCTGAGCAAAACAAGCACCCATCTGCTCTCAAGTCCTCCCTGACTTCCCAATCCTCTAATGGTGGTAAGAAAAGTCAGCTTCCTTCTGTGGCAGAGCATAGCATGGTGCCTGCCCGTTTCTCCACCCTGTAGTGTCCACAAGCCCTGACTTCAGGCCTGTGCATTTGCTTCTGGCTGTTTGAACTAACTCACCAGGTTGTATGTTTCCCCACATGAAGCGCATACTTGCTTTTGCTGTCCCCTGGATACCTTCCTTTCTTCCTCCTACCTTGAACAGCCAAGTGCAGTTAATCACTAGAATACAGGTGAAGTGTATCTATCTGGGGAGCCAGGCTCAAACTCCCAATTTCATACAGTATGTTTGATATTATCCAACAATTTTTCTTCATCTCTTTGAAATTCTACATTTCATATATATAATTTGGTAATCAACTTTTCCTGCCCATCCATCATTGGTCCATAAGCTCTGCCAGAGCAGGGGTCACATGTATGTTCAATGTTCTGTCTCTAGCACATGCCACAGCAGTTTCCTAATTATGTGAGAATGAGGAGGTATGCAGGCAAATGTTTGTAGGGGTCAACACTGTCTATTTCATCTCATGTATTAGATTGCCTAGAAATGTTGAAGCATTACATTTCATACTTTATCATTCATGTAGGGCTCATCTAGGGATCTTATTTAAAAGTGAACTCTGGAACAGGACAGAAGCCTAACACAGAGGGACTCTGAAAGACTCTACTCAGCAGGGTATTAAAGCAGATGCTGAGACTCATAGCCAAACTTTGGGCAGAGTGCAGGGAATAGTATGAAAGAAGGGGAGGAAGAAAGACCTGATGAGGACAGGAGCTCCACAGGGAGACCAACAGAACCAAAAAATTCTGGGTCTAGGGGGTCTTTTCTGAGACTGATAGTCCAACCAAGGACCATTCTTGGAGATAACCTAGAACCTCTGCACAGATATAGCCCATGGTAGCTCAATGTCCAAGTGGGTTTCCTAGTAAGGGGAACAGGGGCTGTCTCTGACATGAACTCATGTCATGAACTCATGGCTGGCTCTTTGATCACCTCCCCCTGTGGGGTGCAGCCTTAGGAGGCCACAGAAGAAGACAATGCAGACAGTCCTGATGAGACCTGATAGGCTAGGGTCAGATAGTAGGGGAAGAGGACCTCCCCTATCAGTGGACTGTGGGAGGGCATGGGAGGAGAAGAGGAAGGGAGGATAGGATTGGGAGGGGACAAGAGAGGGGGCTACAGCTGGGATACAAAGTAAATAAACTGTAATAAATTAAAAAAATAAAAAAAATGAACTGTGTTTCAGCAGGAGCTTAAGATTCTGCAGCCTTGGTGCTGCCAGTGGTTCTGGGCTACGCATTAATGCACTTTTGTAGCAAAGTCTCACAGCAGAAAACTAATAAAAGAAAACACTACACGGAGGTTTGGGGATCATGCTGTTTTCCTGTTTGTGGCTTCCTATGTCACATAACCCAGTAAGGCCATGGCTCATTCCCGTGTATTCTTACAGTTTACATTGCTCTGTACTCATGGAAGGCATTTTGCTTCATAATATCAAAGTGCCATCCCAGGCTCCATTCTCACAAGGCATCATATATACATACATACATATATACATACATACATACATATGTATGTATATATGATGTATATATGATACATATGTATATATGTATGATTATATATATATATAATCACTTACAATTTACTTATCTACTTTATCTTATCCTCTTTTTTATTTTTGAGAATGCAGCATCTACCAGAAACTACCCAGAAGTGAGAACAGTAGCTAATAAAAATATTCAGTAAAGGTGTGCAATTTGAGAAGAGATCCCTGTCAAAATTAAACAGGAAGGAGGAATACGACTAATTGAAATGGAAGATTGAATCATAAGATCTGACCTGCTTCAAAGAAAAAAAAAAGATAAAAGGAATTGTATTGACTCTATAACCCCTGGCCCCCTCAGCCTGTCTCTTACTCCCTCCCTCTCTTCCCCACTCTCACTTCCTATCTTCAAACAATCAGCAACCTTGGCTCCAGGTAACAGAAACAGAAGGGAAGACAGAAGGAAAGCACAGAGTTCAGAGTGGCCAAGCAGAGAGCACATTTATCAAAACACGGCTGCAGGCTGGTCAGTTGCCCCAGAAATTCCAGTCTGTGTTATCTCTTCACATCACTTATCTGAAATACCTCTTTGGCTTTTCATCTTTTCATTGTACTTCAGGGAATTCTGAGTTTGCCATTCCAGGTCATATACTCTGGATTACATCATGTATTCCAAGGTAGTGTATTTCTATACTTTAAAGAAGAAATTTTTTTATACTATAAAATTCAGAAATTTGTTGCCAAAGCATTTAGATGTTCAACACAGAAAAACTGTTTGACTTGTCAATTTGGCTCATCCCCATGTGGGAGACAAATGCTCCTCTGGATTGGTTAAGCCCAGTTTCATCTTGATGTCATATCAGATGTCCTAAGATTACAATTATAATTCATTTGAATTTCAATGGCATCCCAAATTTAAAGGAACATGGATACTGGTAAGCTTCATTTTATGACTGGTACAGATATCAATTATATCCTGAAATGCACATTCCTTGTAATGTACATATGTGACTAGGATGATACTGTCCATTCACTACATTTTGTCTTGGCAAGGAAAGCAGAAAGTAACAAAAATAATTAAAACCAATCATACAATGTGTCACTGGAAAACTACGAACATGGTCACTAAACATAGCCTTTGTTACAGACTTAAATTTTCTGCTGTGGACCAATTGACAGGCCTCCATCTGGGATGTAAAGATTTTACTGTTTTACTATCTCTACGAGTATAACTGTGTGTGCATTTACTTTACATGCATTCAGTATGGTACACAACAAAAAGGAACTCAAGTTCTGTAATTTACCTCATCTGTGCATGTGGATGGATAGATAGATAGATAGACAGATAGATAGATAGATAGGTCCCCAGAGAGAAAAAGCTGGCCAGTCCATTGCACTAAGAGCTTAGTGAAAAGCCATGTCTCATTTCATTCTTGTTCTCCATCTGAAGCATAGCTCAGAGCTTGAACTAGTCAAGATTCAGTGAGTGAGGCTGTAATGATAAGTGAGCACCATTGTGCAGGCATTTTGTCCCAAACAAAAGTGTGACTGTGGGGTCTTTGAGTCTATATGCAGGAGCACAAATCGGCTAACAACTCTCTGAAGTTGAATGTCACATTCCATGATTGTGATTTTTGGTAAAAAAAAAAAAAAAAGAGAGTAACATTTAGTGTTTCAGATGGCAAACATACGTGTATGCATAGTTAAGCATGTATATGCCGATCTGTAAGCACACAGCATGTTGACAGATCTTGCAGAACCAAGTTTCACCCTCATTGTTGTCCTCTTTTACTTCTGAAGCTGAAACCTGAGACAGTGCCCTGAATGTTTGTGTCCTGGTGGTGATCCACGTTAGTACGGACTTAAGACAAGGGACACTTTTTAGTCTAAGAGTCTATCTACACAGCTAATGGTAACCTTGCAACAGTGTTCTCGAGGACTAATCACTTTCACGGGGGAAAACAGGCCTTGGTCCTTCAGCCACCTGTGAAAATGACTGCCCCAAAACTCTGTGAAATGAACCTCAAAGCAGCTCATTGTAAATGGAGGTGAAATAAGGCAAATCTCACAGCTTTATTTCATCGCCAAGCCTATTAATTCTGTCTTGCGTGAAGCCCAGACATCTCCTTTATATTTTCTATCCTTCACCATTACAATGTTTTCTCCACATTGAAGGATATTCATGCTGGTGCCTGGAAGACACCGGGGCACCCAGAGCCTGGCTCTTCAGCGTGTCTATCCAGTGTTGAGCTGGTTTCACCGGCCGCAGAAGTCACTTCTGCAGCAACAGCGAGGGCTCTGCTAAGAAAAGCAGAAATGCAGCACCAGACCGTTTTTCACAGTCACCCACTCAAGGCAAACCCACTTGATGACCATCGTTCTCCTTACTTGGAAGTGGTAGTCATGTTGGGAGAATTAAAAGGCAGGTTAATCACCTATTAGAGAAATCTTTCTTCAACTCAATAATAAAATGGTTTCTTATTTTTCTTGTTCATACAACTCTGTATAGATGTTTCTTTTATGTTATCATCTCATTTTGAAATTTTAAACGTCATTTCTGTAGTTTCTTGTTCCCAACTTAACCTCTATGAACTGTGTGAAAGCAGGGAATATGAATCCTCTGTGTGTGATGGGGAGGGGAGATAATTTTGTACATTTCTTTACAGATACACTCACATAGTTACTCATGTTGTAAACCAGTGGGACACAACTAGTGTTGGTGAACTTCTGTTTAAAATCTCCATATTTGTGCACTGGCCTTCAGTGACTTTATGCTTGGTCACCACATAATATGTTTATATTGCACAGTGAACTGTAGTCTAATAACCACTATCTCAGTAAAAGATTGACCTTGCCCTATTTCAGACAATTCTGATGTGCATACATCTTTATTCTGTTTAGTCAGTAATCACTCATGCCTGCCTAACAGCAACAAAAGGGTAGGTGCTGCAAGTATACCCCTGAGCCGGAGAGACACCACTCTTAAATCCTTAAACATTGTCAGCTTGTGTCTCAAAATGTGTGTGGCCATACAGAATTCTGCAATCAGCAGGTTTCTGTGTTGCTTTTTAGACTCTCAGCAATCAAGACTCCTGTGAATGAATTTTTAAACGTAACCCAGATGGTGAGCAATAGAACATGCCACGTTCTTTTGTTTAAATTCGTGTTCAGTTTGGAATGAACATGAGAGTTTTCATTTGATTCACTTTGTGGTTTGATTTCTTCCTCAGTGAACTTCAAATAATAGCAATTCTCTGTCGTATGTTACAGAATACTAACACTTTTTTTTGACAGAGTATGACATATATCTATCTTACTGATGACATTCCAGCAAGCAGTTGGTGCAATGATTCACACAGCGAGCCTTTACATGCTTCCTCTTTTAGTCAGTATATGAGTAGTGTCTAAGGTAGAACCTTGGAAGGGGTTAAAGGGCTCAATTTGCAGTAAGCAAGCTTATGATTGTGACAGGTGACCATTTTCCAACAACAGAACAAATGTACCCTCACCTCTCTTCCGTGCTCAAGTAGAACATCAAGCTTTGGAGAGAACAGAGGAGCTGGCCTCAGTCACAGTTCTTCCTGGTGGCGTCTGTTGGATCCATTTTTCATCGCAAGTTTCTGGATTTGAGGTGCTGCTCCTTTGTAATGAGGCTTCCTGATGTAGTAGCCTAGAATCATCCCCTAAAACTTACCAGGAAGCTATGTAGTAAGGGAACACGAGTGTTCCTTACAATGCACACCTTACGATGATATTACCCTAACAGGCTCAAGTAGGCCACTTATATTTTGGATGCTTTCATAGCCATATTGTACTACTTCCTCTGCCTGCTATATGCCACTCCTTTGCCAGGAGATCTACACTTCATAAGGACAAGATACTAGAGATGCTCAGAAAATCTATACCATAACTAAGGGCAGACATCTTCTTTTCTGTTGGGTCCTTATAATCTCTCAGGATTCAGCAGCAGCAGTCTGTATGCATGTGTGTGATGACTTTTAATGAATGGAAAACTACATATTTTCTGACTCTAGCTTTCAATAAAACAGGGTCATAAAGGTGCTTACAGGTCCACATGAATTTCTTTTTATCCTGAACACTGAAAAACAACAATAAAAAAACACTATGAATTGCTCTTAGCTTGTTTTCAGCCCTTGGAGGCAGGTGCTGTTGTTATAACCCTCATTATAATAGGAAAGGGAATAAGGCTTACAATGATTAAGTGCTTTTCCCGCAGTGATTGTGCTAAGATTTCAGGCCAGTCTGGTTTAATCCAGGTCTTGTATTTATTTATTCAACATATAATGTTGGGTATCTCCTCCCGTGGTCCAGAGTGAGGAATGGAGGGATGCTGCCAAAGTCCTCTTCTCATAGAGGTTAATTTCTAGTTGTAAAGACAAATTGTTAACAAGTACATAAAGTGTTTACTTAAAAAATCTGTACACAGACATGTAAAAGAGCACAGCAGAAGCTCAGAGAAAGGTTTAAGGAAGCTTATAAGGAAGAAATTTTTGGAAAGGTGGCATCTGATAATTGAGGCAAAATATTATGAAAGTAAAGTAGGGTATGGTGTGGTGGAAAAACACACAGGTTGGACCAGGAAATAAAAAGGACAGGGAGTTGGGAGTGCCCAGTCAATGAGTGGACTACCGAGTGAAAGGTAAGTGTGTCCTTTGTCTGTGCAGTCCATGATGGAAGACAGAAATAGCAGTGTGCTCTTTACTGGGAATCCACCATGCTCCAAGCATGATAATTACCATGGAGAGTAGTGGTAACCCAATGGTAATATGTGGCGGAATGGTTAATTCAATGTATCTACTTTGAACACAGGGGCTGCTGCTTCTTGAGCTGCTTCTCTCCTAGAATGAGTCTTATGACATGCAGATATATAAATATGTGTAAATAAACCAGTCTCTAAAACAAGACAAATGAACACAAATGTTGCAGGAAAGAAAGTGTGACCAGTGAGTTAGCTCAGCAGGTAGAGACACTTGTCACCAAGACCTGAGTTCAGTCCTCTGGGATCCACATGATAGAAGTGGAGAAGTGACTCTTACACAGACCATCACATATGCACTAAAAAGAAATAAAACATAATGTAATTATAAACATAATGTAATTCTTCCCTATACACTAAACTGGTTTCACTATTTTCTCTTCCTCTCCTCCTTTCCAATTTCATTATGGCTTTGCTTCCTTCTCTTTCCTTCTTGTCTCTCCCTCTTCATCTCCACTTCTTGCCCCCTATCTCTTCTTCCACTTTTTAGTAACATTTGGAAATAATAATTAAAAAAAAACAACAATGTACTTCTCCCTCATCAGCATTCAGTATGACTTATAAACCCGACTTAAGTCTTTCTGAACTTCAGTTGTCTCTGTGTGAGCATCTAATGTGGTTAGGTGTTTCTGGGACGACGTGGACTACTCTTCCTCCACCATGGCCCACATTCTCTCTTGACTTTGGGCCCAGAAATCATTGTTTTTGGGGTGATGGTTTAGTTTTGTTTCTGTGTTTTTGTATCTTGTACATTTTATTGGGCTTTTCTGTAACTATTCTAACCCACATAAGGTAATTTCCCTCTCTTCACAACAGAGCAAATTATAAATGAGTTTAGGTCTTCAGGAGTCTAGACTGTGAAAAACGTAAATCCACCATTCATGGTAATATTAAATGAAAGGAAAAACGCTCTCTTGCCAGATCAACTGGTAGTGATAGGAAGGTTGGAAGTTTCTTACATGTAGATAGAACTCAAAGGATATACCTAGCATATTATTTTGCAAATGGTTTAAATAATGTTTTTGTATTTTAATATTGTTTAGACTTTTAATGATCTCTTGTATTCGTAATCTCATGCTTGGCAAAACTCTTACGATTCTAGAGAATTCCCTGTTGTGTTCACAGCCTGTAAGTGCCCACTCGAGCAGTAGAAAGACGATTCAGTTTAGGGTGTATCTCAGTGGTGTGACAAGTGCCTCACGCTCTCTAGGCCACTGTTCTCTGACGATACAAATGAAGGAAGAAACTAATTAAAACAAATAATTTAACACAATTAAAATATTTTTTAAAAATAAAATAAAGAGAAAAATTAATAAGACACACTGGTCCCAAATAAATAAATTTTAAAGACTAAAAAAGGTTGACTCACAAGGTCACCATGTCAAAGCAGGACATCCAAAGATAGATAATTTCTCAGGTATGGCTTAACTTTGATGAACACATTTTGAGGTAGATGTTACTCACTTTTGAAGATATCAGTGGCTAATTGGCATGTGACACAGAGGATGCTGAAGACCAATGAAAAGTACACAGAGACTGCAGCGTGTTGCTGTGCCCCTCTCTGTCTCTCTGTTTCTCTCTATCTCTCTGTCTCTGTCTCTGTCTCTCTCTGTCTGTGTGTGTGTGTGTGTGTGTGTGTGTGTGTTGGGTAAGGATATTTAATATAAAGATTTAGAAAACAAGTAATAAAGCATCAGCAAGGACATAAAATTTTCTATGCAAATGTTTGTGTTTTAAAATTTGTTCTGCTTTAAAGTTGAAAATTAACAGGAAATAGGAAAGCTTGTAAGTGCTTTGCATGGCTATGTAGATCACACTTCTGTTGATAATTTTCTGCAATATGAAGGCATATGAAAGTCCTTGGAGCTAAACACATATTTCTTAAATAATAGAAGGAATGCATACAGTCCCATAGGTGCATGAAAGGTATTTTAGTTTTTGTCTGTCATTTAATAGCACATGAATTTTAACAGATCCCACTTCTAAATCTTGGTTTCTTCACCTGTAAAGGAAAAAAAAGCACTCTAAATTCTGCAAAGTTGAAAAAGAAAAAGCCCTTGGGATCCACTTGGCACAGTTCTGACCCAGAAGAGAGGCTGCTCTGGAGATTTTGGAGGTTAACGTTACAGCTGCTGTCAATGGAGACATTCCGAGCCCTGTCTGAGCCTCAGGAAAAGCTTCAGTTAAAGCCCAAAGAGAATTTGAATGGAGAATCAGGAAAGGAAAATGCCTGCAGATCTCTGTGCATGAACCTAGGGCATCTGCCCGCTGGGAGTAATCATGCCATTTTGAAATAGTAGAGATCCTGAAGACGTGAGCTGTCCTGGGACACTAGAGATCTTTGTTGTGTCTTGGCAGGAGCAGGAAAGAAGCAGATAAGACCTATCAGACCTTAGAGCAAGAGTTTGAGTTATAACATCAATTTTTAGTCTAAATTCTAAAAGCTCTCCTTCCAGAGAGTCTGCAGACCAGCTCAGGAAATGACCCCACAGTAACATGGTCCTGTTGAGAGTGAAGCGAGGGCCTTGGGAGTCACTCTAGTGGAAGGAAAGAGCACCTACACAAGAAGCCTCATATGTTGAGTGCGAAAGTGACTTCCATATTCCTACCCATGATCACTGGCTTGGCCGGCAGACCACCATATCCCAGTGCCCACACAGCTATCTCTTGTCTATGAATAGGGCACGGATTGTAGTACCCAGTGTGTGTTAAAAATGACCTTTGTGCTTTTTCCTTTCATTTGGAAAATAATAAGTGCAAGCATTTGTTTGGTACAATGTGGTATTTTTCCCTTTAAGAATCTTATTGTTGTTAATTTTATTTCCATCTGTGTGTATGTATGTGTATGCGCATGTGTGCACATGCCAGTCGGTGTTTACAGCCCGGAGCAGAAATTAGGAGACACACAGCTTGTTACATGAGTTCTAAGATTCCAAATTAGGTCTGCATGATTATGCACCAGGTGCTCTTCTCACTCATATATATCGTTAAATAAGTTTAAGGAATTCTATTATCTTCCATAAGTTTCATGTTGTGAAAATGTTTGAATATACATTCATAGCAATTTTGAAACAATAGTAATTATTATGCCTACTATTCTGTGTAAGATGTTACTGAACCTTCCTCTTCTCTGAAATTTTGCATCCCTTGATGCAACTCCTTGCGATGGTTAATTGTCAACTTGCTAGGATACGGAATTCCCCAGAAGCATGACTGTGGGCTACTGTCTTGATTCGGTTAATTAGGGTTGGAGACAGACCCACTTTGATTGACAGCTTTCCCATGACTGGAACCCCATGTCACATAAAAGGGAGAAAGCAAACAAAGCACAGGAACCCCCTGCTGCCTCCTCCCGGAATGTTTTTTCATTACTGAAGTGACATCAGATTTTGGATATTTGTTCTTTTTCAAATGTGTGGGTTGCTAATATTTTCTGTTAGCCATTAACTTATGTTTTATGGTAGACATTCTTTTCTCTAACATATAGATGCTTCCTGGTTTCTTTCAATCCCATATTTCTTTGGCTTTGTTTGTCTGTGCTTGGGGCTCATTACCGTAGTATCTTTGCCCAGACTAATGATTAAAAATTATTCTCTGCCGTTTCTTCTAGTAGTTTTACTGATTCAGGACTAACATTAAAATCTTTAATAAATTTTGAATTGAAATTTTTAGATGATATGAGACAAAAATCTGATTTTATCTTATGAATTTGACTATCCAGCTATGCCACTCCTGAAAGAAAAGACAATTCCTTCTCTCTTGTCTACTTTTACTTTCTTTCTTAAAAATTATTTACCCTGAGTGTGTGGTATAATCTCTGGTCGGATCTACACTTTGGATCACTGGTTGCTACAAGTATATCTCAATATATCTCAATACAGCGTTTCTTTGATCACAACAGGGTTAGAAGTCAAGTCATAGGATGTCCCTTGCTTTGTCCTGTCTGCTCAACATTGCTTTGGCTGCTAGAGGGATGTCATGGTCCTGTATGGAGGGAAAGCAATGACATGTCAAAATGAATAAAGTAGTGCGCCCAACCCAAACAGTGACTGTGAAGGGGGACCTGCCAAAGTCCCACAAGTATCTGTAGATTTTTAAATAGGTGGTGACCTCAGAAGCAATACTGGTTATTAAACAGAAGATTTAAATAACAATCATAGCTCGTGTCATCTGAGCACAGTCTAACTGGGAAACCAAGATCTGCTTTGTCACAAATGGTGTCAATGTAGACAGCATCTATTCCCACAATGCGGATTACATTAACAGGCTGAGCGGTCTTAGGTTTGCCAAGACAACAGCCCTTGCCTGCACTTAGCTCCCCATTCCTCGTTGTTGCAGAGCCTGGCTTTTAAAGTCAGCATCTCTGTGTATCAGCACAGGTTTGTGGTGGATGGGCAGTGCGATATTCCAAACAGCAGCTGTTGCAGAGTGAGGATATTTGGAAAGAACAGTGCAGTACCCTAATTACCTGTGGCAAGGAAAACATCTGTGTGAGAGAGGTAATGAAATTAATTCTAACATCTAGCAGTTGCATACATTAATTGACATTAATTAATGCCAAATTACATGAGACTTCCTATGGAATCGCATCACACACTCACCAGAATAGAATATGGAAAGAGTGCATCATACTTAATGCTATTACAGAAAACCTCAAGGGGAATAAGAGTGATTGGTCCCTCATTATGAACCGCAGCCAATTTCTTTCCATTTCTATTAGAAGGAGAAAGGGAGAAAACTGAACACTTTGCCAGGCAGGCAGCTCGAGACTGATCGCTTACCTTTCAGCTTGTGAATTTCACTTTTAGCCGTCCTGAGTAGATATAGAAGACTAATTTTGAGGCTTTTCTTGTGTTACCTAGCTGAGTACCTTGTAATTCTCAGCTCAAAGAAGGCTCACTGCGCGGGTGAACAAGAACACAGAGAATCGGGAAGTGGAGGAAACAGAATGTTGAGTGGTGTTTGTCGGAACTGTTTATCTCACGAGCCCGGTGTGACTCCCACCCATCCAGGTGAAAAGCGCTGGGTCAGCGATTTCACTCCCAGTGTCCGACTCTTCCACTTACCGCCTTGCTATGACTGTTGACAGCTCATGTATGTTTTATTCACCTTTCCTGCGCAAGCACACATAGATTGATGTCTATATATACAACTTGCCAAAAAGTGGGTCCACATACAATATTGTGCCATCTATTTTTAAAAGCATCTATTTGGAAACAATTTTAGGAAGACAGAAAGTTACCCAGCTGGTTTAGAATAGGTGTGCTCTCCACACTCTCTCATCTTGTTTAAGCATTTTTTTTTAACGAAGGCATAATTTTCAAAACCAAAAAAATTATCAAATAGTATTAATTGGTAACTTGTCTTAAATATTTAATACACTTTAAATATTTATTCCTAGCAGCAGGAATTTAATAGTGAGTTAAATTGTTTCACACTTTACTTATTTTCTCTGTTTAATCTTTTCTTTTCGGTATTATATAACATTTCTAGCGCTGGAGAGATGGCTCAGTGGTTAGGAGCCCGTGCTCCTGTGAGAGAAGACCAATGTTTGGTTCCCAGACATATAGCAGTATAAGGGAGTCTCAGAGACAAACATAACTCTAGTTCACATGGATTCAACTTTCTCCTTTGGCCTCCTTGGGCACTCTCTGATGCACCTGCCCACACACACACACACATATAAACACACACACATGCACACTTTAAAACCTCTTTAAAAACTTAATAGTAGGGGTCCTGTGTTCCTGGGCACATGTCAGAAGACAGCTTTGTGGATTCTGTTATCTCCTTCCATTCTGTGTACTTCCAAGCATCTTACTCGGGTCTCTAGGTTTTTATGTGGCTCCCTTTATCTGCCGAGGCACCTGGCTAGCCTGTATTAAACACTTCCTGATAAATACCTGTGACTGAATCTTCCCCATCTGTCATGATTTCCTTCAATGAAATCCTCAGAAATGAACCTGAGTTCCAAGGATAAAATCTTATGCATCTTACTGCACACTGCAACAGTAGCATGTAACAGCATGAGTTTCCGAGTGTTTTCGCTTTGTGTGTAGATGTACTCACCTATTCTTAGGGAAGAGAAGCCAAAGTCTAGTTCATGTAAGTCGGCCCAGACAAATGAAAGTTTTCATGTAACATAATGAAATGGAAATAAAGCAAAGCTGTGGCCAAGCCAACCAAGGTACCCACCCATGTGCTGCCGTTCTATAAGCCGTCACCCTCGCTCCCTGCTCCTGAAAATCGTGGATACATCATCTTGTAGTGTTGTGAGCATTAGCTGCATACCTGTCCTGCATACCTGAGCCGTTAGAATTTCCAGCCAACACGCCAGCAGTTCTCAACCTGAGGGATGCTGCCCGCCCCTTCGGGGTTCAAATGACCCTTTCACAAGGTCACCTAAGACCATGAGAAACCACGGATGTGTATATTACGACTCATCGCAGTGGCAACATTACAGTTACGGAGTAGCAGGAGGTCACTGTAACAAAAGGAACTGTGTTGAAGGGTCACAGTATTAGGAAGGTTGCGAACAGCTGCTTGACAAATGTTGACAAACCTCCTTTGTTTTTCTTCCCTAACCTTGGATGTACAGCTTACACGTAAATGGCCTATAAATATCACATATGTATATTTATATTTTCCATCTGGGATTTGCCCAGATCTTTGAAGACGAGACTGAGGTCTTGATGAGCATTGATGGACACTATTAGAAGTAAAACCATGATGCATATTCATACTGGAGTCCTCATTTAGTGTCAGCTCTAACATCACGATGAAAGTTATGCTCTCATTAGAAGTCCAAGAAATTCTAACCTTCCCATTTGATTTAATCCACTTTAGCCACAGTTCCTTATCACCTCACATAGCAGCACTAGGACAATGGTAGATTCGGTACACTCAATGGCTTAGGAATGTCATCAGGGACCAGGTTCTTTCAGTCTGGTCACAATCATTAGCTAAGTCTGACTATGCTCCTGACTCCTTTCGATAAGAGGAAAATTAAATAGTCCCCTGCATCAAATTGAGACCATATTGTACAGGGATAGCTAAGTCTCCTTCTGTATCTCTGGTGCTACCCTCACTTTTCATTTAGCACTAGATTTAAATGCCCTATTCTAAACCAGCCAATGTGAAAGGGATTAGGAACACCAGAGTGGATTTAGACCCAAGAGGATTAGTCCTCACACATAGAAGCTTCTTCATAGAGGAAGGATGAGACAGTGAATGCAGTGTTGGCTTTTTCAGCAAATAGAGTAGAATGGCTTGTGATATATATATATATATATATATATATATATATATATATATATATAAATATATATATATATATATATATATATATATATATAACTGTCTATCTAAATGAACCTCTTGCATGCATCTTACTGGAATAAATAGCAGAGGTCAGTTTAACTTGTCTTTTAAAGGACTGATTATGTTCCTCAAATTGACCCTATCACTATGAAAACAAAAATAAAAATCAAGAAAATGATGACTCATAGGAATTGACATTTATAGAGGTTTAACTTTCAAAACATAGCATTTTTATTTTAACCACATATAAATTAATTCTGTGCACTAGCTAATAGACTAAATGACTGATACTCTAATCCCTGCTTCATAGCTGAAGAATGCAAGTTGAGGGATGATGAAGTGATTTCCTCATGCAACTGATACAACACCACAGCTAAAACCAAACCAGGTTTCACAGAAAGAAACCATTTCTTCTGTGGACCCAGGCAACCTTTTAAAAATATGGAGCCATTTAAAGGCTGCAAAATAGTCTAGTGGACTGTGAAATTGTGAGATAAAGATTTTGTATGATATAGAGAAGAACATTCTGAAAAAAAGACAAGTTCCAATGATTTTTTTAAGGATAAAGAAATATCTTAATTTGTGTATTAAAAATGGAACTATAGAAGGTCTGAAAAAAAGGGGAGGTGGAAAGGATAGGTATCGTCTTTCCTTTAGTTCAACTTTGGGTTTCACCAAGACTCAGTGGGGTTTTAGACCAGGGAACTGTCCTATCCCAGCATAATACCCTCTACTGAGGGAAGATTGTGCACAGAACTTGTTTCAGCATTTACTGACTCTACCAGCAACTTTATCAGCCAAGGGTCAGCTGGTCCAAATGTGCATGCTGCCCCCTGCTGACCCTTCTTGCAGAATTCGGGAACACTCAGTTTCTAGTACATGAATGCAATGCTGTTGGTAAGTTCTTTGGTAATTTTCAGAGAAGTCTTTCATGAACCTTTGTATCCATCCACCTTAGAACACTGTTGCCCATCCTCATTTCTTTTAAATGATGCATTTCTAATATTTCATTTTTGAGACTGTCTGTATTTCCTGTTTAAAATCTTAGAAATCAATGTCCCAAATTATTGGGCACCAAAAGCAAGTAAAATGACCTCACTTTTATACAAAAATACAAAATCAGATAAGCAGCTGTGTTTCAAAGAATATTCACTTTTTTGTTTACATTATGCCAGGATTGGTATTAGGACTTAGGGATATAGCAGAGAGGGACACACACACACACACACACACACACACACACACACACACACACACGGTGGGGGGGGGCTATTGAGTTATTGATATAGCATCTAAATATCTTTTAGGGAGTAATCGTGGAAGGTCTTCATAAGTAAAATTGGGTTGACGTTACATCATTGGTAACTTGGTAAAATTCTCTGTGGAGGAGAATTTTGGACAAAGTGAGTGTGGATGGAAAGTCTTCAGTACCAAGGGGGAGGGTTGCACATGCTCTTCAACATAAATTAGGAGATTAGAAAAATCATGGGCAGAGTAAGAGGAATAGATACATTATCAGAAGAGTAAAGTAGGTAAGAGGACCGGAGGAGAGTTTGAATGTGGCCTAGTGTGGGTTTTGTGGCATTTGAAGCAAATACTGCCATAAAAAGATCTCAAAGAGGCCAGAGCCCCTCTAACACAACCCTTGTCCAATAATAGGGAATTAACTGACCTAAGACGCTGTGTTTGTTGGCCACTGTGCAGTCTCAGCTGAATACTCAGGTGTGAGTTTACTCACCTCTCAACTGAGGTTTTGAATTGGAGATGTCACTACTATGTTTCATTTTCAGGCCATAAATACGGATCTTCATCAAAGAGACATATTATTCATTCCAGTGGGATGTCTGCCTGAGATTTTAAAAAATACTGTGTGCAAGTGTTTTCCTGCTTTTTCAGTCAATGAACAATGTGTGGAAGTGAACAAAGATGAAAATATAGTTCTAATAAAGATGAAAATACAGTTACAAAATCACAAGTCAGTTTTTAAAAAGTGTTATTTTGGGGTTTGGAAGAGAAAAGCTAAAGAAGAATTCTGTAACAAAACTTGGTGGAAATACCAGGAGAGAGTGGTTCTGTTAGCACAATTAACACACACACACACACACACACACACACACACACACACACACACACTGACATGCTGAATAGTAGCAGCGTTACGGAGTGAGCACTTAGAGAGATGGTGATGCTTGCTTAGACACGTCAAGATTCCAAGGGCAATAGAAAACATGTGCGTAGACTCTACAGCTTTTATCTTCTCTATTCCAGACTCCCAATACTTAACTTGCCGAATGCAAAACTGCACAGAAGCCAACAAAAATAAACCTTTCCCAGGCTACATTGACCCCGACTCTTTGATTGTCCAGGATGATTATGTGTTTGTTCAGGTAAGAAAACCTCTCTTCTGTTCCGTGGTTCACAGCATTTTTAGTCTCTGTCTGGATATAACCATTCTGCCTGCCAATATATCTTCAAAAGGGAGAAAGAAATGGAGTGGAGAGGAGCAAGAGGAGGAGGAGGAGAGGGCAGAGGGCAGAAGGGAGGGGAAGCTGGAGGAATGAAAGAGGGTGGAAGGGAGAGGGAGATTCACAGGCTATTCTTCAGCTACTGTCGGTAAGAATTTACCCACCAATCTAAAGAGCGCTGCATTGACCCAGGAGTGATATACACTTCTGTTTATCCATTTCCCCAAATAAATCCTAGTCACTAAATGAACTGAGAAGCTAAGTCCATCTCTCCTTATCAGTCCCTTCTTAGGTGTCACTTTAAAAGGAAAGAACATGAAAGGGACCTTGTGTGATGGATGGAGGTGGGACAGACGGTGCATAGGCCAAGTGAGAATGATGCCTGGAATAGTCAGAAACTACTGTGGTTCCCAGGGCGATTTCCTCCTCCGGAGAGAATGGGAAAACACTTGAGTAATTGAGATTTCAGGATTAGTGACAAAAGACAGGCAGTAATCATGTTTGGCCAATTCATCTAAAAATCATGTTTTTACTTTCCAAGGTAAGAGCTGTAAAGGTATAATTGCTAAAATGTATGTATATAAATACAAGAATATGTGTGTATATACATACATACACATATATATGATGCAGTTGAAGTACATTCTAGACACAAGTTTATTTGAAGAATAAATTATATCTAATCCTATGCATAAAAAAAAAACTACTCAGTGACAGTCTATCTGATTTTGTAATGTTTCACAAGTGATTATACACACATCTCAGTGTCTTTTTCTTCAGGATAGTATATAATCAATACTTGAATAATTTCAAGTGACATTCAGATGGTTGCATGTACTGCCAATTCATTTCTCTATCAGTAATCCTCTCAGGAACCTTCTCTAGTTTCTGGCAAGTTTATAATCTACATATCTGGCATATAAATCAACATCAGATCTACATTTAGAATTATATGGGTAGCCTCCTTTAAGCAAGCACTTCCACACATAATGGTGAAAAAAGTCTCTTTCCAGTTTTCCCCCGTGTATGATTAACATTTACCACAAGCTTTGTTGACATTCCAAGTATGCAAACTCTAGTGACATTCAAACTGCAGAAACTTATGTAGGTCACGGTTTACTCCAGAAACACACTCACAGAGGTGCCTTCTACTCTGCCCAGCATGGTATTCAAGTCTATGGAAATCACTCCCCACCCCCACCCCACTTCCTGTCCTGCAAGCCCTTCAGGATTCATTGACCTGCTTTGCCCAAACAGTGCTTGTTTCCATGGTTTTCCTCCAAAAGAAAGAACACTACAATTAGTTTGGAACCCAAACATGACCTGGCTTTCTGTTAACATGCCTGAACATGCTCTTAGGCATCAATGTGATACCATCAAGCAAGAAATCTGTATGTGGGAAGAAGGCTTCCCTTCACTGTTGAACTTGGGCCAACATGGCCACCTGTATGGCAAGGACTTGAGGCTGAAAGCTGGACTGCTGAAGGACAGTGAACTAATATCTCCGGAGACTTCTAGTGTTAGGAAGAATAGAGCTGAGACAGTTTCTTAGCTTTAGAATCACCTCATATATCTACATATAGTAATCTATGTATTAGCTCTCTATCATCTATCTACCTACCTATCTGTCTATCTATCAATATGCATATGTGTCCATATAAGATTTACTTTTATGTATCAGGGCCTTTTCTTTTGGGCTTTTGTGTCCATGGACTACATGGAAGCCTGTGGAGGGCAGAGAAGGAAATTAGATCCCTTGGACCTGGAGCTGTGGATTGTGAGCTGCGCGGTGGGTGCTGGGAGTCACAGCCCGGCCTGGAAGAGCACTAAGTGCGCGCAACATTGGGCCACCTCTCCAGTCCCATGGTGCAAATTTGCACAGTACTTTTTTTTTTTTTTTGGTCTATCATATGGTTGTTATGGCGCCTCTGAGTATCCCTACGCAGCGTGTAAGCTGCTTTTCTGGTTCGTGAAGACTATCGATCGGTGCCCTCTGCTGCAGTTTTGATGCTGTGTGGCAGATTCCTGCTTCGTTTAGGTTGCTGTTCTGTGACCCCGGGTTTCCAATACCTCATGTCGCCACCTTGTTTCCATTACGCAGCTGACCTCGGGAGGAAGACCGCACTACTACGTGTCCCACCGAAGAAGCACGTTTGCACAAATGAAGCTCCCGAAATACGCTTTGCCCAAGGTACACGCTGGGTTGCTGTTTTCCTCGCACAGCTCTCCTCTCAGCTACAGTCCGCCCTGTTCTCAAGGTCCCTGTCAGCTCCCGGGATGAGACCCTGTTCCGTCAGCCCACCCCTGCATCAAGACTTCCCGCTTCCCCTTTGGTAACTCTGTTCCCTTTCTCTGTGGGAGCTTGTCCTTTCCCTTTCTTCCCTTGGAATTCTTGCTGCAGGGACATCTGGATAAATTAATAATAGCCTTGTTTTTCCCTTTTAATATTAAGTATTCCCAAGCAGTATGTTTGTTTTGAAATCAAAACAGAAAATAATTAAATCTGTGTTGTAGCATGACAGTTGTTCTCAGTGGGAGGTAGGAAGCTGGTTATCTTTAGAGACCTGAGGCACAGCCGAATGTTCTGACTGCCCTCGCCACTGCTTTTTGACAAGAGTGGAAAATAGAAGTGCGAGACCCTCCATCATTGACTTCCCTAGCTCTTTCCACACGCTCTAATAACTGTGTTAATGCGGATCGCCACCTAGTGGAGAAAGGTGATGTGCGCCTTCACAGAAGCCTCTTACTCTGTTTCTGTTTGTTTTTCAATTGTATTGATTCTTTGACAGTTTCATATCATGTATCCCGATCCCACATCTGTCCTCTGACCTTGCATCCTCCCCCCAAAATAACACACACACACACACACACACACACACACACACACACACACACACGCAAAGCATAGAAAACATCTGTCTTGGAAGCTGTAGCATGACATAGTGTGTCAGTGTGTCCCACACTGGTCTGGCTGGGGAAGTCTGGATTCTGGGACAGTATCACTATTGGAAAATCCCTAGAACTCCTCCTGGTTACCCTGTTGTTGCTCTGTATCGTGGAGATCCTGCAGCATTGGATCAGCAGGACTGAGCTTTCACAGGCTCCAGAGGTTCATAGGGGATGAAGATTTTAGGGTGGACCAACTCAAAGTCCCAATATTTTAAGTGACCTAAATATAGTCTACTGTGGCTTCATTTTAGAGCGAAGGAGACGTGTGTTTGTGTGGCACTGGGGATGACAGTGAGAAAGGGCTTGCACGGGTTTAAATAGGATTCTAACTCAGCTTTGAAAGTTGTAAGTTGAACAAAGGATAGAATGAAATTTATTTTGAAGTCTCATCTTTCTTTCTTTCTTTTGAACTCTCTTTCATTTGCAGCACACTCTCGGCGTAGTCCCAGCTATAGGCCCAGTACTGTTGATGGTGGACATAGCCAGCACTGGAGGGCAGGGCTGGCCCTTCGTGTGAGAGCTGGGCTCACAGCTTGTGCTGGCATCTCCAGGGAAAAGTCTTTAACTTACCCTAACAGTAAAAGTTTTCTTTTGTTGTTGTTTTATAAACCCCTGCACATTAGAGTCAGACACACACACACACTGAAGTGCACTGTCAGCTTCAGAGAACCACACCCGAGTTATGAGTTGTGTTTGTTCTCTAATAAGAGGTCAATCATAATGGCAATCGCATGGGACTACAGGCCTGCTTGTGACGTCACACAGTAAACTGATCTCTCAAGGGACCGCATGTCTGGTTGTGATGTCATACAGACTAAACTGATCTTGGTATTGATTCGCTTTCTTTCTACCCCATAAGGTAAAAGCACAAAACATCAAAATCACACTGGGCATGGATACTGAAATGTAAGACTAGAACTTAGAATTGTTAAAATTGTATTGATAGTCTTCTAGAACATTTGCGGAGGGAGATATCAACTAGGAAAAACAATACAAAACGACACACACACACCCCAAAAAACAGTGCCCCTTCGAGCCTCAGTACTTAAATGAATTGTGATTCAGCCATCAAAAATTGAAGAAGGCAACTTGAAATATTTGTAGCTTTAAAAACAAGATTTACACCCAATGCATGGCAATGCCCTGGTCGAGAGGCAGGCAAAGTTGGGGGACTGCAGATCTTAGCCACCTGCCACATGCTCACTCTTGGGTCAGTGTATTCTTCGCAGAACAATCTGAGCCAGAACTAAATTCTACCTGCCATACAGGTGAGGCTAGAACTCAAATTTTCTGACATCCATAATAGTGCAATTGTTGCTGCTGTTGTTTTTGTTTTAATAATTTTATCCACTGGCAAGTAAATGGTGACTCCCATTGATAAAATGTGGCATGATCCCTACCCCACCAAATATGATGTGCTATCAACACATATAGGAAGAGGAAGGCCTCACTGGCCCAAGCAGCCCTATAAATGCTAGTTTAAAAATCAAAGAGGCTTTTGTTGATATACTGCTGAGTATCACAGGTATTTTACATTGCTTGTTCATCGTCATTATGATGATCACTGACATCTGTCCCCAGGGGCCTCTAGGCAATCTGGAAGGCACAGTTTCCTTTGAAGCTGAGTTGCCATCTACCCAGCCCCCAACCCTGCTAGCCAGATGATCGTGTCCCATGACTTAGCTTCATTATAGTTCTCAGATTAGAATGCAGTCATTTTGCTTGTTTCTACAAAAATGGGAGCTAGAATATGTATTGAATAAATGGATTATTTGGTCCAGGTGGGTTTTATTATGTAAAGCAAAGAGAAGCTTCATTATAATCCCATTATAACTTCAAAGAGAAGCCTCGGCGTGGAGAGTACTTTCCTCAAAGGTGCTGTGCTCTGTGGCCTTCTCACATAGCCAGGGCTGCACCTGCACAGGAACAACGCTTCATGATGACCAAAGGCAAGGAGGCACATCAGCTCTCTCCTGCTCACATTTTTCTAACCACCTGCTGCCATTCTATCAGATGTTGAAAGAGCAGAGTGTTGCCTTGGGCTGTGTCTAAACGATTATTAATGATAAAGAAAAACCAAAGATGAGTGATGGTTGCACGGTGCCAGTACAAGTGAGAACACATGGTCCCTTAGACAGAGTGACACAGGGTTGACCAACTTCCCTTCTGTGAGTTACCTGGAGCCTATTCTGAGTGACTCCAGTGAGATAGATGAGGCAATACATACAAAAGTGCCTCAAGTGTTTTGGAGGACAGATACTCTATAAAAGCAAGGTAATTTTATTAGTAATATGGATCTAGTTGTCTCCATAGTGAAAGATGGATGGGTACCAGGATGCAGGGGGTGCAAAGGATGCTTGACTCGTAACAGGAGACCAGACCTCAGACCTGGACCCATCACTAACTTGCTTAGAAACCTTGGCTATCTGTGCTTTATTACCTTTTCTCTTATTCATTTTTTAAAAAATAAAGACCTTAGATTCAAAACAATATTTTTATCAATTTGTCACTCAGAATAAAACATCCTTAGTAATATATGGAAAAAATTTGGTCCTGTACTCAAATAAGTTTAAGAAGAAAGTAAACTTCAATCAATGTGACTTCTTTAGAGACTAAGAGTAGGTCACTAATAGCTCAGTGTCTCATAGATGTCTATGAGAAAAACCCAGTAGTTCAGCTTTAATTCAATAGTTTATCACCATCTGTGGTGCAATAAACCAGTAATAACCACAGCCTCTTGGGGGTAGAGGTAGGATTACCAGTAGTTTGAGGCCAGGAGCTGGAGAAATAGCTCAGCAGTTGAGATTGTCATGTTCTTCCAGAGGACCTGAGTTGGGTTCCTAGCACCTATATTAGGCACCTCATGACGACTTCTAAGCCCAGCTCCATGATACCCTCTTCTGGTCTCCAAGGGTACCCACATGTGTGTGGCATAGATTCACAGAGACATACACGCTGTGCATTTAAATAAAAATAAAAGTAGATCTTAAAAGGAAAAATAATTGAGGCCTTCTTAGATGATATAGTGACTTCAAGGACCACTTGTTTCCTTAGTTGGCTACATAGAATGATTGTATCTTATAAAGAAACAAACAAACAAACAAAACAAGATGAATAAATCATACCACCAATAAGCAAAAAGGCTTCAGAGCAGACTTTGCAAGTTGATCCAGTGTAACTCCAAATTAGTCTACGTTGGTCTAGAATCATGAGAACCAGGGAAACAACAGGGGCACATGTTCTTAATAATGAGTTGAAGGAAGGTGAAATAAACACAAACATATCGAATCTTTATGTCGGGCATAATTTTCTAAAGTTTGATCCATGAAATTTCATAAAAGTAAGGAGAGGTTCATTTGCAACTTTATCTAGACATGGTCATTTTATCCCATTTACATTATATGACAAGTTTTCTAAGTCGACCTAATCAAGCCACTTAACAGAGTTGTATTCTCAATACTGCATTGGTTACTTTTCCCATTGTGGTGATACAACACCTTGACTAAAGCAACCTAAGGAAGAAAGGCTGTGTTTCGGCTCACATCCTCGAGGTTAGGATAGTCACAGCAGGACTTAAGGCAGCTGGTCACGTTGCATGTGACCTTTCAGGAAGGTGAGAGAGATGGGTGTCTGTGCTCAGCCACACCCTCACAGTACATTCTATGGAGGACAGACCCCTAGTGCTATTCCCACTCAGGGCGTGTTTTCCCACCTCAACGGACCAAACCTAGAGAGCCACTCACAGCCATTCCCAGAACCTCATCTTCAAGGTAATTCTTGTCAAGCTCACATTCGACATTTGTTACCTAGCTATTGACTACAATACCTAATCGACACAATGGATACTGAAGTGTGACCGTGTAGATGATGACTATGGTCCCGGGATCATGTCCTCAATGTTGTGTGAGCCCATCAGCAGTTCAGTGTTGGCTATGCTAGGGTCAGCTTACATTTTAGATGACTGAACAGAAATCCAGGATTATAACAATCTGAGGGAAGAAAACACAAATGGAAAGTAGTTGTTCAATGATTTTGAGCATTTTGGTCTCTATCCTATGATAAATTAAGACCCATTGAAGGTATGTCCAAATGGATGAAACAATGAACTTAAGGGTGATTTCCACAGCTAGTTTTCTCCATCAGACAGAAAACATTTGGATGAACCTTTTTTTGAGCACATCAGTGAATGGGAAGCCAAACTGATAGACTGACATTCTTAAGTGAAACACTCACGATGTATGAGACATACAGGAAGTGGAAGACTGTAACGGTATTTAAGCCTTGCTGATTTTATCTTCCATGTCCTGTGAAGGACATGCTAGTTCACAGATAGAACGTCTGAGCATGGAGTGCCATTCAGATGACTATGTCTCAAGCCAACACTAAACTCAAATTATGAGAACATGAAGTTAGGAGAATGACTCAAGTTCCACTAAGCAATTTGGGTTGGAATAGTCACCAAGAAAGATCATCATATCTAAACTTTACTAAAATTTTTCAATCATAGAGCACGGTCAGTTTGTGAAGATTAAGTTACATAAAAGCCAAGGGCATTTCTATATCATTTTCTTGCTATATACTATATACTAACAGGTATCTCTGTTTATTTCTGGGTCTTTTTATTTTTTACTGCTTTACTCTGAGTTGTTTGTAATTTATTCTGTGTGGAATTCTTTGGCCACAGGATTAAAAGTCAGCCCAAAGGACATGGACAGGCTTCCTTTAAGGAAACAACCAGCATTGGCTGGAGACATTGGCCAGTTTAGAATAGCTTTAGGCATTGGCTAGAGTCCTGAATGGGGAATGAAAGATTTGGAGTTCTTACCAGAGGACAGTGGACAAGGCCTCCATGTTTCCTTCACTTTATTTCTATCTGTGGTAACCTTGGGACCATTACCCTTTATGATGACAACTCTTTTCTCTTGTAGTTTTCTTAGAGAACTTATAAGAGAAAAATATCAGATTAGTAGCTCAGTCCCTAAATTAATCCCTCATATGAACATTAACGGTTTGGGGGTTTCTGATGGACATTTTTTCCCTGGGGGATTTTAGGTGTTGCTGAACCCTTGGCAGTACGTGTCCAACTTTAATGTGTATAATTTTCATGGAGAGACCTCATTAAAAAGCATATTTTAATTCAGTGGGTAGGCTATGAGGTTCAGTGTCTACGGAGCTTGCAGGAAGTAGCAGAACAGGCACCAGCAGGATCCAGGGCTTGTCAGGTTTCCTTCTGTTACCTTATGTTTGCCCTGTGTACTTCTTCTGAGCAAGAAGTGTTTGAACTTGACAAATACATGAGAATGGCTGGTTCTACAAATTCACACATATTTAAGAACACTATCTTCAATTGTCTATTAAGGAAATTAAATTATGACTAGGCTGCTATACATCCTTCTATATTAGTTTGTCATGACCTCACTGCTTAACCCCCAAATGACAGAGAAAATGCATGATCAACACTTAACTGTCATTTTCATCTACGTGAAAGGAAGCCTTCTCTATCCTCCTCGGCATTCCATCAAAGCTCCTCAGCAGGCACACTCTTTGGATGCAAGCGAGGTTAATTAATATATAAAAGCCTTCTTGCCTTCACTTCCTTGTGTTTTCCTTCAGGACATGCACGTTATTAGCACAGATGAGAATCAAGTGTTTGCAGCAGTTCAAGAATGGAACCAGAATGACACATACAACCTGTACATCTCAGACACCCGTGGTGTCTACTTCACGCTGGCCTTGGAGAATGTCCAGAGCAGCAGAGGCCCTGAAGGCAATGTCATGATCGACCTCTATGAGGTATGTCACCAAGCATATGTGGATCTGGAGGATAGCAACACCAAGACTAACTGGTGAAATATAATCATTCTAATACTGGTTTCTTGGATTGTCTCACTCCACTTAGAGAAGGAAAGACTTACAGAAAATTCTTATTGTTTAATTTGCAACCCATACAATCCTCTAGAAGAATTTTATGAAAATTAATTCTGCTGGATCAGAGCAGCTCCAGAGAAATTGGAAAATGTCTGGGGAGGAAATCACACAATTAAAATGCTTGCATTAAGATTAATCTGCATATGCTATTTCAAAATATTTTTTTGTGTAATGCATCAGTGGGCAGCACTCTCTTATGTCTCTCTGAAGTGAAATGGATGAGACATTGTGTGTGTGTGTGTGTGTGTGTGTGTGTGTGTGTGTGCATGTATGCTATGAGAAGACATTCCTATTGGCCTTGACAAACTTCCCAACTTGATAACCTCAGCTGGCTAGTTACCCACCCTCAATGGCCAACGCATAAGGTAAAATTCATAGATCTTTTTACCAAAACCTGAAAAATTAAACTAACAAAAAGCGCAACACACCACAGCTTACCCATCTTTCCTTGGGGGCACTGTGTCTCTTTGCTTTTACAATAACCAATATTCAAAATAAAATCATCTAAGTTAGATCAATCATTTATAGTAATAACACCACTGAAGGTTTTGTTATCTATCTTTCTCATTAACTTCAGTAGTATTACTATGTATACAGACTTTTCTAGTCTTATAGAAATAATGGATTAGGTACAGACTTATTTTTTTTCAGGTAGAATATGGTATAGTGCTGCATTTATTTAGAAAATAGAATTAATATTATTTCATACACCTTCCTTCCAAGGCTCAGGGATCAACGTTGAAGAAGGAGCAGGAAGATTACAAATGCCAGAGGTGTCAGTGATAACAGGAAAGCAGTGTTTGCTGGGCATGAGAAGGGTGCACCCAGGGACTCTCTGTTAGCTGTGTGCATAAGACCTGCACAATATCCAGACAGGGAAAATCCTAGCATGGATCAGGAAGGGTGCTCGCGAATTCCCACCTCCCACATCAAAATGAGCCACTGGAAATGGGTACTGGTGTCTGCTGAGGTAGTAAAGACAGTTAGTTTTGTTCAGGGTTGAATTTCCCTTTAAGGTAAAATATAGATCTAGAGTAAGCTACTCTTGCGGGATGAATTTCACTTTTTAGACTGGATGCACAATAGTGGATTGAGGTATAATTAGGGTGAGTTATTTAAAACATATTCAAGGGTGGAGAAAAGCAGCAATAGACCTATATTTTACCTGGAAAAACATCCAAAATGACTCAACACTGACATTTGGTCAAGCTCAAGGATTCACGTTGTTAGTAAAACAAGAAACATCAATGTTACATTCAGTGATTTAAAAAAAAATGCATTGAAGAAGGCCAAGCCCAAAGGTGTATTTTTAAAATGTGTTTTATTTTCCCTTTCCTTCAGAAGTGTAGAATAACCTTTGCAATGCAGCTAAATCTCAATTTATATACATAGACTGCATACCCTGAAAATAAATAATAAACTGTATGCCTAATTCAGATTTTGGCAGACCAACATAGGATAAAGCTAGTGTGCCTAACTTAAGAAAATCTACAGCAGATGTTTTCATCTTTACATAAGTGTTTTTATCTTACTTTTCATCTCAAGTTTCAGATAGATAGAGTCCAATAGTTCAGCCTTCAATTAAATATTTATTCTGGAAAACATTTTACATAGCTTAAAGATTTAGTGTCTGAAATGTTCTAGATAAAGTTTGATTTATAACATGGCATTTTAGAAATCCAGGCTGTCTGAGTCTAAGCGATAGTGGTACAGCTAGAAATTCATGTTGAAATGTACTCTTTTTTTTTCTTTCTTTTTATTTTATTTTATTTTTCTTTTTAGTTACATTTTGTTAACTCTGTGTCCCAGCTGTATCCCGCTCCCTCATTCCCCTCCCCAACCCCACACTCCCTCCCTGGTCTCCTCCCTGCCCCTTTCCAAGTTCACTGATAGGGGAGGACCTCCTCCCCTTTCATCTGACCCTGTTTTATCAGGTATCTTCAGGGCTGGCTGCAAAGTCCTCCTCTGTGGCCTAACAGACTGCTCCTCCCCTGGGGGGAGGTGTCAAACAGCCTGCCCTTGAGATCCTGTTAGAAATAGTCCGTGTCCCCCTTACTTTGGAAAACTACTTGGTTACTGAGCTACCACAGGCCACATCCGAGCAGAAGTTCTAGAGGCAAGCGCATTCTTTGTAAGACCCACTAACCTTGTTAAGAATATAGAGATGAATGTGGTACCCAGGAGATTTCTGAGAGGATAAAGGCAGTTAATGTTTGTTAACTAGTACCATGTGATTAAGAGAGTCTAGAATCTGCTGTACCATTGTGAAGTGTGCCTCGACACCCCTTAATGTTCTGTTTTTGTCGTCTTAAAACCTACTTACATTTTAAAAATTCCCAACAACTTTCAAACTCTGGGGATTTCTTCTTCTTTCCATATTGCAATTATCAGTAACATATGACAACACTGTGTGCTTGTCTTAGAACTCCTGCACAGATGTAGCCCATGGCAGTTCAGTGTCCAAGTGGGTTCCATAGTAATGGGAAGAGGGACTGCCTCTGACATAATCTGATTGGCCTGCTCTTTGATTACCTCCCCCTGAGGGGGGAGCAGCCTTACCAGGCCACAGTAGAGGACAATGCAGCCAATTTTGATGAGAACTGATAGACTAAGATCAGAAAGGAGAGGAGAACCTCCCCTATCAGTGGACTTGGGGAGTGGCATGAATGCAGAAAGGGGAGGGAGGGTGGAATTGGGAGGGGAGGAGGGAGGAGCTTATGGGGGGATACAAAATGAATAAAGTGTAATTAATAAAAAAATTAAAAAATGAATGATTAAAACCCTTAAAAGAAAGATAAAATCTTAAATTTTGAAATTGAAATAAAATTTAATAAATATTAAAAAAAAAAGTAAGTACAAATCTCGGCATTCCTTTTCTCGTTTGTAAATGTCCTGTGAGCATTTCAACTCGACGTGTGTTTTGTTGAAATGTACTGCATTCTCTTGACTTGAGCTGGCCTCACCATAGAAGCATCTTTGAGGGCCTGATAAAGTCAGAGTAGCTGAGCGATCTAGTGCTTAATGATTTAGTGCTATCTTTTGACTCACAACCTTTTAAAACATATTTCCAGTTTTTTTTTCCTTTCCTGATTACCCCCTTTTTGTACAAATCAATTCAAAATGGGTTTCTAGATTAATTTAATTTTCTGTCAGAAATGGAGACCATTCTCACTGGTCCTTTGATGATAGAACAGGTGAATAAAGTGGGCAGGAATGATTTTGCAGTGAATTATTTGCTACTGATTTTTTTCACAAATGGCTTTATGAATTCAAATGTTGCCTGAAGTATGGGATGAGGAAAAGTAGGGTGACTGGTGGACACAACAGCACTCATGTTAATCCTGCATTTACCCTTCATGTCTCTTGCTGTTGTCTATCTGTGGGGATACTGTTGGCACTTTTCATCATCACTTTGAGTGTGGTATGACTGCATTATGTAAAGGTGTTCTGCATCCTGGGGCGGGGAGGGAAGTGTCTTTGCTTTATTAGTTTGACAGTTCAGAGCAACTTGAATTGAAATTGATGTGAGCAGAACATCCATGGCATATTTGCTGATTACCTAGATAGAAAGAATATTGGCAGACACAAGGCCTGGCACAAATGCTCCTTTAAATCTGATTGTTCTGGCTAGCAGGAAGCTGAAATTCATCCAGTGTGAATTTCCCCGTAGAATTGCAAAGAAAGATGAGCAGTGAGAGATAAGTGAAAAGCAAGAGAATCCATAAATGAATTAATAACTAACAGAGATGAGCATGATATGAGGTGTGTATGATAGTGACAGGATCCATGCAGAATGTGTCTGCTCACATTTGGGGCACCGAGGAGACTGCCATTCCTTTGTGTGCTTCTGTGTGCCAGCTACCTGCTCTTCCTGCAAGTGCATCCCTGCGAATCATTCTAGCAAATGCACACAGTGCAGTGTAGAAATGGAGAGGTGGGACTGTCAGGGAAAACAGAAAAAAGCTCTATTTCCACTAAAACCAATCATTTATTTCACACATATTACCACGTGGCTTCAAGTGCTGTACTCTCAACTCTACAACAGTGCATAGATATAATGAGTTATATAAGTGATGAATACCAAATATTAGATACAGAGCATTATGGTTTAGTTGCTGAAATATGGAAATTTTATCATAGTGTGAGTCAGCCATTTAACATGTTCTCTATTCAAGGAAGTAAATAAACGTGAGCCAGAAAATTTGATTACAAACCAAACAACCCCAAAATAGGTTTTTTATACAATTTCTTGATGATAGTTAATATTGCAGGGTGTGACGTGCAATGATCTGTGTAAAGAACTTTCCATAATTCTTTTACTTGACCCATATGTTAGACCCAAATGTTCACAGAAACTTTCACAATGTTACAGAGCAAATTTTGGACAAATCTAAAGGCATGATGGCCAACTGTTGGGCAGAGTGAATGGAATTTTAGGTAGGAAGTAGAAAATAGCAAGAGCTGGAGAGGACAGGAACTCCACAGGGAGAGCAACAGAACAAGAAAATTTGAACACAGGGAACTTCCCAGAGACTCATACTCCAACCAAGGACTATTCGTGGAGATGACCTGGAACCCCTGCACAGATGTAGCCCATGGCAGTTCAGTGTCCAAGTGGGTTCCATAGTAATGGGAAGAGGGACTGCCTCTGACATAATCTGGTTGGCTTGTTCTTTGATCACCTCCCCCTGAGGGGGGAGCAGCCTTACCAGGCCACAGAAGAGGACAATGCAGCCACTTTTGATGAGAACTGATAGACTAAGATCAGAAAGGAGAGGAGGACCTCCCCTCTCAGTGGACTTGGGGAGTGGCATGCATGCAGAAAGGGGAGGGAGGGTGGGATCAGGAGGGGAGGAGGGAGGGGCTTATGGGGGAGATACAAAATGGATAAAGTGTAATTAATAAAAGTTAAATAAAAAATTAAAAAAATCTAACGGCATGTGAATGTTCAACTTCAATGACCACATTTTCCTTGGAGGGTCAGTATCTTGTGCTTGACTGTGTATGTTCAATCCTGTCAAGGTTGAAGGATAAGGTAAGTCTTGAAAAATAATCTTAGTCTTCCCAGATGTGGGAAAATAAAAAAGAAAGGATGAAGAAGGCAGAGAGGAAAACTCAACAGAAAGGCAATCACTAGTCAATTGCTTTAGACTTGTGTCTAGACTTTCAGAACCAAGTTCAAAGTTACATATAAATTCAGATAATAATTATGTATAGCTGCCAAATTTGTCTTGTAGAAGGAAGTGTGTATGTATGGAAATACATATGTGCAAAAGTTCCAAACTTTCAATATTCCAAAAGAGTATGAATGTTTCAGTGATCCCGTGGGTTACATAACACAAGAAAATATGCTACACAGTGACCAGAACAGAAGAGATGTGATGGGTGTGTGCGAGAACTCTGATTTCTAGTACATTTTTGTGCGGGTGATGAAAGGGAGTCTGACAGCTTTGGACAATATCACCCTTCCTTTGGGAAGGGAAAATTAATTAATGATGATGAAGAACATTTTGGCTTAATGGATCATGATGGCTCAGAGCAGCTGAGTGCAAAAGCCTGCGGTTGGGAGTGAGGCTGCTTGGTGTGAGGCATGTCATGCACCATGAAAAATATGTATCAGGCAGTCTGTGTCTTCCACACATGAGGTGCAACTCCTCATTAAAACTCAACCCTTATGATGATGATAATGTAAATGTACCATGATTTCTTAAGAAAAACTGCCTCTTGAAAGCCAGGGTCAGAGGCATAGGATCCAAATGTTGTCCAGTCCAAGTCAGAGTTATTAGAGGGTGTTTAATCATCTACTGTCTTTCTAGGAGACTGCTATTTAATCAGATAGTAGGAAACAAATAACATGTATCTGTGGGTGTGCTCTATGGTAGAGTACTAGCACAATATGCACACGGTCCTAAGTTCAATCACCAGTAGCAGAGAAAAGAAAAAATCTGAGGAGAAACATTGAGACATTTTTTTCTTGTCAATTTAGTTCCCTGATTATAGTGGCACTCCTAACTCCTGCAGAAGACATCTTTTCTGGCTGGGACAGTCTGTTTAGAGGATGAAAATAGCCCATCCTCAAACACAAAGCAACATGACCACGGAAGTTTTCTCTTCCTTGCCATAATTCTTTCTTCTACTTTTTTCAGATTTGACACTTAAGCTCTGCAATTAAGTCTGAGGAGGTAGGAATCATGGTTTGACCATCAGCATCAGAGGGAGAAATAAGCAAAATACTCCAACACAGGAGCCCTCCCTGTTCGATCTCCACGTGGAGCACATGAAAAAAAATGACACAAGAGAACTTGCTGGGCAATAAAATGAAAAGGGGAGATGTCTGATGTCTTTCCTTTAAATCATCAAAGAATTGGCCAGCCATCTAGGATATTTTAAATCTCAAAGACTGTTTGATAGATGAAGGGACAGGTGCTTAAAATATTCTAGTTATCAGATGTTCAGTGGTTAAAGAAATGACTCACATGTTCATGAATTTACTGAATGACTACAAAGTAAAAGCACCTAAGAATTATTACTGACAGGTCCCTGTGAGCATGATGTGCCAATGTGGTATGTCTCTCACATACTCCAAAATTAAAGAAAAATTTGTGGAAACATAACAACCATGGGATTAAATACATGGGACCCAGACTTGGACAGATGATGGACAGTCCAGATCTGTGGCTGAATGGCATCGGGCATGTAATTTACCACATCTGAACATTTATTTATTCATCCACAAAGTGACAACGATTTTGAATTTACAGAATAAATGAACTTGATCCATGTACTGAGGTTTGTGAAAAGCCTCCCAATCCTAGCATTTCATGAGCACTCAAGATATTTATGTAAATTATTGTTATATTCTTTGTTTTGTTTAATGTTTTTGAAGAGAAAGTCACGCTCTGTAGACAAAGCTTGACTCAATTCAGGGTAGCTCTTTTTCCTATGCCTTCCAGAATCATTGTATTACCTAGTGGAGAAGTCTTATCTTCCTATCTTGTTAAAAACAAAACTAGGACCCCTTATATGAAATGACTGTACGATTAATAATTTTAAGGAAGTTGAAGTGAATGACCATCAGTTTATATTAGCTTTTAGAGATTGTGATGGTATATATATATACCAAAGCGAACAAGCTGGGAGAAGGAATACAGCACCTTGACGCTGTGACCTGAGGGCAGTCAACATGCTGTTCTGTTGAGGTTTTAGCTGTAGCACTTCACATTTAAAGTCTAGTCAAAATGGAATCTTGGCTTGTGATGTTAAATGGCAATAAATAACTGGAAAATAACCTTGTAAACTTGCGGAATAAAATTCCTCCATCTGAGAAACAATGAGAGAAAAGTAGCTTTCAGCTCAGTCAGCATCCTCAGAGACTGATATGCTGAATTCAATAGGTATGAAATTTAGCAGGTCTTTTTCCAAAAGAAGTGACACTCCCAGTAGCAGGATACACCGTAAGAGGATATTTATGGGTGATTCTCTGTCTGTCTGAAGCTGTAGCTTCCACTGGAGTTTCTTTTCTGTGTCTCTGGTTATCTCTCCACTCCACCCTCAGTATGCATGTAATATGAGCACGGAGAAAGGTACTACACACACTGTATCATCCCTAATAGGATTCCATGCATCATACACACACGTATAAGCTCACCCACTCAAATAAATGTGCACACATGGACATCCTCACAATTCCATACTCTGTACTAACTCTGCCCCCTTAATAAGAATTGTTAGATAGTCAAAGTAAGATATGATGAGACCTTACTTAAAAAATTTTGGAATAAGGGTCCTCATTCACAGTATTACATTAAGAAACATTTCTTAAAAATACATCCATCAAGCTCACCATGAGCAGTGAAAGACTGAGCTGACCATCTTTGCAGGTCAAGCTAAAGGAGCAAAACAATTAAAAAGAAAGACAGAAAAAAGCAATTCAAACAGATAAAGAGCCTTGGTTACAAGAGGAAAATAAGCCGACTCTTTCCAGCATTTACCCCTGTAGACACACATTCCCTCTTCTTTGCCAAGTTTTCATTCCTCAAGATAAACCCGAAGGCCACACTTTCAGAGATGAATAAAACAGCCCAGCTCTCTGTTCAAGTGGCATTTGATAATGCCAAGCAGTCGGGGGCCAATAAAGTCAGCACTTCTACAAATCAAATGATCTAGCTCCTACACATAGCCCCTTTCTGTGTGACTCTTGTCACAAAAGGAGAGAGGGGCAGGAAGGAAAGTGGAGAATGAACAGATTGGAATAGATAACATTTTTTATTCTTCTTGCACTTATTTTTGTAACCCTCCAGAGCACCAAGTAACTGAGTTGCTTCTCGTTTCTGGATAGAGTCTGTTTGAAAGGTAAGACCAGCAAGCAGGCCTTTGTGAAAATTCTGATTTATGCAATTTCATTCTTAAAGGACCAGCAGTGGGGTCCTATTTAAGTATGTAACAGCTTCCTGAACATATGCAAAACTAAAATGGGGTTTCCTGGGAGGCAGCCCTTATGGAGCCATTATCGTGAACAACTAAATCTCATTGGTAATTAACACAGAGTTGGATGGTAAGTAGGGAGCTTGTGGAGTTTATGCCTTCCACTTGTGTTGAGAATCAACAATGCACCAGGAATTGTTCTGTTATGGATTGCCCAGAATGTGGCTTGTTTTCCTAAGTAGTTCAAAGCATTCCTCACAACCAACTCATTTACACCATTTATTTGTTAAACAGTCTTGTTATTCCAAAAGGGCACAGATTTGGCACATCACTAAATTACCCCAGATGCCAAATCTGCAGGTACTGACTAATGAGAGCCGCCTGTGTCAAAAACAAAACCAAAGTGCATGTCTACTGTGGGCTGTGATCAGGCCTCTTAGAACTGGAAAATTCTAAGCTCTGCCTGCTGAAAGAATTTTGGAAGTCAAACAGATTTAAATGTGAAACTCCGTTCTCTGTGCTTGTAAACCATTAAAATTCCTCGATACCGCAGTTACTTTACACATAAAATTTTGTAGTAAGCCTTGGAATGTATGCAAATGAATGAGCACAGATTTTTGTATTAACAAGGACAGGTAAAATGACCTTGGTTTATTTCTTCTGCTTAAAATTAATCACACCACAGTATAAAGGGTCTAAGCTAAGTTAAATGACTTCAGAGATGTCTTTAAGCACATTTGTTTATTCTCTGTGTATGTTCCTGCTAGCTGCAAATGTAATCTAAGTCTCCATTTTCTCATCCTGAAGATATGGTCCTGACAACTCTATCCCATGGTGCAATGGACATTGAATGAATGAGTGTGGATATATGTGGGATGTTATCATTCAACATGTGTGGGTGTTTTGTCTGCATGCATGTCTGGATACCACATGTGTGGAGTCCAGAAGAGGACATCAGAACTGCTGAACTAGAGTTACAGATGGTTGTGAGCAGCCATATGGATGCTAGGAACCAAACAAGGGTCTTCCAGATGATAAACTGGCAACCTCAATCACTGAACCATCTCTCCAGCCTTGATAGCAACTGATTTTGATAAGAACAACAACAGCATGAGACTGAAGGAGCTGTTTTTGATAATAAAACAAAAATTACTTTTTTATGTCTTAATTTTTGTCTTTAATGCCCAGGAAATTTGGTGAGTTAACAAGAAGAACGCTCATTTATTTTAAATGCAACAATGCTAATTATATCAGACTCTTTCCACTGGCCTATATAAGTTGCTTAGGGCTGAAAGTGCCTCAATAATTCAGATAGTCATTAAAACCATACACTCTGAAACTGCAGAGTTCTGGGTCACAATCCCAGGTCTGACACTTACTCTGTGTCATTGATAGAATGGCCTTGGATGTACCTGGGATGTTTCTTATGTGTAATAAAATCAGCAATCATTTCCTGAAAGAAACATTATAAAGGTTAAATTAAAGATAATATAGTTAATATCCTGCATGGAATCTACCATACAATGTAAGTTGTGTTCATTGAAAGTTTTGGAGTTTCTCTCTGGAGACTGATGGCTGCAGGCAATCTGCCATGAGTCAATAAGCCTCTGACAGTTCACAGGTTATATAAAGGACCAGTTTCAGTTTTACATTTCATGAACTTGACAAATATCCAGTGACATCCATCCATCACTATGTGGTCAAAACATGGTAATTCCACTGCATTTAGAATCCTTTATGCTCTACCTATTTACTCTTCCCTCTGAATTAGACCCTGGAAACTGCTGGTCTTTCTGTGGCTCAATAGCCTTGAATTTCTAAGATGTTTGGGTTCCCCACCAGACTCTACCCCTTATCATGTTATAGCTTGACGGCAT
>NW_026596125.1:9927420-9979945 GCF_907164565.1 Psammomys obesus | reverse complement strand
AGATGTCTTTAAGCACATTTGTTTATTCTCTGTGTATGTTCCTGCTAGCTGCAAATGTAATCTAAGTCTCCATTTTCTCATCCTGAAGATATGGTCCTGACAACTCTATCCCATGGTGCAATGGACATTGAATGAATGAGTGTGGATATATGTGGGATGTTATCATTCAACATGTGTGGGTGTTTTGTCTGCATGCATGTCTGGATACCACATGTGTGGAGTCCAGAAGAGGACATCAGAACTGCTGAACTAGAGTTACAGATGGTTGTGAGCAGCCATATGGATGCTAGGAACCAAACAAGGGTCTTCCAGATGATAAACTGGCAACCTCAATCACTGAACCATCTCTCCAGCCTTGATAGCAACTGATTTTGATAAGAACAACAACAGCATGAGACTGAAGGAGCTGTTTTTGATAATAAAACAAAAATTACTTTTTCATGTCTTAATTTTTGTCTTTAATGCCCAGGAAATTTGGTGAGTTAACAAGAAGAACGCTCATTTATTTTAAATGCAACAATGCTAATTATATCAGACTCTTTCCACTGGCCTATATAAGTTGCTTAGGGCTGAAAGTGCCTCAATAATTCAGATAGTCATTAAAACCATACACTCTGAAACTGCAGAGTTCTGGGTCACAATCCCAGGTCTGACACTTACTCTGTGTCATTGATAGAATGGCCTTGGATGTACCTGGGATGTTTCTTATGTGTAATAAAATCAGCAACCATTTCCTGAAAGAAACATTATAAAGGTTAAATTAAAGATAATATAGTTAATATCCTGCATGGAATCTACCATACAATGTAAGTTGTGTTCATTGAAAGTTTTGGAGTTTCTCTCTGGAGATTGATGGCTGCAGGCAATCTGCCATGAGTCGATAAGCCTCTGACAGTTCACAGGTTATATAAAGGACCAGTTTCAGTTTTACATTTCATGAACTTGACAAATATCCAGTGACATCCATCCATCACTATGTGGTCAAAACATGGTAATTCCACTGCATTTAGAATCCTTTATGCTCTACCTATTTACTCTTCCCTCTGAATTAGACCCTGGAAACTGCTGGTCTTTCTGTGGCTCAATATCCTTGAATTTCTAAGATGTTTGGGTTCCCCACCAGACTCTACCCCTTATCATGTTATAGCTTGACGGCATGTTTTAGTGCCAAATAATATCCCATGTTTTGTACATGCCACTATTTACTTTACTTTCTTTGTCATAGTGGACACCTTGTCAATTTTTTATTTTTGGAGATTGAATAAATCTGTTATTAACATCATTAGCAAAAGCCAAAAAAAAAAAAAAAAAAAAAAAAGCTGCTGTCAGACTTGTGCTATATTCACATACAGCAGGGGGCGCAAGGCCATTGATTTCTGTCAAGCAGACTTGGAAGGTAGATGTAAGCATTTACTATCCTGCCTTTCCTCTAATAGAGGAATTTGAGAGTCTTTTGTTATGTTAAGGAAAACAAATGTGTCCTTTCTCAAATTGATGTATTTTTCAGCCATGTCAATTTTTCCCAGGTAGCAGGGATAAAGGGAATGTTCTTGGCTAACAAGAAGATTGACAACCAAGTGAAGACATTCATCACTTACAACAAAGGCAGAGACTGGCGTTTGCTGCAGGCTCCAGATGCAGACCTCCGGGGGGACCCAGTGCACTGTTTGCTGGTGAGTCCTGCACGTTGAGACAGTGAAGTCCTGGAGGTGCTGTCCCACGAGGTGCTGGAGATACTTGTGGAACTTCTGTTTAGTTGATGGAAAAGATGGGCAGAATCTATACAGGGGAAAAACAGCGAGTCTTATCATTTGCTGTTAAAGAGATGGGAACATGTCCCTGATCCTTGCACCCTTGCAAGTGTCTTAGTTCTAGCCTGACTCGTTTCCATTTGTTTCATCTTTTGGGTGGTGGTGGTGATGGGTTTTTCCATTTGTTTTTGTGATAAACTGTGTTCTCTACCACTGAGCTATATCCCTAGCCCTTCATCTCAACTTTGGATGACTACCTCCGGTTTGAGGGAAATATGATGGTTTTCATCTATGGTGAGGCTGTTTCCTGAGTTTTCTTAAAATTCATGATAAACCATCAGCCACAGAACTAATGATACACACATTCATCTGTTGAAATTGGTGAACTGAATGTGGGATTGTGTATTTTCCTGTAGATACATTTCATCTCATTTTGAAAGAAGTTTATGACCCAACAAAGAGTTAAGAATCATTGATTAAAGCTTCCGTTTGCTTCCTCTCTATGTTCTGTTCAGTTCCCCTTTTTTTTAATCTGTAATGCCTGGCCTGGAAGAGCTTGTGGCCAGTAGGGAAGTGTAGCCCAGCATTTGCTTTGCGATGGAATGCTTTATTGGCACACAGTCTCACTTGGTTATTTATTATCCAGAGCCATCTGCACTTTACAGACAAAGAATCAGCAGCCATGTGCATTCAAAGCAAGCCTAAGATATTTATTTTATTACTCCTAAAACACTGGGGACATGCATGTCCCCATTTAAATCCTGGCTTTCTACATTGTTATTTCTTTATCAGATATTTCAGCAGGAAATCATTTATATACTCAATGACAGAATGATATCCAAGGGAAAGATGAAAGTTGGAGAATACTATCAAGGAGTTTTCAGTGTACTTGCCTGAGACTAGATTTTTAAAAATTATTTCTTAGTTCCATATTATTGACTCTGATGATAATGACATATTCAAGAGACCAATGGATTTCTAGTGAATACAGAAATATAGGAGGACGAGATTAACTGTGAAACAAAGTATGTTGTTAATAACAGTGTGTTCTTTAAAACAGCTCAGAAGTTATCTTTAAGATGATCTAAATGAGCCATTAGTGTAGGAAAGATCACTTGGATGTAGAGTGGGAAAGTATTAAGGTGAGTGTATGTGTGTCTATCTGTGTCTCATCTGTATGTGCATCTATTATTGATGCCACGCCACAGCTCTGGCTTTGAGGTTTGCTTCACTCTGCTTCATTCTAGCACACAATACTGGGGTAGTCTCTTCTCGGGTTCATCTCACATAGCAGTAGGTGGGTCACCATCTTTCTCGAAAGGATGCCAGCAGCTATAGCTTGACCTCATTACTTGCAGAGGATATTTAAGTTGTCACTGTGCATCAGGGAAGCAGTATTAAATCCCAGGCCCTACTCAGACTCTGTCATTAGTACCGGCAACTTACAGGGAGAAAAATAGCCAGCTGTGATACAGACTTCACGGAGCCAGTGATAAACTAAGTAAATTTAATAGGTATTTATTGAATGTCTATAGTGGTCAATGTATGTGACACTGCCATTAAAATGGGTCAGCTTTCTACCCAGCTATTCCAGGCTCTGGAACTATGATGTTTAAAGATACTAGCACCTTAATAACTTCTTCTATACCTAGCAGATAACTTGAAAATCACTGCTTATGAGAAAGACTATTAACCATTTCACCTAAACAAGCTTGTCTCTTCTCAAAAACATCATGATAGGACTATTGAAAGTGGTTCTTCTTAGCAAATCACTGTGCAAGGCACTTTCTCCTAACTCCAACCCAGAATCACGAATCTGTATTATTATACCACAAAATAGAGATATAGTATAAACCTCCTTCCTTTTGACTATGGTAATCCAAGCTGTAATTACTTTTTTCTTGATCCTCTGCGATAGGCTGCTAATGACCAAAACCTTTCTCCATTTCTACCTGGCAATCCATACTTCACATGGTAGGCCTTTATTTGATTTTAATTTTTTATTTAAATTTTTTTAGTAGCCCATTTTAAAAAAATCAATTTTATTGAAATAAAACGTACATAAAAAGCATAAGTGAATTTTGACAAATGTGTATGCTATGTAATTTCCATCACTCTCAAAATTTCATTTTTTGTTCTTCTGCACTTAGAAACACACTTCTGGTCCTAGATGAATACCATGTCTCTTTCATTTATCAAATACTAGAGGTTTTCATTTCACCATTTTTATCAAATGGTGTCATATGAAAGCTTGAATATGCATTATTTACCTAAGCTTTCTAATGGCTTTCTAGTTTAAGTACAGTATTGAAAGTTGTTCTTCTAGCAAACACACTTTATCCTAACGTGGCTGGTCCCCATGACCTGTGTCTGTTCCTTCTACTTAGACTGACCCATACAATCCTTTTCTTTTTGCTTCAGATCCTTGCTTCTTAGGTGGCTTTCATGAGTATCCAGTGATGTCTAATCTGTTATTCTGACCTTTTTCTTTATAATTCCTACTATCTGAAATCAGCACATTTATATTTTGACTTTCCTGTCTTCCTTTGTTAAATGTGAGCTCCAAGATTACAAAGACAAGGACCATAACAATTCCAAAATTCTACACCACAAAATTCTACACTACGCTACATACAAACTTGCCTCCTGGTGGATTCAACACCCGTGCTATGTCTGCGTGTTTTGTATGGTGAACTTAGTCACTCCGCCGGAAGGTGTCCGACTCTCAGGTCTGATTTTAGGAGATGCTGGGTATTTCCTCTATCAGTTATACTGAAGACTTTGTTGTCATATTTTCCTTCTGAACTCATGGGCTGACATTGACCTCATTTTTAACAGAATCAAGAGATTCGTGGAGATTAAATAGACTTGAATGATTGGGATTTAGATGGACGCACCCCAGCAGTCTTTGGATCTTCCTTCATTAATTCCAATACTCCAAGCAATTCAACATAAGTTTTATAAGCTAGGAGTAAGGAAAGAAACTGACAAAGAGAGTAGAAAAGAGAGGCCTAAATCACTTTACAAAATTTCGCCAAAAGCACAAAATAGGAAAGAAAAATCTTTGAACCATAGGGATACCTAGTGTAGAAAAAACAAAACAAAACAAAACAAAACAAAACAAACCACCACATTCTAAGGCTTGGGAGGCAGTGGCAGAGAGGAAATATAAAGTGATTTTAGGTTGTGGGTTCTTGGAAGGTGGCAGTGTCACTGAAAACAGAGAGCAGTGATTAGAAAAGAGATTTTCCAGTGGGTTTGTTACAAATGTGAAGCAAGTCCAGAATTACAGCCCCAAGTGGAATGTCCCTGGTAAAATGTATTCTGTAGAATAAGACACCCAGAGTAATTTGGGGCTGTATTTTTAGGACTTTCAGACTGATTGCCTGGAGGCTCAGGTGGAATTTCTTTCTTCTGAAGACTGCATTGTACAATTAGATAGGGTATTACAGGTCATGGTCCATCTTTCTTCAGAATCTTAGAACTGAGATTCCAAGAGGCGATGTGTGAGCACACCTGAGCCTGTGACAAATACTTGGGCCTCTGAGGAAAAGCACAGTTTCTATGGAGAGAGACCCTGACTTCCTTATGGGTTCATTTAATTAATTTTTCTTTAAACTGGAGCTGAGCAGAGGGCTGTTGTGAGAGATTCCTAATTCTGTAGATGTTGACTCTATATGTTGTATTGGACTGAAGTGGGACTGGACATCCCATGCTCAAAGAAGAGATTTTAGGGCTCCCACTTCTTTGTGAATTCAATGTTTACCAAATACCAAATGTATTCTTATCTACACTTTAGAATAAGAAATGTACCAACTCATGTATACTTGGGAAAGTATTGGAGAATGCTATTTTGGGACTTAGTAGCTCTCTGTGCCTAATGAAAGTTCTGACCTGTGTTTCTAGTATACCGTTCATATTAGTAGCCATGCAGTTGAGTTATTATGAGATATGAGTTACCACAAAATGTAAAGGATGGAGAAAAAATAGACTTGAGACTGGTTGTATATTAAATCATCCTTAATCATTTGTCAAGTTTATGTGTTTATTGGTGGAGTAGCACTGGGTGATGGTTCCCCATTGTGCTTGAAACACAGAAGACAATTAATGGATCATGGAAGACCACTGCACTAAGTACAGTAAAGCTAAGATACTGAAGACAATCGGCATTTGTTGTTACCTACATATGAAGTGTAAGTAGTGGTGCTCTCAGTGTTGAAGAGAAAATGTTCCTTCCCAGAGGCTGGGGAGTTCTAGAAAGGGGAAGTTAGTCAAGAAGATGCCTAGACAAGGACCACAGCTGATACCCTGTCTCAGAAAACCAACCAACCAAACAATAAAATACACAAAACATGGAGGGTTCAGTGTTTCAATTAGACAGGAGGATTAAATGATATGTATCCAAGATGAAGAAACAATGAGTTGATTTACTCTAGCTAGGTATTTATGGTGCACTTATACTGCTCAAAATAACTTTGTTGGATAAAAGACTAGAGGGTTGACAAAGAAAGACCATTTGATCAGGAAGTTCACTAGTCAGCTTCAGGGGTTGAGTAATTCCTGGAATCAAATGAAACTCTGCACATGCTTTTCCTCCCTTTGCATGGTCTTTCATGAAGATCCAGTTCTCAAGATGCCTTGTACCTTAGCATGATAAGGTTAGAGACTGTGAACCTAGTATCTCAGAGATACTAGGAAGATTTATAATCTGTCATGGCTGATGAGTCGATGTGAATAAAGACACCAAGGACAGTTTCTGACTGTGGATGGTGGTCACCTCATCTTTTGTAAGTTGGCTGCAAGGACCTTGTTGGTATATTCTCACATTTGCTTTGATGGGAATAGATATCAGGAAGTACCCTTGATCCATGCCATGCTGTGTTTATTGTGATGGGCATGACTCTGGAATGATGACTACAGCAACTGTATCTGTGATCATAAAGTGGGCATGCTACACCTGTTTGCCAATGAGCGAAATAAAGGCAGGAAAGAGAGAAGGAGGAACATGCCCCTTCCTGGCCAAAGTAACAAGAATTCAGCAGCCTAATTTCACATCCTCCACGAACTTTGGACAGTGTGATGTTCCTTAAATAAAGCTTTGTGTTTGCTTGTCATGGCTTAACTTTTGACACAGAGGCCAGACATAGCAAAATTAAATAACAATTACCGCTGTTTGTTTTCTTGAGACATTGATGTCAGACATTGATAAATAAAATGAAAGAAACAGAAAAAAAAAATGACATGGAAAATCCTTCAAGTACCAGCTGGGGGCAATCCAGCATTACGAATGTGGGAGAGGAAGAAAAGTCAAGACAAGATCACTTCTAAACCATGCTGCAGCATGAGCCGGTGCCTTTTCTTCTCAAGTGAATGTCTTAGCCCTCTAAAAGCGAGGGCCCTGGACCAGTTTTGAGACAACTGATTGAAAATTTCCTCTTCTCTTTGTTATCACACGTTTCTATAAGAAGTAATTGTTAGTTTAGATGCCAACCGAGCTTCACAATCTTTCAACTGATGCAAGCAGCTGGCTCAGTGCTGTGACCTGCATACCCCCTCTATAGGCATGTGTGCTTTGTTAGGTGATTTAACCGGCTTTCTATGAAATTTCTATGTCTAGGGATACTGCCCAGGCTGTACAGCGCCTCTTGGAATGCTATAGAGATGATGGCATCTTTACTCATATTGATTTATACTGAGGTTCATTCCTTTCTCATTCTCAGTAAAACCATAATACAACCAAAAAGCATCCTTGCTGTTATAAACCTTCATTATCCTTTAAAAATTATAAGCAAGATCCCACAGGAGGTGCAATGTAGAACTTAATATATTTTCATTTTTAGGATGAGTTAAATATAATTGTATTGTATCTAAAATAGATCTTTCTGGATTACTCATAGTAAAATAGATGTTGGTAGATCAGACAAAGGGAGATCTATAAACACTACAGGTGACAGAAAAACTCCCATGGTGTGATGGCTCCACTTGTCCTGTCTTAGCATGACCGAGGAGCCCCACATCATTACCATGGCTCCCTTCAGCAATTCCTGTCCATCTCCTGATGGTCAGAGAGAAGCTGTGTTTGGCTGTGGTGCCTTCTCTTTCAGGAACTCTCCGTTCTCTTTCAGAACCTTATGAAGATGAAACCTTCCTCTAAAGTGTTACATGAAGATTTCATGCAAACCAAGCAGGTCATTGTTCCTTAAGGGCAGGACTCTCTGTTGTCACTGAGAAATATTTTACCCTGTTGTGACCTGTGATTTTATTTTGTAGTGTTTGGCTACTTTTAGTCCAGAGTTTCATTTTTACTTTGTCATTTATTCTATCCTCTATAAATTTAATCATTGCATTTCTGAAGCTCTCTGAATATTTACTAGCTTAGACTTACAGGGCAGTATAAAAGTAATAACTGAGGTACACTGGTTTCCAAAACTCAATTCAATAAGATTAGAAAGTAATCTTCCTGAAAGATGAAAGGAAATGGGTGTTCAAACACAGGCTTGTAATTTTTTAAATTGATTTATTTGTTATTTATATAGCACACCAGAAGAGGGCACCAGATCACACTATAGATGGTTGTGAGCCATCATGTGGTTGCTAGGAATTGAACTCAGGACCTTTGGAAGAACAGCCAGTGTTCTTAACCTCTGAGCTATCTCTTTAGCCCCAGGCTTGTATTTTTGACAGTTCGGTACATGGACTACTTTAAACACGGTATATACTCACTCATATAAACATACAACATAGAATAAACCCACTAAAATCTGTACATCTAAACAAACTAAGCGAAAGAGAGGATCCTAACTAAAATGTTCAATCCCCATCCTGAAAGGCAAAGAGGATGGATATCAGAAGAAAAAGAAAACAGGAAACAACCTAGGAACCTGCTACAGAGGGCCTCTGAAAGCCAGAAGAAGAAAACAGAAAACAACCTAGGAACCTGCCATAGAGGGCCTCTGAAAGCCTCTGCCCTGCAGACTGTCAAAGCAGATGCTGAGCCTGATGGCCAACTGACGGGCAGAGTGAATGGAATTTTATGTAAAAAGTGGGAAATAGTAAGAGCTGGAGAGGACAGGAACTCCACAAGGAGAGCAACAGAACAAGAAAATTTGAACACAGGGAACTTCCCAGAGACTCATACTCCAACCAAGGACTATCCATGGAGATAACCTAGAACCCTGACAATGCAGCCACTTCTGATGAGAACTGATAGACTAAGATCAGAAAGGAGAGGAGGACCTCCCCTGTCAGTGGACTTGGGGAGGGGCATGCATGCAGGGGAGGGTGGGACCGGGAGGGGCTTATGGGGGGATACAAAATGAATAAAGTGTAATTAATAAAAGTTAAATAAAAAAATTAAAAAAAAACAAGATTCATATAAAAAACACTATCCACTTTTGGAAAACTGTTGCTTTCTTAATTGGAAAATTTGGTCAAGGCCTCTAAGCATAGATAAACAAATACCTAAAATTTTCATTTAAAGTAAATTGCTATTACTAGTGTGTTTTGTTTATAAGATTGACTTTTGTACTGAATAAACCAAAAGGGATAAGGATAAGAGAAGGGATAAATATGATTAAAGTGTGTTGTGTGCGCGTATAAGAATGACAATGGTGAACCTCATTAGTTTGTACAATTAATGTGCACTCAAAAAAGAGAATCTGGTGGCAACAGAGTGTCGGTTATTTTCAGATGTTAGGACAGTTTCAGGTCTTATGCGCAATTTTCTATGCTGAGATCATGTCGTGCAGTGTGAGTGACCGAGCTGCCAACTGATTTCTTTCAAGTCCTCCCAGGTCAACTCACTGCAGTCTCACAGTGTCCCATCCCATTGCTCATTTAGTCTTACCCCGTTAGATACTATGATGTGGTAGGCTTGAATTTTTCAAAAGCCTACCTTATTTAGGGTTCTTAGATGCCTGTACCTCTCTTCCATCCCCCTGACCCAAGTTAGGAGAGAAAGCAGGGTAGAAGAGACAAGAGACACAGACTTCTCTATCTACTTCCTGCTGGTACCTTTTTCTGCTTCAGGTTGTAGTTGTACTTTTTTCTTAGAAGCCAGGCTTTTAAAAATTTTTTTAATTGTAAAAATTTCCAACACTTATTTACTTACCTTTCATTTTGATGTGTTTTATTTGAGTTTATTTTCTTTATATTCCAAGAACCATGCCCTCTTTCCTCTCCTTTCAGTCTCCTCCTTCCCCCTCTCCCTCCTCCCTCTTATCCTTTTTCCCTTTTGCTCCAGAAAAGGGAAGCCACCTCCTTCCTAGGTATCAACCCTCTGAAGCATATCAAGTCACATCTGGACTGAACATTCCCTCGTTCACTAAAGCCAGGCAAAGAAGTCCTGGCAGGGGAAAGTGATCCAAAAGCACACAATAGAGTCGTGTTGGAAACAGCCCCCTCCCCCCTGACTCAACAGCTGACCCACATGAAGACTAGCTACCCATCAGCTGCATATGTGCAGGGACCTACGTCTAGACCATGCACGCTCCTTAGTTGGTGTCTCAGTCTCTGTAAGCTCTAGTGGGTCTGGGTTAGTTGCCTCTTTTGGTCTTCTTGTGAGGTTCCTATCCCCTCTGGGTCCTTCCATCTTTCCCGCAACAGTTCCACAAGGCAACCCAGAGTTCTGTCCCATGCTTGGCTGCAAGTTCCAGCACCTGTCTCAATCTTTTATGGCTGGAGCCTCCCAGAGTACAGTCAAGTTAGGCTTCTGTCTGGAAGCATAGCAGAGCATCATTAATAGCATCAGAGGCTGGCTATCTACCACGGGGTGGGTCTCAGGTTGGACCAAGCATTGGTTGGACATTCCCTCAATCTATGTTCCCTCATTATCCCTGCTCTTCTTGTAGGCAGGTAATCTTTGGATCACAGGTTTTGTGAGTGGGTTGTTGTTCCCCTCCCTCCACTAGTATTCCTGCCTGGCTAGGAGGTGGTCACTTCAGTCTTCATGTCATCTCCTGACCCACTGCTGAAGGCTGCCAGCTTGTCAAAGAGATGCCCCCTTAGTTTCCCTTCTTTCTCCCAGCCCTCTTGCTTCCCATCCTTGTTCTCCCACACTGATCCTCACCCTCCTTCCCCTCCTCCCCATTCCATCCCCTGCCCAGTTCCCTCTCTTCATCCACTTCTGCTGTCTATTCTGTTTCCTCTTCTGAGTGACATTCTGGCAGCCTCCCTTGGGCCTTCTTTGATACTTAGCTTCTTTGGGTCTGTGGATTACAGTATGGTGATCCTGTACTATAGATTTAATAACCACTTATGAGTACACACCATGTGTGTTTTGGGGTCTGGGTTACCTCACTCAGGATGATCTTTTCTAGTCCCATCGATTTGCCTGCAAATTTCATGATTTCCTTTTTTTTAATAGCTGAGTAGTATTCCATTGTGTAAATGTGTCACCAATTTTTATACATTCTTTGGTTGAGGAGCATCTAGGTTATTTCCAGTTGGAAGACAGTCTCAATTCCAAAGTGGCCCTTGTCTATTCACCACCTAGAATCTTTATAATTTTTATTGTTTCTATTCTTATAAAGATTAAAATACATTCTTTACCCAACAATCAATGAAAAGATATCATGTCCTTTTAGAAATACTTTGTAATACAGAAACTAAATTTAGTTCATAATTGTTTTATGAGTTCTACCTACTATTTTACAGTTAATGAAATGTTGATCACACATTATACATACATAATTTAAGTAAGTTAGAATTGTCATTGAAGGTGTTTTCTTTTTTTGCCCACCAGAAAGCTGTCATATACTTGGTTGACACAAGACATTTGTGAAAGCAATAATGATGGCTGGTGAATGGGTGGCCTCAGTGGGAGGATAAAAACTGTTTGTAATTGAAGGTAGAATGGATAAGAAGATGGATAGATAGACATATTTCTGTCCTTTTAGTTTAGTTGTTGTTGATGTTGTGTGTATGTTTGCTTTTAAAAAACAAGACAGGGGCTCTATAGGTACCCCTGGAACTTCCTCTGAGGACCAGGTTGACCCTGAATTTGTAGCAATGTGCCTAGCTGCAGAGCTCTAAATGGCCTTCTCGATTCTGTGCATATATGACATTTGATTCTCTTCTTCCTAGCCTTATTGTTCACTACACCTTCATCTGAAGGTCTCTGAGAATCCCTACACGTCTGGGATCATTGCCAGCAGAGATACAGCCCCAAGTATTATAGTTGCATCAGGTAAAGAGAATGCATGCTTTTCTTGCTATTATACATGTGTTTATTTTAAGTAACTAGACATCTGTGCTTGGAATTTAATGAGCAAGCTAAAAATATTTCTGAAAGCCACCTAAACCATTGACCCTGAAGTGAGTCTACTTAAAATCCCTGCTTAGAAGGAAAGTTTGCAGTTGAAATTCTGCTCAGGCGGTGCAGACAACTGATGTGATTTGTTCTTGGCTTTTTTAGAAAGTTCCTCCCGCTAATGACATGCACTCTTTCTAGGTAATATAGGGTCTGAGTTGTCAGACAGCGACATCAGCATGTTTGTGTCTTCTGATGCAGGGAACACTTGGAGGCAGGTAAGGAAAGACCTGGTCTGGGTTGCACTGCTCACATTCTAACAGCATAATTGCCCAATATATTTCAAATATACAAATCTAAATGTAGCATTGTACATAAATCCTGACACAAATAATGTGGTTTACCCCCTTTTTCTAATGCAAGTTTGAGATGAATCAAGTCAAGCTTATGCACATTGATATTTTTATCCTTTCATAAAGATTCTTCTTAACAAAGGTCCACACATAAACACATCTTCAATAAAGTTGGAGAGGATTTTGATGTAAGAGAAAATAGAACCCCCAAGTCTATCATGTAAGAAACTTGGATCCTGCCAGGTGGATTGCACACATACAGCTGAGCTTTCTTTCTAAGTTCTCCTTGTCTGGAAGAGAAACAAAAATAGCCATCTCCCAGGTGGTATTCTGAGGTATTTAAATCTCATGTGTAAATGACACAGTAATAACTATCAGACTGCACATGTTCAATAAATACAAATGGAGCCACTTTAAGCCAGTGTGTTTAGCTTAATGCTTCGTGCCTTTCTTCTGAATGAAAATTAGATTTCAACAGCTGATAAAATAGGCATTTAATGAGATTTATCTACCATAACAAGGTATGAGCCTAATGTATAACTGTTATACCTCAGTAAATATGTTTTAATAAGCCTCTGGTGCTTAATTATCATATAACAACTAGCATTATAAATTGAAAACTAATGCATGAGCAATCATAACTTAACAATGACCTCACTCTGCTTGAAATGTCACACGAGAGTTGGACATAATAGCTTAGTGCTTATTCCTAGTTCTTAGTTTTAAACTCTCAATGATATTTGCATATTTTGACAAACAGCAACACAGAAGAAATGTTGAGGGTTTGAAGGAAGATGAACAATTCTGAAGAAACTTTAGGAGAACAATGCCAAGATTCCATTTTCTTTCTCCTGACACTAACCAAGGCATAGAAATTTCTCCTGCTACAGACTGTGGTCATGTACTGTGTATAAGAATTAATGGGGCTAGAGAGTGCCTGCCTGAATGAGTACATTCCATTCTGTGCTTCTAGAGAGCCTAAGCTTAGTTCCAAGCACCGACATCCTGAAGTTTATGACTATCTGTAACTCTAGCTTCAAGGTGTTCAATGCCCTCTGCTAGCCTTCTGGCCTCCTGCAATATGACACACATGCACACACACACAAACACAGATAGACAGAGAGATAGAGAGAGAAAGAAAGAAAGAGACACAGAGAGAGAGAGAGAGAGAATCAAATGAGAGAAATTATGTATGGAGGGTAAGTTGAGATGAGCCAATTATAGCATTTTAGCTGAGAACACAGAATACATCTTGTGTAGAAGAATTAGGAAACCCTTTCCAGAATGTCTCCATTTGACTTTGAATTCTTTTTCGCATATCTTATGAAAGATTCAGTGACAAATGTGACCAAAATTGACAATTTTATCTTTATTAGAACATTTGAAACTTGTAAGTTCATCTATGAGTCAAATGAGAAAACATTTCTTTGATCAAGTGTGGGAATTTGGAGGTAAGTAGTTACATCTGCACAGGGCAATGCAGGGCAATGAGCCCCACTTTCACCCATTGCTATTTGAGCTTCCTTGGTCTACCAGTCTTAGTATACAATAGAGACTATTGCTCTAAACTGTCTCCAGGTTTCCTTACACCCAGATATGTACACTTTCTTACAGCTTCCCAGTGCCCTAACGTCATCTATAGAGGCAGCAATGAATAAATTCTGCCATGAAGATAAGAGAATATAGATGTAAATATATACTGAATGCACTTAAGATTAATTTTGTAGGACTATAAAGTTGCCTGATATCGCATCAGTGGGATGTAGCGCATGTTGAGAAGCACTGTTTTATTGCTTGCATTTTCTCAAATATTAGGGGAAACTTCTTTCTATGAGAGATATTTTAATCTTCTTATGTAGTCTGATTTTGTGTGCCCTGACCACCAGGTACAGATTTAATGTATGCCCGTGTATTCTTTTGTTTTCTCATCCAGATCTTTGAAGAAGAGCACAGCATTTTGTACCTAGATCAAGGTGGTGTCCTGGTTGCTATGAAGCACACATCTCTCCCAATTCGACATCTTTGGTAAGGGCACTCCAGCTTAGGAAAAATACACATGGTCATTTATGTTTATCAGAATCAGTCCCCAAATCATATAACTGTGATTGTTCTAGCTAACATCTTCTACTAGTACATAATTTAATGTTTGTTCTGTTGAAATAAGATTGTGACCTATGTTTTTGAAAAGGGGAAGTTGTGGGCAAATTAGAAGGATGGGTAAGTGTCTCAGCTCCTAAGAGATCAATTGCATTATGGTTTTCAAATGTGGCAATGCCTGTATCATTTCCTTAGTTCCTCAGCCCATCACACAGGGAAAATACTTTCAGGGTATCTCATAATCTCTGAGTGGCAACAGTGCTTGCAATCATTCATCCAAAAGGGCATTTCATGAAGTGCAGTTTCTACACAGCTTTGTGCATCCCACGCAGAGGCTTGAAGTTCTGCTCCTATCTCGTTTTGCCTGTGTGACTTCCTTAGGTCCCTTTAATGAGGTGATATTATACAAACCTCTCTGTGTCTTGTACTGAAGGATGTCCAAGGCCTAATGTCTGCAGGGTTCTTACTTATACATATTTGGAAGTGGTTCTCTGCATATTGTGCTTGTGCAAAGTCTAAAACCTGATTTTACTTCCACTTTTGTGTGTATTAATGACCTCAGGAGAAAACTGCAAAAGATGAGCAAGTGCAAATATTGAGGGGAGGCACCTGCAGGAAGATGGAGTAAAACGTAGCCTCCTGTGCAGTGGTCTCAGCTGATGCTCAGGCTGCTATATCCAAATACCACAAACAAGAGAACTCACGGACAACAAAAAATCATTTCATGGCTTTGTCTGCTCAAAGTATAAGCTAAAAGTTCTGGCCAGGTCCATGTCTGCTGAGGAACCACTTTCTGATTCCGAAATGGTGCCTGTTGCTGTGTTTCCACATGATACAAAGGACAGGGCAGTCCAAGGCTTTTCCTATGAGACAGCAGGTTCATTCCTGAGGACTCTACCTTTAACCTCACTCTCCCCAAGTACCCCTTTCCTAATACCATTAGTAATTAATTTTTAGCATATGGACTTTGAAGCGAACACAGACATTCATATTACAATAGACTAACAGAGGTTCAGGCTTTCCTTGCCCTCAGGAGTCTGTTCTTTTATTCGGTGAGGTCAGCAATGATTCATGTAATGTAAGTGAGGCTTTCCTATAAGATGATCACTTAAAGTTGGATTTGTCAAATTTTTGTCAAACTTGCTTGTTGTCTATGCCCAGTACCAACAATAAGACATTGCAGATTTAGAGATAATTCCATGATTTAAGAACTTAAAATATCTAAATTATTTCCTGCCATTAAATTATTCCCATTTCATGTGGCTCTCCCTTATTCATGCCTCAGCATATCTGGTTATAGTAGCTGAAGTATCTTTGTTATTATTCTCTTTTGATATAATGAAATTATCTGTTTGTAATGAAGTCTCACTTTGTTATCATTTTTCCGCTGGTAACTAATATCTTGTTTTACCCAGAGATATTACCTTTTACCTTTGACATGTGATGACTATTAAACTGTTTTGCCACTAGGTTGAGCTTTGATGAAGGGAGATCTTGGAGCAAATACAGTTTCACATCCATTCCACTTTTTGTGGATGGGGTTTTGGGGGAGCCTGGAGAAGAAACACTAATCATGACGTAAGTGGTGAGGTGCAATTCCTTCATACAGTGATACAGAAAACATAGAGAGGTGTTTTGGAGTTGAGCCCGTTGGATTTGTTAGTCTGGAAGTTATTGGCAATGTTAGTACATCTTAGTTCAAGAACCTCTAGCAAAGAAGAAAACGACCCAAGCAGAGGGATAGTAGGAAGAGAACTGTGATCTTTTCTTTCTGTACTCAAGAAGTTTAAGAAAATTAACAAGGCCTGTCTTAATAAAAAAATAAAGATTATATATTTTTAAAATGGAATGATAATGTGAAAACTGGATATTCTAGATGTTTAGGGCCATGACATTTCATTTTCCCCTCACTCATTGCCTTATATAATTGTGAGGCAGATCGAGGAAACTAAGAACGACTAGCTTTGCAAGGCTAAATTTTACACTAACTTTTGTCTGAAAAGTAATGATCATTAATTCATGAGAGACTTGATTAATGCCTCAACTGCCTACGGGTTTCAAAACTTGAATAGAATTTGCAATATGAAACACAGTCCCTTCTTTTAGAAAATCGGCCATGGAAAAACCTGGCAACACAATTCCACTGTAGTTGATCCAAAATCAAAGTGAACAATTGACACATATGTAAACCTCCTCACTTAACAATGACGTAAGACAAGAAAAATCTAATGCCCAGTAGCCATACTTTCACTATTGTACGTGGCAAACACAGCACGTGTACTCAGCAGCTTGCTTTTCTTCAGTCTTTGTGTTTTCAAAGTACAGTTTCACAGACAGAGAAGGTGATTGGAAAGGCTACTTTGTAAACTTTATGTACAATTACGTCTCGTGAATAAATTCTGTATAACTAACTGAATCCCCACAGTGGAGCAGGATTCCCACTGCGAGAGCAGTTGTAGTTACTTGGTCCTATTGTACACTTTCTGAAGGGCCTGATAAGGAGATAATAGAATATGGAAGCCATAGGACCAGACATAGTAACAAGAAAATTTAGAAGTTTATGCTGGAAGACTGAGATTATAATATTTTTGATTATTTCTCCAGACATTTTCTAAATCATTGTTGTGACTTTGAACCAAATACTCTGGGCTCTGGCTTTCTTGGTTGCTAGTGACCTGACTTTGCTTTTTCTGTCTTGCAAAAAGAAAATCTTTGAGCTTCAATATATCCATCTGCAAAATGCAGTTAATGATATAACCTTCTTTTCATAAATGTATTTGGCAATTAGATGTGATCTATGTCCTGTAAGCAGTACACCATCTTTACAGCAGGCGATGTAATACAAACTATTCTTACTAAGGTTATTATATTTATGATTGTGACTGTCTATCACTGTAAACCCTGTAGAGTGTTTGGACACTTCAGTCACCGCTCTGAATGGCAGCTGGTCAAAGTGGACTATAAGTCCATTTTTGATAGACGCTGTGCTGAAGAAGACTACAGACCATGGCAGTTACACAGCCAGGTAAGAATTAGAGAGATGAGTCTAAACCTTGGGAAGAAGGCAGAGGCAGTGTCGAAAAACTGCTACTCCTTAAGGCTTAAGAATTGGAGTTCTCAGGTCCACAATGTCCATTTCACTCTTCCATGTTTTATGTCTCACAGCATAAGCAAACACAACATTTTTATCCCGTTGTGGAGTTTTTTTGTTTTGTTTTGTTTTGTTTTGTTTTGGTTATGCTAGGACAGAATAAGATAAAAATTCAAGTGGCTTTGCTTAGGTGTACATCTCACAATGAAATACCAAGTCAGCAGTGAGCACCAAACATAATTTGTCTCAGTGTAGCATAGGGCTGCATGATAGAGGCAGAGTGAGCGATGGTTTTTCAGTTCCAACGAGCAAACAGAGCTAAGGCATGGAATAATCAAGCCAGGCTGAGTGAGTGATGCTGGAAGAGACCTTCCACATTTCCCTGATTCCCAAGGAGTCTATAGTGGCTCCTGCCTCCTCTGAAATACGTACGGTATAAGAATGTGAAATTGTTAATAGAGAACTGTCCTCCATCATCCCTCTCAGTCATTCATCTTAGATCACAAGCCTTGGAGGAGAGCTTCTCTCTTTGATTTCCCAAGGCAGAAGTCAATCTGCAGGCCATTCAGAGGATACGATAGACACACCCACCAGGAAGTCGTGCCCACATTCAGGCAGTAAAACATCGCACACCCATACGCTGACTGGGAGCAGTTAAAGTGAGCTTCATCGGTAAAGGCCAGGGATAATACATTTAAAAAAATCTCCTCTGATTTTTCACAAACATAAAGGTGCTGTATTTGATCGTGGGTGCAGCATTAGCAAGGCACACTCACTGTATTCAGAGGCTCAACAATCGCTTTTTCACACACATTACTGTTGTTTTTACACATTGTGATAGTTTTGCACATTGTGATAGTCACAACTTTTATTGATTGATTGATTGACTGATTGGGAAAAGATTGAATTTAGCTTTCTTTCTTGTCTGGTAGCTGATCATAAAATCCGTGCTATAAAGCTATGTGGAAAGAAACATAATAAATTGAAATAAAATGGGCATTTATATTTCTTAGCAATGCTCCTATTTCATGTGCTCATAAAAGGACCAATTGTATAAATCCTTTGTAATACGAAAACTGAACTTAATTTTTATAGGTTAGCAAATAATTTGTAAGTTGGAGGTTATTACACATTCCTGTGTGCCCTTCATTGCACTAAGCCTAACACTTTGACAAACAAAGTCTTGCTTGCTATATAAGGAGTTAAGGCTAGTATTAGAAAAATCTGCATTGTTTTTGGAGGCTGCATTTGTGTTCCTACTTCACAACACACATTGTATTGATATTAAAGTTTCTGCATATCTCCCCAAACCACATTGCATTGCAATAGAAGCCTAACTTACATGCTCGATTTTGTGTGATATTTGTCTCCTTGCAGGGGGAAGCATGCATTATGGGAGCCAAAAGGATATATAAAAAGCGGAAATCTGAGCGGAAGTGTATGCAAGGAAAGTACGCAGGAGCCATGGAGTCTGAGCCGTGCGTGTGTACAGAGGCAGATTTTGACTGGTGAGCTTCTATTGCCACCTGACAGAGCTGTCCAGTAATGTGCTGTTCACGAAGCTCCTCAGGAAAAGCTTAGAGTTGAGAGAGTGGTAACTAAAGCCAAGTGGCATGCCTCATATTTTTATAAAATTCTCTCTTGGCAGAGTCATGGTTTTTATTAGCTGTGTGAATGTGTTTTTTCAAAAGAAAACAGTTTCTTCTTTGAATTTTAAGAGGCCTTACAAGATGGTTGGTAATTATTTTCATACTGATGAAGGTTCTCAGAGAAAAAAAAAAAAAAAGAGCAGCCAGACCTCTCTCAAGCTGCTTTAGATAGCAGCATGTAAAGTAGTAACTGGTGTTCTCAGAGAGCAAATATGTTTATGTGCCACAAAAATTCTTTCTAGAATCTATCATCCTTAGTAGGCATAATAACCTTAAAAGGCATAAATTCTCTGTCCCTGAACGTTTTCAATCTGTGGTGGTCAACTAACCACAGCTTATGAGAGTGTTGAGTGACATTTATGAACTCAATGCAAGAGTGGACTCAAATTGACCCTGTGAGCTGAGTGGTAATAGAGCTAGTTTAAACTGGAGAGGCAGAGAGACACTGGGAGGTTCCAGCTAAACACAGAGAGCAGTGTAATTCTTCCCAAGCATTCGACAAGAAGAAATCTATATGGTAGAGCCAACAATGCTCTTGCCTTGTTCTTGGTCGAAGTTTTATGTTCAGGTGAAATTGAAAAATTATTGAAGAAGACTAATATTAATCCATTACATTTTCTGTTGCTCTTTTTCTCTTACACTTTTCTTATCTATCTCAGAATACGTACTAGAGGAAACAAGAAATACATATTTATGTAAAAGTTAAATGCTTGAAACTTGAACCATATGTAAACTATTAATTCTTGTCATTTTGATTTTAGCTGTACCTGTAACAGGCCACATGTATAATCACCAGAACATGAGTGAATTATGTGAGGCGCACATTCTATACAGGCATCTCACGTCGTAGAAAAGTTAGTCTTTAATGGTGACCACTAGAGACATTCTCTGAATTAGTGGTGCTGAGAAAGCCTGCCAGTGGTCAAACCAATAACCCACCATTGTTTTCCCTTGTTAGTAAGCAAGCAAAATCAACCAAGAGCCAGCGTTGAAGCTCTTTGCACTTAGCTAGAGGGCATCAGAACTTAAGCAGCAGTGGAGCTCATAGGCTTCCCCAACTTGGGTTTCTGTCAATGATGCATAACTGCAATCAATTTATTTTATTCGTACCCTTCCCTTGGGACTAACACCCATTAAGATACTCACAGAAATACCTAACATGAGATTTTAAGTCATCCACTACATCCCTCTTTCTGAAGCTTGGCCAATTCTTGATCATCTATTTATTGAAGTAGAATTTGTGAAGGAAGTCAGTAAGTTACATTACTGGAAGAGCTATGAAGTAGCCATTCTTCAGAAAGAGCAAAAAACTCCTCTAGTAGGAAATAGAAGAGAAAATGGGGATAAGGTATCCCATATTCTGCTTCTTTTTCATGAAAATATTTTTTCTCTTTGAAAATTTTTTTCCTAAAATATTTTAATATAAGCCAATATTTGGTTTTTCAAGGCAAAATGAATATAAGATAAGGAAATGAATTAGGCTTCTTTCTGTGTTCATCTTGCATGTCTGTCTAGTTCAGATCCTTGAATTCCTCTGGTGACAGGAGTCTGTTACCAGTCCCACAGGCTGAAGGAGCAGAAAATGAGTCTTATGTAGTGTTATTGTAAGATTTTTTTTGCTCAAATGGATTTTTTTTTTTGTGACTGCATGGTATCTGAAAAATATTTTGGAAGGGTCCCCATGCCCTTGTTGAGCTTCCACTAGTAGCTGGGTTTTCTATAGCCTTACTTGACAGTACGTAATGAAAGATGCTGACACTGGACGCTCCTTGTTAGCCAGGCTCTCTGGATATTTCCCATGCGCTACTGTGTCACTCTCTAGCTTTTGTAAGGTTTTTCCTTGAAGTGAACACTGGGTATTCTAGAAGTGGCTATTCTGTAGTCTTCCTATTCATGTTGTGTTGAACCAGGCACTAACCCAGAGGGTAAGTACAGAATTTGCAGTTCTAACTGTCCTATGACAGCCCTCAGGGCTGGGCTCATTTCTCCCTACATGCACAGCATGTGCCAGCATCTCACCTCTATTACAAAGACGAGCCAATTCGTGCTAATGCTTGCCCATTGCTTCCTGTGATTTTTCTGTGATTGTGGAGGTAAAATTTGTGGTCCTTTTCTGTGCCCAGTTTTATCTTCCAGAAGCCAAGAATACCAGAGGCCCCTGGAAGCAAGCATGAATAGAGACTAAGAGAAAAAAAAAAGTTTTGAGCACTTTCAATGCAGAGGCAAGATGTAAGGTAGTTAGTACCAACTGGCTCTGCTAACTGCTGAGGACAAAACTTTTCCTTGGGGAAGTGTTTGAGATACTCCTGAAGGGCATTTTCTTTTTGGCTGTAACTCTGAAGCATATGGCTTGTACGCAGGGAAACCTGGCTCTGCTCTACTTGTTACAACCAGATGTTTTGGAAGAGCATCTCAAAGACATCACAGGCAATGAGGACTGTGCCACATGTGGCTGTTAACCTCGGCAGTGATGTTTCCACGGAGACTCAAGCTCCCAACACAGCCTAGTTCCTAATTCTCTTCCTCATTACACAAGAACAAAGCTTCTCCTTTATCTTAAAGGTGTTTAAATGGGAATATTTCTCCTATAAGATATTTTCATGGTCAATAGATAATGTATAGACTAAAAAAAACCCTTAATTTTTGGATGATGTCGCTCATTTTATTGTCTGATTAGAAGTTGGTTGTTGACTGCTATGAAATAGTTCTGAATAAGTTCTAAACATTTTGTCTTGGTATTTCTGCAACAGCGACTATGGCTACGAGAGACACAGTAATGGACAGTGCCTGCCAGCGTTTTGGTTCAACCCGTCCTCACTGTCAAAAGACTGCAGCTTGGGACAGAGCTACCTCAACAGCACTGGGTGAGTTTCTGTGGTAGTAGCCTTCAGGGGACAAGCTCTGATGACGATTTACAAGTGTTTCTTAGTTCTGAAAGGAAACTTAGCTGAAACTTAGTTCCTTTTAATCACAGAGTGGACTTGTTTTCCTTTAACACAATGCATTTTTCGACAGGATGTTGTTTCTTGTCACTATATTGCTGCCATTAAACATTTAGTGTGTGAGAGAGAAACTGACAGAGAGACAGACAAACACACACACAGAGACTGAGACATGTGTGTATGCGTGTGTGTGTGTGCGTGCGCGCGCAGGTGACAGGGGTACATGGTTTTGGAGGCCAGGGGCTGAACTCATGTGTCTTCCTCAGTTGCTTCTCAATGGGATTTTTTGAGATAGGATCTCCCACTGAAGATAGAATTCACCAATTCACTATACTGGTTGGCCAATGAGCTTTAGGGATTTATGTGCCTCAGGATTTATAGTGCCACTTCGCCTAGCTCTTCACATACGTGCTGGTAATCTGAACTCCAGTACTTCCTCATGCTCGCATAGTATGCTACCTCTCCAGTCCAGACACTTAAGCTTTTTGGTTTACATATTTAATTTTAAAAAGAGATACAAAGAATGTTGTATATATTTAAAAATCTAATTTAGGTCATCACTCCAGTCCCAGCCCCATTACCCATACAACCGTGATATATCTGTTGGTATAGGTTTCCAAACACTTCTTCACATTTTAAAAACCATTAATTGCTCCAAGAAAAAATACATAAAATCAACTTGGAAGATTGTTATATGATTTGCTACCAGCTATGTTCTTCTTTAATTTGCCTTTTTCATTCAAAAATATATCTTAAGCATCTTTTCAAATCTGGTTAGTTTGGGCTGTTTTTATCCCTTTTTTATTCTTTCCTATTAAATACTATAGAATTATCTTTTTTTTTTTCATGGACATCTGGGTTATTCTGTTTTTTTCCCTGCCATTAAAAACAAAGCTACAATTAACAGTCTCTACCACGTCCCCTGGGTATTAAAAATACTCCAAGATAATTAGGGTTTCATTTGTTAATTGGAAGTGTTTTTTTCTAGCTTATAGAGAAAAGTACATTCAGCCAACTGATTTCTTCTTAGGCTCACCTATCAGGCATTGCCAATGTTTCTCTCACAAAGATGAAAACGGTAGTTGCTGATCGCATGCGCAGGGGAGTCACAGACTAAAGATTCATCTTAACCAACTACCATCCTCCTGAAAACCCAATGCCAGTGAATTCTCCAGAGGGAAACTGAAATGAGAGGAAAGTTGAGAAAGGTCAATTCAGTTAAATGAAGAATAAGGCTGACCCCGGTGGCAAGAGCCACAAGAGCCACTTTCTGGAGGACAATGTCAAAGCCTTTAGAATTAAGTAGCCAAGTTGACACCAACTTCACTGCCACCTTTAACCCTTGTCCTCATGCCTAGTCAGGATGGAGCCTGTATCAGCAGGATGAAATGCAGAGGGCTCAGGAGCGTAAGATTAGCCTGACAGGACATGCTTGATAGCCTGTTGCTTATTAGACACCTGACTGCCTCACTCTTTGTCAGGTTGCAGAGCACAGAGTATAGACAAACAGTCAGAAGGTGAGCTGCATGAAGTCTTCTAGTGAAAGGTTAATCACTGCAGGTCCTAATGAACAAAGCATGGAGCACCACATCTCTGAGAGTGCACGCAGAGATGTGGTGTGCTTATTTATTTGTAATGGTTTTCTATGTAGTTAATCTGCTTTTAGAATCAGCTAATTATTCTTTGTACATAGCAGTGCTTCTGCATTCACCTACTTCACCAAGATGGAAAGTTTAAGCATAGGTTATTATTATGCTCAATAAGAATGTTATTTTGAGGAGACACCAACATTTTTTATCAACTTAACAGTGTTGAGGTGGAGGGATGATGGCCAGAATTTAGAAGAGATAGGTGTAATGAGAAGCAAATGAGTGAAAACAGCATCTAGGTGTCCTCCATCTTTGCTGTTTGGTCCAGTGGTGTCAGGATTTCTGATGTCCATACATGGAACAGTATGTCAGAAACTCTCTGCTGTTTTCCACCGTTGGCTCCCTGTGGCTTTCTCTTTCTGCCCTCACAACTGTCACACGTTATCATGGTCAGAATCCAAACAAAGGGGCTGAAACAGGTGGTCTACCTGAGATGAACTGAGAGTGAAGTATAATTGGAGAAGTTTTATTTAGTTCAAAAGAGGGGTGCCTTGCTATTTGCTGTTAATCTTTACCTGAAGTTTGTTTTTTTATGCCTCAGTTTCTTAACCTTTGGGAATTTCCTATTTGCATTTAGTTTATGATTAAATGTGTTAAGGTATAGAGAACATGTAGCCTAAAGCGCATGAGACTCATTATTTTGTAATATATAGATCACACCTATAGCTATTATTCAATGCTTTGTTGTTGTAGATAATATGAAATAACTAATAACATTTATTATTAAATGCCTAAGAGGCCTATAATTATTATGGTGGTTATTATGAACCATATCAATAAAACACAAAGACAGCTGATAGATTTTAGATAAACTTTATGTTACCTGGGGCTAGGCAGATATTTTCCTCTAAATTACCTTGTTATTGCCCAGTCTCTATCCCATGCTATCTGCCTTAATCATTCCAATCTGAGCTACTACCTATCTATAAGCCCCAAACACTTGCATATGTTTTCCATCTGGGCAGCTCCTCTCCATGCCGTTCTCAGAGTTCTTCCTTCCAGTCCACATTGCTCCTTTCCTATCCGATGGTGGCTCCTTCTTTCTCCTCACCTCTCTCTCCTTCCCATGATCCTTCAGATCTCAAAGCCTGCAAACTTTTGCCGCAGTGTCCTCTGTCTGCCCTCCCCAGGTGTGGAGGTACTTATTTGGCAAATCAGGGATAACTTGGAGGCAAGGATTACAAACGTCGTTTTGGGGGCACCTGTGAGTGTCTGCTTATGAAAGATAGTAAGCACACCTCGGGGGTGGGTAATTAACAATCAAATACAAGTCACCAGACCATGCTGTGACACTTTCTCTTGAGGAGGGGATTAAAAGAGAAAGAATATTCAGTCTAGACATGCATGATATATTTAATGGCTACTGCAGTGTTAGTACCAGTGACATATTTAATCTACTTCCCAGGCTCATCTATAAACTGGAAACAGCACTCTCCAAAGATCCATAAAGTCACCTGATTAGGAAATGATGTGCCACCCACTGTCATAATGTCACCTGCTTAGGATGTGATATCCCAGAAATGTGTAAACCAGGAACCATGTCTATCCCTCTGCACTGGCCAGGCCCGACAACTAGCTTGCCTAATTATTGAACCGGTTCCTTTGTTTCAAGTACGATGAAAACCACATTAATTTGTGTATTGTACTGCATGTATATAACGAGTTAATCCTAAATCCTTCCCTCACCCGCCTTTTTCTTTTCTCTCCAGCAATGTCTCTATATAGCTCAACTTGTGAATGCATAAGCTTATCTGGTTATACATATATGTAATGTTTATACTGTTTGTAATCAGGGAGAAAACTGCAAATTTAAATTGCTAAATTAAAGGACATTGCTTATTTCATATTACAGTGGAGATATGGGACCAGTTTATTCTAAGAAAACAAGGCAGATTTCTTAAGGGACAGATTTCTTCTGGTTGTTAAGTTAGAGCTATTTCTAACTGTGTTCATAAGAATATGTGTAGAAATTTCTATCTATGGAGTTTCTTTATAGGATCCCTTAATCCCCCATGGAGTAATATTCAAGCAATGTTGTTCATAGTTAGTTGCTTAATATATAATAGGGATGTTTACTCAAGAGGCTCACTTAAAAAATAACATAAGGGAAGTATCTATATAAAAATATTTAATGGGTCCATGAATAAAATATCACATATTCATGGAAGCAAAAGAACAACTTCCATATTATTACCATATACTGGAATGTTTTAAAAATATAGTGTTTATAAATATAATACTCTCTCCACCAGCCATAGATGCAGACCTTGGTTAATCTAATGTTGCCGTGTAATTTTTGTTTCCAGTCTCATTGTGAGGGAATTCAGGTTCTTCCCAACTGACTATTCTAAGTGACCTGTGGATCCCGATGCCCAGTCTGATCTATACTTTGTGAGATTTTCCAGTGTGCATCAAGAAGAATAATTAGTCTTAAAAGTAGTGCATGTGTTGAAAGTCCACAGAAAAGAAATCACTTGTGTTATTTACAGACAGATCACTGCAGGGGCCGGTGTAGCTGCTTTCTAGCCAAGACTCCTGGGGTCTCACAGTGGGTACAAACTAATTGTTACCTGCTATGAAGCTGTCGGCTAGATGAGGTGTCCCCTCTTTCTGGGGATGGCATAGCAGCTGGGAAGTGGATGAGATGCGCCTTACTGTCGTGGGGAGCCCTCCTTTACATGCTTGCTCCCACCCATGTCGATGATGCTGGGATTAGAGATTCCCACCCAGGGGCTGGGATGCTGTGGCATTGCTAGTTTTTCATCGTGTGATCTTGGGCCGCTCAGGTTACACAAAACAAAGGTCCTGTTGTAGATGTTTACAGATGCCTTCATCGTTGGCGTTTTATTAACTCATTTAGATGATTCAAAATAAAATGTTTGGTCTGTTTATGCTTAAGGGGAAGGAAAATATTATGAGATTTAGTTGTACAAATTGACCCAGATGGTGGATTCTGGGAGTCCCACTTAAGACTGATTCCAGTAAGTCATTTAGTCAAGTGTGTCCATATGAACTATTTCATCAAATCTGTCTTCAAAATGAAGCTGTATTTCATTTACTATTCAAAGTGAGTTGTGCTTCTATTCTGTTTTTTTATTATCATTTATTACAAATTATTCAATTTGTGTGCCAGTTGTTGCCCCCTCCCTTGTCCTCTCCCAATCCTACCCTCCCTCCCTCTTCTCCTCTATGCCCCCTAGTCCATTGATAGGGGAGGTCCTCCTCCCCTTCTATTTGACCCTAGCCTATTAGGGCTCATCAGCACTGTTTGCATTGCCATCCTCTGTGGACTGGTAGGACTGCATATCCCAGGGGGAGGTGATCAGAGAGCCTGCCACTGATTCATGTCAGAGAAAGCACCTGCTCCCTTTACTAGGGACCCCACTTGAGTCTATGGGCTACATCTGAGCTGGAGTTTTAGGTCCTCTCCACACACTGTCCTTGGGTGGAGTATCAGTCTCTGCAGGGCTCTATTCTGTTTCATACAAATAAAACTAACTCTATGCACATGGGCTTGGCTACGGTGCATATCAAGCCCTCAATTCCAATGTCTGAATACTTGGTTTGAGGGAAAAGTGCTGGGAGCTGTTGCATTAAACAAACAAACAACAAAAACCTGAGAAAATCTGCTTAGTCAGCCAGGGAAGCCCATTCTTTCTGAAAAGAGATATTATAGCTGCCCTGTACAATCATTGCTAACTGTGGGCACATTTCCACTCCTGGTAAAGACTTGCCATATTACGTCCTCATAATGCTCAAATGGCCATTTTTAGTTGCATATGCCTCCTGACAGTAGCTGTCAAGAAGGTCTGCTACCCTGCTTGCCACAGACAAGAGTCTGGGTCTTCACCACACATCCTTCCTGTGGTCTCTCTGGATGTGGGAGTGAGTTATCAATACTCTTGGCTATGGTTACTAAGCCGTGCTGCTGTAGCTTCTGCTCCCGGGTCCAGTGATCTGCAATTATGTAGATCCTTCCATTCACAGACATGGACATGTGTGCGCTGTTGCCTTCCCACTGCACACCTGCTGTCCTAAAGTCTGGGGATACGTCAAGCCTTAGCATGTTCTGCTCAAACATGCTACAAAATGCTGGCTCTTTTTTCTTGCTTTCAATACATCTAGGGTCAGGCTAACAAAGCAGGGTTCCCCATGCAAGCAAAGGCATGAAGCACAATCCAATACTTGAGACTTTTATTTTTCTCACTGTGAGTGGCATTATTGTGCATCATAAGCCAGAGACAGTATAGCCCAGCTGGGAGACAACAGGGCCTAGAGCTATACCCCTACACGGTCCTCACATGGGAGAAATACTGTGAAAGAAAAGAAGTTCACAGAAAAGCATGACACCGAAGCTAAAGTGTAAAGGATGGGTCACATTACGACAGGAGAAATGAGCATCCAGCTCAGAAGGCACACACAGGTAAAAGGAGCCTTGCCGCATCCCACTGTCAAGCACAGGAAGTGCTCTGTGCAACAGAAGAGCTGCAGCTAGAAAACCAAGGGGAGGCTGTGTTATGGACCTCTATTTTGAACCTCAACTTATTTTTTTGGAATATGGATGTCTTGCATAGAAATCTTGAAAGATTTATGAAATTATGGAAATAATTCGATTTGGTCTTAAGGTGGTCTTAAGAATAAGGGCTTTTATTTTAAAAAAGAATATTTAATATATATAACCTTTTTAATAATTTTTATATTTTAAAGTCATAAAACTGTATTGCTACAGTTGCGTGTGTGTGTGTGTGTGTGTGTGTGTGTGTGTGTGTGTGTGTGTGTGATACATGGACATCAGTGTGCAGTTTCATCTACTCATGCAAAGTATGTGGAGGTCAGAGCAAGGCCCTGGGCATTCTCCATCCATTGCCCTCTCCCTGTTGCTTTGAGACAGTGTCTACACTGAACTGGAATCACATCATTACATCTAGTACAGCTGTCATGAGCTCTCAGATCCAGCTGTCTGTGAGCCCCAGTCAGTGTGGTCGCCGAGTAGGAAGACCTCCACGACTGTCTTTTACATGGACACTTAAGACTCTCACTCAAGACCTCCCACTAACAGAAAATGTTCTTCCCTGCCTCTGTGCTATGTCTTGTTAATGTATTCTTCTTATTTATTTAATCCCTTCAGTACTTTACCAAAATGTTTTGTAATTGTCCCTATGTCAGAGGTGAATATGCTAAATATTTAGAGAGGTTAAGTAAAATTTCCATTTTTATGTTCTTGAGTGCCTTAATTCAAACTCAACAATTTGGTTTTAAAACACTAGTTTTAGCCCCTGCAAGATGAAATCACCAGGGAAGTTAAAGTGAAAACAAACAGGTCTGTGGCCAGGCCTTTTCAACAGCTCCACTTCTGCACAGCTTTCCTTCTTTACTCGCATGGACCTGATCTGGGATGCTGGTTTCACAGCGCTCTTTTAACTGTGCTGTGCTTGGGAGAAGTCACAGCCACTGTGTCCTCAGGCTCTGGTCCAAGACAGACTGCAGCAACCTCTGCTGGAGTGCTCAGCCCACCTCCAAGGTCGTTCTTTCCTTCTCCCCCTCCTCCTCCATTTATTCATTTATTTGTTCATTTTATATCCCAACCCCAACCTCACTCCTTCTTTCCTTCCCAGTTTCACCCTCCCACTCACTTCCCCTACCCGACCCCCTGCTCCTGGTACCAACCCACCCTGCTTACATCAAATCACATCAGGACTAAGTGTTTCCTCTTTCACTGAGGCAAGACAAGACAGCCTGCTAGGGACACAAAATTCAGAGAGAAGCAACAGAGTCCAAGTTAGAGACAGCCCCTGCTCCAATTGTTAGGAGACCCACTTGAGGACCAAGCAGCTCATCAGCTTCATATATGTACAGGGCCTAGGTCCAGCCTATGCATGTTCTTTGGTTGGTGGTTCAGCTTCTATGAGTCTCTGTAGCTCAGGTTAGTTGGCTATGTAGGTCTTCTTGTGTTGTCTTTGACCTCTCAACTTCCTCAGTCCTTTCCCTAACTTCCTGAGTTGCACCTAATGTTTGACTGTGGGTCTCTGCATCTGTTTCCATTATCTTCTGGTTGAAGCCTCTCAGATAACAGTTATGATAGGGTCCTGTTAACAAGGTTAGAAGAGTATTATTAATAGTGCCAGGGGTTGGGTATTTCCCATGTGGTAGGTCTTAAGTTAGGCCAGTCATTGGCTGGACATTCCCTCAATCTCTGTTCCATCTTTTACCTCTGCACATATTGTAGGCAGGACAAATTTGGGGTTAAGGGTTTTGTGGATTGGTGTACCCCTCCCTCCAGTGGAAGTCCTGCCTGATGAAAGGATGTGGCAGCTTCAGTCTCCATATCCCTGGCTGGTAGGAGTCTCAGCTAGAGTCACTCCCACCTTTCCGGGAGCCTCCCACACCCCAGGTCTCCAGCTTGTCCCACAGATGCCCGAACACCAATTTTCCTTCTCTTTCCCAGCCCTCTCACCCCAATCCCCGCTCTCCCATACTTGATTCCCCCCGCTCCCGTCTTCATCCTCTCTCACCTAGTTCCCTCTCTCCCTCACTTCTGATGTCTATGGTGTCTACTTTATTTCTCCTCTCCCTCTTAGTGGAATTCAAGCACCCTTTTTAAAACTCTCCTACTTATTTGGTTTCTTTGGGTCTGTGGGTCATAGCATGATTATCCTGTACTATATGGCTAATATCCACTTGTAAGTGAGCATACACTATGTGTGTCCTTCTGGGTCTGGGTTACCTCACTCTGGATGACCTTTTCTAGTTCCACTCATTTGCCTGCACACCACTGCAAAGGTCGCTAAAAAGGCCTTGCCTGGATGTCTGGTCCAGCTCCTGTGTCCAGAACTCTTGGCTTAATGACTGGACCTTGTATTCTAAGCCTGGATTTTTAAAGTAATTCTGGATTACATGCTTACTACTGCAATTGCCATCTGTAGTAGGGTGGTTGTTTTCCTCCTGGCCCCAAGCTCCCGGGATAATGATTCAAGAGTCTCAAAATATATTTACAAATACCTAGGTCATAGAGCTAGATGTGCATAGATGTGCTCACATCTTAAAATAACCCATTAACACTAATCCACATTTTGCCCCTTTGCTGATTACCTTTGCTCAGGTAACATACACCTGTCTTCTTCCACACCTGGCTCTATCCCAGAAACCTTTCTGCCTGCCAGATGTCCCACTTTTTATAGGCCATAAGTTGTTTCTGTTTTTGACAGGCAATGCATCCATACAATACCTAAATATTCTCCCTACAGTAATTAGTTCAGGGGTGAGGCCCTCAGTGCCCCTTTTCCACCTATACTGGAGGGTTGAAGGGCAGGATTTTGTGCCGCATCTGCCGTTAACATGAGTTAATGATGTCAGTGGATGTGTTTTGCAGGACAATAGTAGCCTCATGCAGTCCTCCTTATCTTCTAGCTCTTCCATTCCTTCCCTCTTCTAAAATGTTCTCTGAGCCTTACAGGTATGTTACAAAGGCCTTGTTTAGAGTCAAGCACTCATCTGCCACTTTCCCCTAACACCTTATGTAGCTGTGACTCTGTCTCCTCAGTCACTTCAATTTAATGGGGGGAAAAGGCTACCCTGGTTAGAGGTGACAGTAACATTTTTCAATGGATATAAACATTAAAAGGAAGATCCTCTGCTTTTATATTCTTACCACAAAAGGTTAGCCATGCTGGTGAAATACTGAACATAGAAATTACCTTCATTATCCTTCTACCACATCTACTGAGATCAAAGCATAATATTATAGACATAAATATAAACTTTTTGTCAATTAAAAGTAAAATTTAAAAGTAAAGAATACTGTGTTGAGATCTACCAATATTAGGCAATAATGTCATCTTACTATAAAGCAAATGGCCATAAACATGTGCATTCTAATAATACCACTGCAAAAGCACAGAGGACAAATATTAAAATCACAGAAAATGGTGGCTTTTAATATTTCTTTCCAGTTTTAGGTTCACAAAGTAAAATATATGCCATTCATTTTTCTAAGACTTCCAGGCAGCACAGAAAGCAAAATGAAAGAAAGTATGGGTAAAACGAGAAGGTTAGGGAGACGTCAAAATGTGAAGGAAGAGAGTATCTGAAACTGCGGCTGTTGGAGTAATGAGGCCCTGTCTGCTGATGAGCCACAGGTAATATCAAAGGCACATTTACAGAATGTTCCCTTTTCAGTAATTGTAAAAAGACTCCCTTGCCATTACAAAGCGCTTTTCTTCATAGCAGATTGAAGAATGCTTTACCAACTGAATACATCCCTTTAATATTGATACCTCAGGTCCAACATAATCATAAGTTGCCTTGTTATTATGGAGGTAGCAGCCCCATTTAATAACATATTAAATGCATTATTCATTTATGTAACTCAGACCCAGGGACAGCTGCCGAGTTGAAAATAGAAACATTCTGTGATGCAAAAAGCAGGTGTGTGCTTACTTGAGTAAATTAACTCTGCATTTCTGCACAATTTTCTTCTAAATTTCAGGGACAGGTCTGGTAGGGCTAATGTGATACCATTTTCATCCAAGAAATAAAATGGTTTCAGAATGGGTTTTAATGAGCGCTTAAAAAAAATTGCCAACAGGCTTCTCCGTGGCCGATTCCCAGGGGGATAGACTCCTGCTTTGGATTTAAGCAGAATCCTGTAGCTACAGGATTTAGGAAAGCCTGAAGTGATGATTGGTTAGAACAGCAGCAAACAAAAGGAGAGATTTGGCTGATGATGCCAGGGATGGTGGAGAGCCTAGGCTTCTATTACTGTTCACTAAGACAGAGCCACAGGTGTGCTTAGATTCTAAGTGATTAAAAGTCCTGACAGCCTTCCATCTGCACAGAGCTTCACTGTTGAAACACGGAGGCAGATTTGATGCAGTTAAACTCATGGGATACATAATTATTCCAGAAGGCCTTGCTACCATTTTCCAATACCTGCACTCATGTTTCTTTCTTTTCTTCTTTTCCCCCAAATGTTCTCACCTACCCCCCTTCACCACTCTATACTCATAAATGGACCGGTATTAAACATTCTCAGACATGACAATGAACCACTCCGATGGACAGTGATCTTAACAAAAGGGCTTGGATCCGCTAATGGTCCAGATGTGAAATGCTTAGCTTTTGGATTATTACGAGATGAAAGGCCTCCAAGGATAGAGTCAGTGACCATCAGGTGGATAAGGTGTGTGAGCCAGTCGTGAAAACCTACTGCTCTGCAGGCATGTCAGCATTTAAGCTGACACAATCATGCCAGAGTGCACACCCTGGGTCCAAGCCTTGCAGATATCCTGGACACAAGGAAACCATCAATGAGCTTACACTACAGAGTCACAAATAGGAAGAATATATTGCAATAGATTCTTAGCATGTAAACCCTTAAGACCTCAGAGACACTGAAATCAGTAGCACGGAAAGAACATGCTCATGGGACCAATGATCCAGGACCTGGCTGTGTGCTGTTGAGAATACTAGTTAACACTTAGAAGTCTCAGCTTCACTGTCTATATATTGGAAAGGATAACAATGCTTTCCTCACTAAAGACACGTTGACAAGAAATGAAGGAAGTCATGCAGAGAGCTAGTACCATAACAAGAACACAGGAATCATTCTGTAAATTTGAACTTGTTTTTGTTTGTTTGTGTGTTTATTGTTTGTTGTTGCTTCTACTTTCCCATTATAGAAATTGTTTTGGAGAGAGTAAGAGGTAAGATTGCTGTAAAGGGTGGATAAGCTCTGGGCAGCAGGTGGAGCATGAAAGAGCAAACTGATACTCTCTAAGGGATTTGCAAGAGAGATGTGGCTGGAACCAAATGAGCTTGCTAGGGAGAAAGAGTTCAGAGAGGCAGAAAGGAAACAGAAAGCTTGTAGAGAGCATTAATTGTGGCTTAGAGGATTTTCAACACATCCTGAGGCTGGCTGGAGGCTGTATAGGTTGTCATCTTTTTAAATAAAATAGTTGGAAATAGTTTGTCAGCACTTATCAATTTAAAGCAATTTTTCTATCTTAATTATTTAATCCTGTATTTACACTACATAGTGAATTAAGTATTAATGATTAATTTAGTACTAATCCATAGTGTATGCAGTTCTTTTTTTTTTTTTAACTTTTATTCTTCCCTCGTACATTACATCCTGATCACGGTTAAGCATCTTTTTTGCTTTTCAGCCCTAGTTTTACATAGTTCATCTGGAGCCACACCACAGAGGAAAGCAACTTGCTAGGTATCAATGGATTAGAAAAGTGCCTGCAGGCCAGGTTCAGTCTAATACCCAGTGATATAATGGATGGATTTTAACAGAGGGCTAAGTTTGTCCATTCTTTTGAATGTTGTCTATGTCAATCTCGATTTACTAATTCTTTTAATTACTTAATATTTTTACATATTGTCTATGCCAATCTTAAGATTTGCCATCTAACCTCTGATCTACATCAGTGGGAAGCTGGGTAGAACTGCCTCTAGCTTGAAAATGCACATCATAATCTATACTTTCTCTGCGTTGCAAATAGCATTATAATATGTGCATTTATTTTACCCTCCCTTATCTATAGCTTTACACGCCCCAGTTTTAACTACCCAAGTTCAACCACAGTCTATAGGAAATCCCAGGGATGAATGGTTCATATGTTATAAAAGGTGTTACCTTCTAAGATGAGCTCTCTCCTGACTCTGCATGTCTCTCTATTCTTGTATCACTCGCACGATTTCATCTCGTCATATAAACATGGCATCCTTTTACATCACCATCAAAGGTGTGGGTGCAATACTTTGTGAGAGAAGCCATGCTCACATGAATTTTATGACAGTCTTTATTGTAGCTGTTTACTTTATCATTAGGTTTTATTTTAGCAGGGTGTTATGTTTAATATATAAATTAATCTATACACTAGTTCTAGAGTTTATACTATCGGCAACTGTAGCTGTCCCACTCGGTATACTGGAAAGTACGCAGGGGCAAGAGAGGACAATCATGATGCCTTTTGTATAATCCATAATTATATGTTTTTAAATTATTGTCTAAATTATCTATTTGTGTGTCTTCAACTGGTTATTAATGTAGTGATACCAGAGAACATGTCTTTCACTTCTGTGCTTAGCTCACAGCTCCCACGAAGAAAGAATTCATCTGCTGAGTAGATGATCAAAAGAAGTTTATGGTAGGCTCGAGAGGTGGCTCAGTAGCTAAGAGCACTTGCTGCTTCAGGAGGTTATTAGTCCGGTTCCCAGCCTCCACACCAGGAGGCTCACAATCAGCTGTGACTCCTGTTTCAGGAGACTGAAGGTCCTCTTCTGGCCTGCTCAGGCACTTGCGTGCCTGCGCTGCGCATACGTGCACACAAATAAAAGTCCATGAAAACGCTAATTATAGATAGTCTTTTTGGCCTGTTTTTTTTTTTTTTTATGTTGGCTACTGTGTGTATTACTTTTCTTGTCTCTCTGGAAAAATATGTAACAGAAACAACTTTCTGTTTGTTAGGTAGGAAAGCAATGTTTGGTTCACAGTTTGAGAGATATGGCCCATCGTGGCAGGGAATGAATGGCAGTTGGAGCTCTCAGTGCAGCTTTTTCACATCTTGAGTGATCAAGAAGGAAATAGCTCCATTGTCTTTACGGCTCACCCTGAATGAAAGTTTGTCACGTAGCCCCTCAACCCCAAAGTTCCACCACCTCCCAAATTCGGGCCACCAGCTGGAGGTCATATGGTTATACAAACGAGCCTATGGAGGATATTCTGCCTTCAAACAATAACAGGGACTTTATATAAATCATATGCTGCCAGTGTGTGCTAATATGAAAGGTAGGAAGTTAGGAGGTTATTGGTCTTCATGCTAGGCTGTAGGTTAAAATTTCAGTAGGAATATGCATTACATGAGCTGATGGATGACTTGTGATTTTCTGCACTTAGGTATAGGAAGGTGGTCTCCAATAACTGTACTGATGGAGTGAGAGAACAGTATACTGCCAAACCACAGAAGTGTCCAGGGAAGGCCCCTCGAGGGCTCCGGATAGTCACTGCCGATGGAAAACTGACAGCAGAACAAGGGCACAATGTTACTCTCATGGTGCAATTGGAGGAGGTAAGGCTACTCTTGTCCGTCCTTTGCAAGGGAAAGTGGTATTTCTATTAAACCATGGTTTTCTTTACAAACTCTTGTTCACATTACCAAGTTTGGGCTACGGTATTTTTTATTATTATTTTTCTACTTGTGGCTTTATATCTGCTGTTATCATCTCACTTTCCCTGACACATTCTCCAATTTCTTTCAGTTTGCTGCAAGTTAGTTTTCGCTCCTTTACCTCAGTGGCTCCCTTTGGAAATAACTTTGCTTTATCATCGTTATTAGGAGAATTCATTCTCAAAATGCATGACTGGTTTCCCCAGAATAATTTAATGCAGGCTTAACCAAGTGAAAACGGGCTGTGCTTTTGCATCTCTCAGCCTGCTATCACTGCTTTTCTTTCCAAAGGCAACAGGCTGGTTAAATAGATTGATCAAACATAGCATTAAGATATAAATTAGTGTAACTTCCTTGACAGTTGAGTCACTGTATCTTGGTAACACTCTGAGGACATCATTATGAGCACTGATTACTCTTTAACAAATTGTGTTTGTCTGAAATTTCTGACTATGTAGGTGGTGAATAAAAGAAAAATGTACTCTATGTACTTAAGACTTCAAAAAGGCAAACTTGTCATCTTGGAACTAGATAGATGGTTTCTAAGAATAAGTACATTAAATAAATTACCTCAGTTATTAAATCAGGCCATAATCATGTCTTCAGATATATTTTCTGCATACTGAACTACAGCCAGGACTCTACTGATTAATCAAGAAAACCGTATTTTCAAAAGAACTAATGAAGTCAGCATTAAAGTACACAAGGCTGACTTCCTGCTTCCTCTTCTGGTAGCCAGTGGCCCTAGATCTTTCATTTGCACGAACTATCCAGCATAAACTTGCCACATATGAACATTTTCATTCAGCAGATGTGGTATACATAGTAAGACTTGTTCATAAGAAATTTACAGTTACACACAATGTTCCTAAGTAAAGTGAACAGATAAAAGCCAGACAAGGGGTAAGAATTGGAAAAGAGAAATCAGAGGCATATGACTCAAGGGAAACACGAAGGAGTTAGGAATGTTTGCTAATTTAATAAAAACTATAAACACATTTTTATAATTCCTATTATTTTGGGATTGTGATAACCTTTCCCCCTTCCCTTTCCTTCCAGTGTGTGCTAATATGAAAGGTAGGAAGTTAGGAGGTTATTGGTCTTCATGCTAGGCTGTAGGTTAAAATTTCAGTAGGAATATGCATTACATGAGCTGATGGATGACTTGGGATTTTCTGCACTTAGGTATAGGAAGGTGGTCTCCAATAACTGTACTGATGGAGTGAGAGAACAGTACACTGCCAAACCACAGAAGTGTCCAGGGAAGGCCCCTTGAGGCCTATCCCATAATATCCCTTTCTTACTATCTTTCAATTGCTCCCAAATTGCTCTGTCTCTTTAATTGTACCTACAAGTAACATACAGATTGAGCACATATGTGTGCATAACAAAATCTGAAGTATTTTAATTCTTAAGCTTTCTGAGTCAGTGCTTTTAACTGTACCTTGTCTTCTATGAATTATGATTCTTAAACACTCTACCGAAATAGAAAGTTACAATAATGCAAGTAGTATTATTCCTCTTTATGTAAACTGTCTGTTCTTCAAATGCACAGAGATGGGGGAACAGACAGAGGAAGAGAGAGAAGCGAAGATAAGGAGAGGGGAGGGGACATAGAGCAGGGGTAAAGGGAACTATTAGGAAGACTGGGAAGCTGTGGTCTTTTCTGGAGAGATGGAAAAACCATCAGGATGAATCCATTATCTATTTTACACTGAATCCCCCCCCCATAATTTTGATAGTTCATGTGCCACACTGTGTTATATGGAAAAATAGGTGAGGTCATAAAGAAAGGAGATAATAACAGAGAAAAATCACAAATCTAGTCATATGTGATTTATAGTGGCATCAAAATTCATCAAATATTTACAAATTTGTTTTCAACAGATCTACACAGGAAATTGCAACACATTTGAAAAGAAGCTTTAAAAGGATCCTAAATAGACAAAAAAAAGTGTACCATGACCATAGACAGAGAATTTCAATATTGTAAAAATATGTAAATTTTCTACATATTGACCTTGGTGCAAGGCAATCCTAACAAAAGTCTCCAATACATTTTGTGTTAATATTTAGGACGCTGTTATAAAATATATTAGGACTCAAGAGTTAAACAATAAGAATAGAAAAAATAATCTGGAAACTGATTCATAAATTTACAGCATAGGACTGGATGGATGGTTTGACTAATGAAGTGTTTGCCTCTATGTCTGATGAACTGAATTCAATCCCTGGGACCCATCTGGTCAAACAAGAGAACCAAATTTGGCAAATTGTCTTTTGACCTTGACACACATGCTACATGCCATTAAATAATAAATTAAAAAATTAAAATCGGATGAGTTAAAGATAGAAAGATCTATTACATAGATCTCTATAAATAAACCAACTAAGGAAGGAAATAGATAAGAAACCTAAGCACATGTGTTTGTATGTATATAAGTATGTGTAATTTCAATAGATTAAATTATAATATTTACAATAAATTGTGTAGGTATTATGCAATCATGTTGGAACACATGGATTTTCATCGTCATGAAATGCAAATAGTTCTAGTTATGCAAAATAATTCTAATTATATTGTCAATATAATTTTGTAAAATAAAACTAACTGTTCTAAAATACAAAGGAAAGCATCTTCACAAACTCAAGTCAGTTCAAGGTTTTTAAAAGAACAAACAAAATCCACTAAGTGTGGTGGAAAGTGTAATTGTTTTAGACTCCATTCCAATTATGAATTCTGTACTTCATAACCTTGTTTAGAAAATTAAAAGGAAATTCCCCAGTGGATAAAGATACATTAACACATAATTACAATAAAAAACTTGTAACTAGAAAGTACTAAATACTACAAATCAATAAGAAAAACATTAACAGTTCAATTAAAATGCAAAAATGCTAATTCAGGAAGTTTTCAAAGATGGTGTCCCAGCAGGCAATCACTTATAAGACCTGCCCTTATCAAGGGCTGGAGAGACAGCTCAGCAGTGAAGCGCACCTGCTGCTCTTGCAGAGGACTCACATTCAGTTCCCATTGCCCACGTGGTGGCTCACAAATGCTTGTAAGCTCAGTTTCAGAGGCTCTTTGTCATCTTCTTGCCTCTGCAGGCACCACACGCACACACATAAATGCATGGAGAACACAACACTTGCTGGAGAGGATGTGGAGAAAGGGGAGCCCTCCTCCATTGCTGCTGGGAATGTGAACTTGTACAACCACTTTGGAGATCAATCTGGCGCTTTCTCAGACAATTAGGAGTAGTGCTTCCTGGAGATCCAGCTATACCACTCCTAGGCATATACCCGAAAACTGCTCAAGTATACAACAGGGATATTTGCTCAACCATGTTCATAGCAGCTCTATTCGTAATAGCCAGAATCTGAAAACAACCTAGATGTCCCTCAATGGAGGAATATATACAGAAATTGTGGTACATTACACAATGGAATACTACTCAGCTATTAAAAACAAGGAAATCATGAATTTTGCAGGCAAGTGGTGGGAACTAGAAAAGATCATCTTGAGTGAGGTAACCCAGAAGCAGAAAGACAGACATAGTATATACTCACTCATAAGAGGTTATTAGACATATAATATATGATAAGCATACTAAAATCTATACTCCCACAGAAGCAAAAATTAAAAATAAATAAGACATCTTAAATGTCTTAATATCAAAGCACATCAATGAATAGTGCATTAAAAATGTAGTAACTATAGTAAAAGTTACTGTATACGATCAAAAATGTGTATTTAAAAGACTGATGCCAAGTGTTGTGGAGGATGTAAAGTAACCAATTATCTTTGTAACACTTGATGGCAGATTGATTGTCACTGTCATTTTGAGGGCATGTTAGACAGTAAGTACCTCAGTGGCGGTTTGGTCAATATGGACAAATTTTCAATTATTTGATCTGGGTGGTACTGAATAGATATGCAATTTTTATAGAAATTAATTTGCATATTTAAAAACATATTTTGTTCTTCAAATTTCTTTAGAACTCATAAAATGCAATGCTATACTTGGGGTTGGTCTCGAATTTTAGGAGGGTTCATCTTCCATACCAGTACTCTAGCCTAAAATTATCTATATGTTCAATGTGGGTAGATGTCCCTTCTCAGAAGCAGAAAATGTAAGCATAGTATCAGAAGAACAGCTTTTTGAAAGCTCATTATATTGCATTCCACATTCCATTTACAAGAGCATAATACAACCAAGGTAAGGAGTAGAACTTTCTGTCAGTTCTAAGCTTCTCACCATGACAGAGAACACAGTTCAGTTACAGGAGCCATGATCTCAGCTGCTCTACTCCCTCTCCAGATAACAAGAGCATCATGGCTCTCCTACTGGGACGAAGGTATGGAAACATTGGAAAATCTGTGTCTGAGATGTTGAGTCCTCTGGAAAAACAATGTCAAATTAGTTGATTCCAGCTGAGTGTCCAAGGCAACAACTGCAGGGATGAAAGCTGCTGCCTTGTGCTGTCAGGCACAGTTCCTTCACACTCTTGTCTTCTGGGGCAGAAGAAATAGTACAGTTGACTTTCCTCACATCAACAGAGCCTGGGGACCGCCCATGTGATGACAGGATTCTGTGTTAATTAATGACAGCCTCTCTTTTGCTGTGTCTCTGTTGATTCTGTGCATCTGCATGGGTGATTCATATGATGAACAATGAAGAATAAATGAAAAGCCAGTGAGCGTTAACAGCTATACAATGACAACAGTTCAGACATCAGTAGTGAGCACTAACTGTTATGGATTGCAGGAGCTTTCCATAGAGGGCCTGCAGAGGATCCCACGCCAGCCTTACACAGATAGGTGTCTCATCATCGGAGGCACAAAAAAACCCAGTTATTACCATAGACCAGACACCCACTATGCAGGAGAAATAGTCAAGGGCAAGCTCTGTAGCATCTTGATATTTTACTGTTTCCCTGGGTACAAAAGACTATTTTGGTGTTAGAACCTCTTGTATTTTCCATGCTTGTTTTTATTTTCTGAGCATTGGCTGTGGATGGGTAGCAACAGTGAATGGGAAGCAGAAGAAAAGCCGAGTTCACGTGCACCAGAGCCAGACTGGCCTGTAGCTGGCCCTGTTCTCAAAAAACCCTATCAAAATACCCTTCTGGATTTTCTAGAAAATATTCATAAATTACGGAAGATATTCCTGCAAACTCAGACCCTATTGGATTTCCTCACTCTGTATAGCTCGGCCTTTATTACTGTATACTTTATTCTAAAGGGTTTTGTGAAACAAGATAGGAAAACAGTGCCCAAGGAGATAATGTTTATGTACTATGTACCAAATATTAGTATAGATTAAGCTATCATTAAATTAAAAAAAATCATAAGTATTTCCAGACATGGTGGCACACACATTTACAATCATACTTAGGAGACAGATAAGTGGATCTCTGTGGTTTAGAACAGCTTGGTCTATGTAGTGATTTATGGGCCAGCCAGTGCTATGTAATGAGACATTATGCAAAACAAAACATACTGCTAAATATTAAAAATTATGATATGTCTATACAAGTAAAACATGTGACTCTTTACCTTCCTCAACAGGTCTTAAATTCTATTTCTTACTTGATATGCCAGCTACTCTGAAGATACAACTACTTTTTGCCACACACGTAGTACCATGCCTCCAGCGTTAGCAGAACAGTAAGACTTCCAGGGACCAGACAGACCCAGATGTCTCTATCAAGGTTTTGGCTTCACATTGGTATAAGAGTTATTTTGTGTAGCCCAAAGCTTGTACTTCTGTCACATGCTTCATTCATTCTTTACTTTTTTTTGTTTTCCCTCTATAGAGCAAGGTGTGGCTGAAGTCTGATACATCTTCCTTTGATTTTAGTAACTGGAATAGGAGCCCTTTCATGTAATCTCCATTTTCTGTGCATATCAACCAAACCATTGAGCCTAAGGAATTAAGTGTCGTCCTAGATAGTTGCATATGTGTTTATTTGTTTTTCAATAAATATTTTGCTAAGTGCCATTTTTATCATATACTTTCCATATACTATAGACTTTATTGTGTGAATCTATGCTTTGAGTTGACTGGGAGCTCTATAAGATAGCAGTACAATCAAAGAAAAACCCAAATAAACAAATCAAATCTGTTGCATGGTAGAATAATAACATTTTGAAATCTCTTGATAAGCCATGGATATCACTGAAGTTGAACTCATGTCACCACAAGCTTCAGATTCAGTGTCTGTGTTTAATACAACTGTAGGAAAAAGAAACAATAGCCCAGTCGGTATGTGTGGCTTTGGATTGCTTGCCCTAGGAGAGTCGAGATAAAGCCCAAACTTGAAAGTAAAAGACTCTTAAACATAAGTAGTGTCCCACAAATCTTAGAGCCTTCATTTGAAAGCGAGATTACATCTCATCTGAAGTAGTTTGTGTCCTGATTCTAGCATGAGCATCACTACAAACTCTGCTGAAAACAAAGCAAAGGGAGTATCTTACTGACAGAAAAAAATTCAAAGGCAGAACATGCTCATGCTGGTGTATGATCCTGTGTATTATAGTGTAGACCCAGAGTGTAAGTTTGTTATAAAAACAACTGAAATCTCTTCATGCAAGTAGTGTATTACATTGCCCTAAAAACCTAGGAGACAAAACAACTTAGTAACAATCTTTCAAAGAGTCCAACAACATTCCTATGTGGTCCTACTCAACTCCATATCTAAAATGTAGTTATGGTTAATGAGAAATCCCGTTGTCATCCCTGTTGCTTTTAAAGCTATTTCACATATAAAGAAGGACTCTCATTAGGAACAACATGGCAGAGAAATGAGGTTACTTCACATGCTCACTCACGGTGGCAGAGCCAAGAATATTTCACACAAGCACACGTGTGCACACACACACACAATAATTCATTAATAATAATTAGCATAATTTATAAAAGAAAACAATGCATTACTGTTTCATTCAAAACAAAGGACTTGTTCAAGGAACCAACCCAGAAGGGAAATGAAAGAATCTGTGAGTTCTATCAAAAAAGCCAAACATTCCGAGCTATGCCTGAATATTAAGAACCCAGTCAAAGGTATTTTACGCTGAGACCCAAGCATGCAATGAGAAGTGGCATCTCTGTTTGTAGTCCTGTTCAAGATGGATGTCCTCTGGTCCACTAATGAACATCTAATGAGCCCAAAGACTTTCACCACCATCACTCAGCTCTGCAGAGAAATCCGGTGCAAGCACTGGCAGCCACTCAGTGACCAGGAAGGACCTAATCAGTCTTAGGAACTCAACAGCACTAATTTGGAAGGCATTTATTTGAGTGTGCTGCTAGCTAGAAGTGGTGTCTGTGTGCTACAGAAGTTAATTAAATCTGTTTAAAACAGCTGTAAGAATAAGGAGAGACAATTCTCTGCATATTTTAAGGCTTTAAATTTGAATCTGAGGCAAGGGACTAAAATTAAAATTTTGGTATGTATCCCATTGTTTCAATACTTCAATTTATATACCAAGACTAGAACTCAATAAGCAAAATTCTTGGTTATAGGTTTCATGAGACTTAGCTCTAGTACAAGAGGAGTGTACTGTGTCTTCATTAGATGGATTCCTACAACTATAATCTTGGGTTCTTTAAAGAGTTACAGGGACATAAAAGTCTCCAAAATGTAATAACACAACAATACTGCAGGATACTTCCTGCCCTCAGATGACAGAAAAGGACATTTAGATAAAACTTCCCAAGAAACTCTTACTTCGTTTAAGCATGGAACATAATTTGGCTCGATAGTTCGTTTCTGGGAATGCCTGTCGAGAAACACAGGAATTAACACAAAGAAACAACTGATAGATTTACAATGGACAGGTGTCAGAGCTGCTGTTCACCCAGTTCCATCCCAGAGGCCACAGCTATTTTATCCTCCTGTACAAAGAAATGGGAGCTGATTTCAATGAGTCACAAGAGTTGAGATTTTGTCATGTCTTACTGTTTGTTCCTTTCAATTTTATTATCTTTGCCTCTAAGAATTAAACAAGCCACGTCATTTCTGTTTTTCTTCTTGCCTGAGGTTAAAAGAAGAGAAAGAAGTGAGACAGGCAAAATTAGTTGATTTCAGGGAGTGGTCTAATATCAGGTTGCATTGATTAGCAGCTTTTTTTAGGAGGGGGGGCATTTTCTCTGTTCTCAAAACTGGACCAAATATAAGTGAATATATACCATGCATGTCTTTCTGCTTTTGGGACGCCTCACTCTGGATGATCTTTTCTAGTTCCATCCACTTGCCTGCAAATTTCATGATTTCCTTGTTTTTAACTGCTGAGAAATATTCCATTGTGTATATACTCACTTATAAGTGGATATTAGCCATATAATATAGGATAAACATACTAAATCTATAGTTCTAAAGAAGTGAAAAAACAAGGACTCTAGGGATGATGTTTAATCGTATTCAGAAAGGCAAACAGGATAGACATCGGAAGTTGGAGAAGACATGTAACAGGACAGAAGCCTTCCACAGGGGCCTCTGAAAGACTCTACCCATTAGGGTATTAAAGCAGATACTGAGACTCATAGCCAAACTTTGGGCAGAGTGCAGGAAAACTTATGTAAGAAGGGGGATATAGAAAGACCCAGAGGGGACAGGTCTCCTTAGTCTCCACAAGGAGAATAACAAAGCCAAAAATTCTGGGCCTAGTGGGGCCTGCAGAAACTGATAAACCAATCAAGTACCATGCATTGTGAGGATCTAGACCTCCTGCTCAGATGTATCCAGTGGGCTGCTTAGTCTTCATGGGGATTCTTTAGCAAGGGGAGCAGGGGTAGTCTCTAGCATGAACTAGGTGGCACACTCTTTGATCACCTGCCCCTGGCAAAGTGACCTTAGTAGGCAACAGAGAAAGAGTATCAAAACAGGTCTGATGAGACCTGATAGGCTAGGGTCAGATAGTAGGGGAAGAGGATCTCCCATATCAAGTAGACTAGGGGCGGGACATGTGGGGTGGGAAGAGGGAGGGAGGATGGGACCAGCAGGAGGTGAGGGACGGCTATACCAGGATACAAGGTGAACAAATTGTAATCAATAATAATTAGAAAAAATAAAATTTGATCAGAGAAAAAACTGGACCACATATATCAGAATGTTCATATTCATTAGCAAGAGACAGATTTTTATTGTCTGTCTTGAGAAGCAACAGAGAGAAACGTAGTTTATTAGAGAGAGTAACAATGCAGCGAACATTCCAGAGTCTGCTCAAATGAGTCTTCAGTTTGGCTTTTCCTATCCTGCTCGTTAAGGCCTCACCTTGTTAGCATCAAACTGGCCTTTTGTGGGAGGCAGCTACCACAGGGTCACAGCCTTCCTCCACCGTGTGATCCTCCAAGCCTCTACCTGCACAGCTTTCCAGCCACACCGGATCTCCCTGCCCCAGATGTTCAATCCTAAACCTCACCCACCTCTGGTGTGAAACTTCACACCCGCCATGTGACAGCAACACTTCGATGCAATTTTTCATCTTCACCTAAAATGTTGGTTCTTCTCCAACATCCCAAAGAGATGTTGACATAGCTGTGTATTTCCAGTGCTCCAAATTTCAACAATCATGTAGCAATCCCAGCTTATCTGAAACACAAATGACAACGAGGGTCATGTCTCTCTCCACCTTGAAATTACAAGTGAAAAAGTTGGGAGCCATTTGTACGAAGTGTGGTGTGAGGGTGACCTAGCTGTGACATGTCACCCCGCTGTTCACATGTATGATCCAGCACGTCTGCTGCATAGAAGGTGTGCCCACTCTCCCTCACTGCCCCACGTATATCTCCTCCAGAGCTGCTTGTTCATTTAAGGACAGCCATCTTCTGTACATGAGAATCGTTCTTCAGCTGAGATAATGGGAGCCTCCCTTGCTAGAAAGTTCAAACAAGCTTTCTAATGTGCAGTGTATTGCAAAAGACACTTCCCTGGCTTTCCTAACAGAATGTCACATGTGGCGATTGTTAGGATATCTGTCTCTCCATGTTAAACCTCTGCAGACCTCACTTCTAACTCACTGCAGCCTAATAATTTGGAAAGGGATGTTAGCAGCTTCCCAAGGAAGAATCTCCACATCTGTTTAGAGTATGGGTAACTTGGTTAATTCAGTCCAGTGACGGTAGGCACAAAACTTTGAAAGCAGTTTTAAAACATTAGTAACAAAATGAGAAAGCAGCATGGATCTGATGCTGTTGTGGTTGTATGTCCATGTGAGATAGCTCTAGTGAAACATCAAATTATATTAACAACATAATTTGTGTGTAGTAAAATTATGTGCAATTTTAGTTTTATTTTTTCATCATTGTATGCATTTGCACATACCTCTAGTGAATAAATCATGCCTCTCCTCCCTCTCCTCATTTTACTTTTTTAAATTTTACTTTTAATATACCTGATATTCCAGTAGATATCTTACTACTAGGAAAAGCTAGTTGCACAGGTTTATTCCTAAAGGAATTTTCCTACCACTCATTTTTTTAAAAAACATAATTTTGTTCTTATTACATAGCTGAGTGTTTTGCTTTATGAGTGATTTTTAAATGTCATTCAAAAACATTTATAAGATTTATGTCCTTTAGTAGTCCCATGGTTTTTCTCCCAAAGCCTATGGAGAAAAATCCTAAAGCCACTGTGCGATGGTACTAAGAGAGCAAAAGTCCTTAATGGCCTAGAGTATCTGCACAGCATAAAGAAGCCTCAAATTACAGGCATCTGTCTGTCTGCTCACAGAAGCCCTTAGTTCTTTCTGCCTTGAGTGTTCTGCTCTATTGCAAGCCCATCCCAGAGCACAAAAGACATAAAAAGTAAATTAGGATAAATGGGCTCTTCAGCAAAAGATATGGTGCTTTAGACCATTCACAAGTGAAGGATCAAACCATTTTGTGAAGGTCCTATTGGAAGTTTTTCATTTAGACATTAGAACTGAGTGTATTTCGATGTTACTTGAGCAAATTTCCAAAATCAGAATCTTTAGGGAAGAGCCTGGAAAGCATGCTGTCTTCACTCCATCCTCAGAGGTGAAATATGATTGATTTGGTGGTCCTGGTGTAATCTCTCTGGCACCCTAGCATAGACATGCCTGATTTTTCTGGTAAAATAATACCTTTATGGTATGGTAATTGTTTACCCTTTAGGCAAAGGCTTTTAGCTCCTTATTACCTTGCTTACAAAGAGACACAGCAAGCCTATGTATTTGGAAAGATATCTGTGCTTTTGAAAACCTTCTCAGAACAGGCCCTAGAAAGAAACTGACCATATTTAGCCACTATGCAGGACTGTGAGGTCATCTCTGAGGTGTTAAGAGCTCTGCTTTGAAGAGCCCACAGGGCATGATGTTAAGATCACTGGGAACACCTTCTGCTGATCTGGGAAGTAATCTGAGATTTTTATATCTGGCAGATTTTTATATCTGTCCCTTGAGCAGAAGGCCAAGGGACAGAAAATTCACTTGAGTAAAGAAGTGATGGCAAGTGCAAATGGCTCTTATCTGGGACTGGTGTGTTTTGGGCAAGAAGGGTTTGATTTACTCTTAGAAAATATCCCATGGGGACATCCAATGTGGCTACCATTGCTTTCCTCCTCAGTGATGGCACATATCAGGGGTTGTCATGGTGTTGTTATGCAGTTCCTATTGTATCTGAAAACATGTGGTGCATGGCACTGGGATCCCCCACATCTCTGTTCTCTGAAGAACCAGATCCACATTCAGAGGCTTTGGCAGTTTACTTAGTCTTTACCTTGTGCTGCAGTTACAGAGTGAGGCAGGCTAGGTAATTTGCAAGTAACAGATATGAATTTCATGCAGTTCTAGGGATGGGGGAGTTTAGGAACCAGATGCATCTCACATCTGGTGAGAGGCTTCTTTATCTAGGGATGGGGGAGTTTGGGAACCAGATGCATCTCACATCTGGTGAGAGGCTTCTTTATGTTTCTGTGGCAGCACAGGAAAAACAAGAATCCATTGAGCACGGTGTGCTTCAGAGCCACTGAATGCTGGCACACCCAAGAACATGAATCCCTGCAATGGGCAAACAGGCCAAGTTCGTCACTTTACAGGAATCCACTTTTATAACAACTAGCCCTCTTCTGCAAAAGCCACAGTGATCCATCCATTCATGAGGCCAAAGCCCAGCCACTCCATGTACTGGACTGAGATCAGTTTCCAACGCCTGAACGTTGGAAGGCGCTTCCAAAGTCTGGCCGTTAATCAGGCTATGACTTTTTCTTGTATAGGTAAGCTTATTATTCTTTGCCATCAGATGGAAGGGGTGCATCAGAGCAGTTTCACACCTTCTTTGAATGAGTAGTAGGAAGGAGGTCTGAACATAAGAAGAATCTGGCTCAAACTTGTGCTTCCAGGAAAATTTGGACAGGTTTAAGTTTTTTAGGGATAACACTTAAGTAGATAGAAAGGCAATGTTGTTACTTCTGGTACAAGAAAAGTTCTAGAGCTCTTCTGTCTTCACTCTTAGTGAGCGGTAGTGGATGCCTTAGTAGAAGCAAATGCATTACCATTGCTCACTCAGCCTTGTGCGGGTCTCACTTGTATAGAAGAAATAGACTTCTTCCTGTGCCCTCATTCTACCAGTTAGTGGTAAGCCCAATCTGAAGGTAAGGAACCATTGAACTGATGTACCAGGTTTCTCAATCCATCCTAAGTGGCTTTACTTTTACCTAAATATCTTCAGCAATAGGAAGAAAAGGGTAAAATATCAGATTATTCTCATTTACGTTTTTTTGTTTTTTCCTACCTTAATCTATGGTCTCAAGAGCACAAGAATAACAACAGATTCCAAAAGCAAAAGCTTATTCTAGCTCCAGTACTAATCAGTATATCTTTTATTACATGTATTCCATAATTTATTCCATATTTGAATATGCACAGTAATAGAGACAAGAAATTCATTTTTCAATGTACATTGTATTAATATGACCTCTATCTCCTTATGCATTATAATATTTCATATTTTCCCTCATCTACTCTCTCTTCTACTTTTGCTGTTGTCCTTCTGCCCTTTGTCTCACTCTGTTGCAAAAGATATCAAGCATTTATATTCTCACTCCAAAGCTCAGACTTATGAAACTGATCCTGTGTTATTTTTGCCTATTTTGAATGCTACTCGGTTATACAAGTTATTTCTCTACATTGCATTTTTGTCTCAGATCTACAAGCTCCTGCAACATGAGGTTGTGCAGTCTGAGGCAAATCTCCAGGCAGCCTCTGCATGGACCAGATTCTTACCACAGACTACAACACAGTGTCTGCATTGAGTCTCTGATGATTTCAGGAGCCTCTCACTGTTTCACTTCAGGTCAGCGCCTGTCAGTGCTGACTCGCCAATGCTGTCATTTCCCCATTCTTCTCTAGACCTGTTACAGAAACTGATGGATTCATATGCCTTCCATTTTCTCAGGTTAATCTTGGCTTTATGGTGGCCACTTGATGAAGTTGTTTTTCTGTCTCAGTAGTCAGTGAAACCCTTGGAGTATCCCCATATGGACTCCATGTGGCTCTTGTCCCTTTCTCAAGCATTTCCTTTGAGCTTGTATCTGTTCTTTGACTATGCCTGTATTTCCAGATGACCAAAAGGCAGTGGGGATGAGGAATTGATGTATTTGCTGGTCTTGGTCCAGGTCCAGGTCCAGGTATGGACATGCAGACTTTCTGATTTGTTGAGTTGAAGTAACTCCCAAGTACACACAAGATTTTTGTGGATGCTGATTATGAATACTTCTTGTCTCTTATAGTCTCTACATTTTTTATCCCTTAAACACTATACTTTTTCATGGGAGAACAGACAGAAAGTATGGATTCTGGAGTTTACAACAAACTGTCTTCATTTAAGTAAGTATGCTGATGGAGGAGAAAGAATGGTCAAAGCTGGGAATCGATTGAAAGGAGAATAGAAAGTGATATTTTATCTTTGATACCACCTCTCTCTCAGTCTAACAGAGGGCTGAGCTACATAGACAACTTAAACCCTAGATAATGCTAATTTTTTTTTACACTTTCTAAGTAGCTATATGACATTAAACATCTGTTGGACTTCTACATGCATTGGTTTCCAGCCATTGTGTCTAATAGAAATCAAATCTTCCTTTTCTTTATCCCAGAAGTTTTAGTAGCCAAATGAGAGAATATAATCGCATATACAATCAACCTATAAACTCTTAACAAGACTGGCACTAATGGCCACAGTAGTTGACATGCTAACATAGGAGGAGGAAACCCCACAATTTCCTATACCAGGATGAAGGGCCACAGCTAACAATGCCTGCTGAGAGAGGGAGAATGGGTTACTTCCAGGAGTGAGAGTCCAACATTGCTTGTCTGATCCTAAGTAGTCAATCATATACACATGGACAATGATAGACTCAGTATATATGTATATGTATACGTGTATAGGATATATACATATAAAATTAAAGATAAAGAGGTCATAAATTTGGAAGAAACAAATGGCATGAAATGACTAGAGGAGGAAGAGGCGGTAGTGATGTATGTGCATCACTGATATTTGAAGAATTTAAATTTAAAAATACAAGTACATAGAAATGTATGCTATTTAAATGGCATTGAACACAAAATAATTATCTGCAGGCATTATGTAAGGCATCCTTGATCAAGCATTAACAACTCACAGCCCTTAGGAATTACACAGTTTACCCCAGTATCTCCTAATACCTAATTTTCCTAGAACAGGCAGTATTTATATATTTATTTGTTTATTTATTTATTTGAGACACAGTTCATTCTGTACTCAAAACTGACCTAAAGCTTACCAAGCATCCAGGATGAACTCAGTCATGACAATCCATGAGCCACACACTTCCAGGCGTTGAGGTTGCAGGCAGGGATGAGCCACCACACCCAGCTAAAGCAGCTGCTAATTCTGACCATGTGCATCACAGAACCTGGGGACTGAGTTCCGGTCCACCAAAACTGAATTGAGTTCTATGTTGTCTTATGGAAACATGCTTAGCCTCTCCAGTTCTGAATTCTGTGAAGTTTCATCATCCCTTCGTATAACCAAATAAAAATACAAAAGCTTATATTGTAGTCAGTTCATCTTTGAACAAATGCAAATACAAGCAAAACTAACACAACATTTGGGAAGAGGGCCCCAACATCTGACACAGCCCCAACATCATCTGCATGTTATCTTGGACTATGGCAGGGCTGAGAATCCTCCTGAGGGATCTTGAAGCACATGGGTCTTGGCGAGTGATTGGCTATCTGCATTAAGGGGAAAGTTAGTATCAGAAATACTGATAACAAACCTTCAGATTACTGATCCCAAGCCCATGGACTATCAGAGACAGTTTTCAGAGGAACACACACACACACACTCTCTCTCTCTCTCCTGATAAAGGTTTTTCCCATTCACTATCATCTACTCTGGAATATAGCTCTTTGGCTTCCTGCATGTTAGGATAGTGTTCAGTCCCCCCTCCACGTGATAGACAGAGTGATCATTTTGAATGAAAACTGTCACCATGCCATTTTCTCAACACTCTTGCTGAATACATTTTACTGTCTTGCCATTGTACTTAGAGGAAAGATGGTCCTGTGGGCTAACTTTCTGATCTTTCTCTTCTCTAGCCAGTCTATAGCATATTCTTATAATCTTTCTTCACATTATCCTTTGATATATCCAGTTTTTCATCTCCTTATGCTGATGTGCTGATGACCATCTCTTTTTCCATGCTCTCATTGCCTGGGTTCCGTAACCCCCACCTGGTTCATTACTCTGCTTTGCTCTCTTCCCTCAGGTCCTAGCTCTCCTGCTCTGGAGTCCTTCCTAGAAGTTCCCAATCAGAGTAACTTTCTATACCTCCATATGGTACAAGATTTTGACCCCATGTACCTACATGTCCTTATAATTAACCCCATATTTAATGTGACTCTATCTCAATAGTGATCCATAAAGTCCTAAAAACGCTGATTACTTTTGCAGTGTTATTGCAGTTTTTTACTTCCCTGGATTTTCCCATGTACGAGATACTCTATAATATCAGCATATGACTGGTTGATTGGATGGATGAATGAGTGTACCAGCTTGTTCAGGCAAGGGGTTATCTAGGACTTAGCCTATCATTGCTTTGTTCTTATTACTGTTATCTAAAGAGGGCTGGCATCCTGCCTCATGTGGAGATTACAGCCTAGGAAAACTGAAGGATGATAGCAGATGAGGGCAAAAGTAATCAGTGAGGTAGTCACTGTTTTGAGAGTTCCTGAAGGTCAAAGCTTGGGGCCCCATTCATCCCACTGAGTAGACAAAGCTGTACCTGCAGTGAGGTTATCTGTCATAAGACACAGCCCCTTGACATTCTTATCTTCTCAGGCACAAAGGCCTGCCACTACTTCCTGTTTAATCGGAATATGCTATGCCATTGCCTTCAGAGTTCGCAGTAATAAAAGCTGACTGTAATAGTGCCTTATTTCTAACTCACTACTAGTGTGAGCACTGAGCGACTACTTTCACACTCAGGGAGAGCATTATCACAAGCAGAGAATTAAGAATGCTGTTAAGCCAAAAAGACATCATGACAAGTACACAAAA